>NC_056731.1:975088854-975191354 GCF_019279795.1 Protopterus annectens
GCAGAGGTTTATACATCTTCATTAAAGACAAGTACACCGCTGGACTTGTCAAAGAGTACAACTCCATAGCACTACACCAAGTCCAACTAACTGTATGTAAAACTCCTTTCCATATCATTGTTAGCTAAAGGTCCCCCTGCCATGAACCATGAATACCACTCTGCCTACCTGGACCTACTTGAGTCACTCACTGTACAGCCAAATACCTTGGTCATATGTGATTTCAAATAACCTTCTATTGATTTGGAGTCATATGTGCACAAGCACACTCACCCTAAGGTTCCTGGACTTTGTTAATACACATGCTGTGAAACAGACAGTCTGCACCCACAAGGGGGAATTGAATGTCCTAGACTTAGTCACACCAACATAATAGTTCTCTGCATTAACCCCTGTGTGTTGGTCTACCTGGTTAGGTCAGATCACAATTCAGTCTTGTTCATGTTCACAATCATACCAGAAACCCCCCCTCCAGAGCAGAAAGCATGAAACATTTATCCAAAGCAAACTATAGCCTCCTAACTGATTCCATACATAGTTGCAAAACATTTGCTACTGCTGTCAACAGTGACTGCTATACAGAGAAGTACATAAATGAAATGGCCTGTATAAACACATATGCAAATGTATAGTCGGCTAAATGTGAACGGATCAAAACAAGTTCCTCACAATAAACAAGCCACCCTAATGAGCATCAAGCATACACAGGTTATACTCCACAAGCAGTATTGAAGAATAAAGGCTCAAAACCACAAGTAAATTAAACGTAAGCGCTTTCGTTTACTAATGTGCAGCAAACTTCTTCAGACAAACAGTTGAGTACAATAAACAGTTTAAATACTGTGCAATCGTGACATCATCACACACATTGGACAAACCCTGCCCACATTTAAACAAACAACAGCCAAAAAGTGAAACATAACAAATAAATAAAACTCATCAAATACAGTAAATTCATAAGCTAATCCAAATTATTACTCACTAAAAACAATGTCATACTCAAGTTAAATCATATATAATTGTATCAATCATTAAAAAAAATATTTTATATTAAAACTGTATAGGCCCATGTATATATACCCGTACACACAGAAATTTAAACCACCAACCAAGGAACATCAGGAATCATTAAATAAATGTATATAAAAAATGTGTTTGCAAAAATAAATGCATCATCTTAGTAAAGATTTTAATTTCAGCACACACTTAATAGATAAGGTATCATTTAACCCTGGGGGTGTATGGGTATTAAGCCTAAGCTTAAGAACATGGACTTGCATACCCTTTGCCTCCAATTAATGTGCAGGGTAACATACACGTTGAGAATGGTTTGGAGGTGAATGTGAGCAATGCCGCCAACACTAATGGTACTAATGGTAATGTTGTTTTTGATAACAACATTGAACCTGAAGGGCCAAGTGTCAGAAGGAGTGAGTGAATCGCTAACCAGTGGAGTCAAAATGTTTCTACTAACACTGTAGGTGCAGACAATAATTCCAATAATCCACAGGATTTTCTGGGGGCCATTGGGAACAAACCAGCTTACCACCAGGGTGGTTTCCAACAACAGTGTTGGAAGAAGAAGCAAAAGAACAGACGGAGGAGGAGATAATTAATACTGATCCCAACATATGTGAACGGCCAACCGAGTGTAACGTATGCAAAGGGCCCACTGAATGCCACAATACAGTGCAAACCCTCTATAACAGCACTGGTGATTTCAAGATATTCAATTACTCCAATTTTGAACCATCAGTTAATTTGATTGAGACCTTGGCTAAAGGCCTTACCTTTGTACCGAGTAAACGGAGTGACTTGTTAAAGACATTAATGGATTTGAAATGTTACACTAGGAAGCTTAACTCGAATGTCTTATTAGGTAACTCTAATAGTTTGGTGTCTGATTTCACAATTGCCAGTATATTTAACCCCCCATTACAGACATCTATTCTTTTATTTGAGAGGGTGTGTGAGAATGATATCAGGTCCCTTTTGAATAATAGATTGGTGCATCACCGACACGTTGATAATTTATCTGCCCCTGAAAGAGAAGCATTAATGGATTTGAAATTTGCTGATATTCGTATTATAAAACTTGACAAGGGAGGAGGCTTGATTTTTATGAATAATGATGATTATGTTAGGAGAATGTGTCTGTTACTGTCTAGTGAAGCATATGATAAAGTCTCCAGGAATTAAATCAATGGTGCTTACCAGCGAATTAGAGGTTTCATCAATGATCTGTTCATTGATGGTTCAGTTGACATTAATTTGTACAACTATCTGAACATCACTTCCCCAGTCGTGCCTATTATTTTTGAATTACCAAAAATCCATAAAGATCTGGTTAACCCTCCACTATGACCAATTCTGGATGGTAGACAATCCATTACTTATGGGTGTGCCAGATTTGTGGATTCCAAATTGAAGCAAATATTACTAACAGAATCCCATATTTGGAAAGATTCTTGGGCATTTTTAGAAGCCATTAATAAGTTACCGTACGACAATGAAGTTAACTTTTTAACAACTGACGTCCGGGACTTATATACATCCATTCCCCAAGATTTAGGGCGGAATTGGGTATGGGACTTTTTACTGGATAAAGGCATGGATGGGTTGACTATAAATCTCATTGACTACCTACTGGATTTAGTATTAAGTGACAACTTTTTTATCTTCAGTAAGGAATATTATCTGCAGAAGACGGGTGTGGCCATGGGCTCACCCTGTGGAGCCACTTTTGCAAATATTGTAATGGCCCACTGGGAGCAAAACCTTTTATTCACGGATAATGTGTTCCAATGAAAAGCTCTGTGGTACACCCGCTATTTGAATGACATCTTCATTATATGGAAGGGGATGAATCCATGGCATCAGATTTTGTACATTATTTCTCAGGGTCCACTAGATTTTTGGAATTTACGTGTGACTTTCAGGAAGATAAAATAGTGTATCTGGATGTTGAGCTGACCAAGGATAGGGTTAATAAGAGATTTACATCCAAGATATTTAGGAAATCCACATATTTGAATGCCTTTCTCCATTATACAAGCTTCCACCCTCATCATCAGAAGAGAGCGGTCATCACAGGGCAACTTGTCAGGGCTGCAAGGATGGTGACCCTTGATTCTGACTTCCTGGAAGAATGTAATCTATTAAGGGGAATGTTCCTTAAGAGGGGTTACCCTTTGAGATTAGTGGGTCGGTTAATCAGGGAAGTTCAGTGTAAAAGAATGGATGGGATATTTAAACCACTTTTGGTTGGTTTAGGTGAGCACGAACACGTGATAGGAGATATGTTGATGGGGAACACAATTGGACAGGAATTGGTTCCCATACAGGTAGAGGATTGTTTGCCGCTTACTGTTGAACAGAACCCTATGTTGGAATTAACCTATACAACAATTGATAATGAACCCCTACAACTGCAAACCACTAGGGTCAATATAATTGGTTTTGTTACCACTTTTTCACTGGATGCACCTTTGTTGAGGGATATATTGATAAAAAACTGGTGCTTCCTTTATGAGGATACATCCATTCGAGATAAAGTGGGTGATACACCAACAGTGGATTTTAGGAGGGGGTGGAATTTGAAAGCAATACTTGATAATTGTACATCAAATACACACTCCCCTTATCATGACATGTCAAAATGTGGGCATTGTCGGTCGTGCAAGTATATTAACACCAGTAGCACTTTTACAATATGAAATCATAGCTTTTCAGTTAAGGGGAAATTTAATTGTGAATCAAAGGGGTTTGTTTATTTGAGTATGTGTAAGCTTTGTCCATCTTTTTAAATTGGAAAGACGGATAGATCATTGAAGCTTAGGATTTACGAACATATTTATAATATTAATAAGATGAACTTGAATAATGCTCTGGCTAGGCATGTGAGTTTGAACCCTACTCATGAATTCCTGTTTTTAGCTATTGACAGAGTAATAGAGAATGATAGAGGGAGCCCAACATCTTTGAGATTAGAGGAAAAAGAATTAGCCTGGCAGCTTAGGCTTAATGCCCATACACCCCAGGGTTAAATTATACCTTATCTATTAAGTGTATGCTGAAATTAAAATCTTTACTAAGATGATGCATTTATTTTTGCAAACACATTTTTTATATACATTTATTTAATGATTCCTGATGTTCCTTGGTTGGTGGTTTAAATTTCTGTGTGTACGTGTATACATACACAGGCCTATACAGTTTTAATATAAAATATTTTTGATACATAGTTTTTAATGATTGATACAATTGTATATGATGTAACTTGAGTATGACATTGTTTTTAGTGAGTAAAAATTTGGATTAGCTTTTGAATTTACTGTATTTGATGAGTTTTATGTATTTGTTATGTTTTTTTTTTGGCTGTTGTTAGTTTAAATGTGGGCAGGGTTTGCCCAGTGTGTGTGATGATGTCACGCTTGCACAGTATTTAAACTGTTTATTGTACACAACTGTTTGTCTGAAGAAGTTTGCTGCACATTAGTAAACAAAAGCACTTACATTTAATTTCCTTATGGTTTTGAGCCTTTATTCTTCAATACTGCTTGTGGAGTATTTAGTTTTTGGATGTTCTTTTTGTTATACATAGGTTATGCAACAAGTCAAAGAAATGAATGTCTAAGAACAAGAGGGAACTGACTCAGCAGAGAAGTGACACCCTCCACAGCTTGAACAAGGAAATTAGCTATCTTGAAAAGTCCTCTAAAGCCACGTACAAACCTAAAGTAGTACCCCTAGATAAAGATAATCAGGAAGCATTCTTTAGCTGTGTCAGAAATTTAAAAGTGAAGGGCTGGCTTTCTGCTGAACTCGTAGTGTATGGTACTACTGATACTGGGCCTGAGAACATTTCCAACCTACTACCAGACAGTTAAGAGCAAATGTCACACCCCCTGTCCCCAACAGACATACCCCAAAGCATACCTATCACCATTCCTCTCCTAGTAACCTCCTATTAACCTAGGGTGATGTCTGCCTGATCTCCAGGCCAGTGTTTGATCCTGTCCTGATGGGATGGCTGTATGTGCAATAATCTTTTGAGCTTGTAGTGGTACATCAGCATTGTCTGTTGAGCATTTATTGATAATGGTGTCACGCATGCTTGTGTGAAAGGATCTCAGTAATGCCAAATAACATATTACACACACCCACACACATAGTTCACTGTAGTGAGAACAGAACCCCTACCTATCTAAGTACACATGCTACTATTTGCAAGGACAATGGCACATGTCTGGCTCTTACATATCTGCACATCAATTTACAGTGGATGACATCAGCAGGCCACATGGGAGACAAGAGATTGGAAGGACTGCATGCAATGGATGTGTAGGCTTCTGCAAGTATGAAAAGACTAGCAAGTCATGCCACTGGAGAAGTAACTTTAGGCTAGCAGATCTGCTCTGCTGAGTAGAAACACACACATACACACACACACTCACACACACACACACACACACACACACACACACACACACACACACACACACACACACACACACACACACACACACACACACACACACACACACACACACACACACACACAGTTGACTGGAGTGAGAACAGAACCTATACCTATCCAAGTAAATAGACTGTAGAATTCAATACATTATGAAATCACCATGGCGCAATTGTGACTTTTAATTGGCTTCATCAGCAGGCCATGTGGGTGACATCAGATTGTGTAGAATGCATAGGCTCAAAGATTCAATGGTTCATATGAGGCCAGTATCCTAACTGTAGAGTGTGCCCTAGGTATGTAGAAGCCTAGCTGTGTACAATTGAACATAGTTTGGTGTTTGAGTTTAGCAGAGCAAAGTTGTCAGCACCACTGTCTGGCCCTGCCCATGAGGGAGCATGCAACAGTATATATTACACTTTGTAGTGTGGTTGATATATGTGTGTAAAATACTGAGCCTCTGGGTTGTATTGCTTGAGGGGGTCCACAACACATGTATATATTGTGAATATATGATGTATACTGAGAATGAGTCCTGAAAAATTTAACATGTGTACAAAAGATTACCTGAATTTGGACTGTCATCTCAAGAGAGAGAGGTGACAACCACATAATGATGTTGTATAGCCAACTACACTGAATCAAGTGTGTCATGTAGATACTTTTGCAACATAGAGAGCTATGTATGGGCTAATTTTTTTTTTGCAACAGGTGCCCTTTTATTTATTTATTTTTTTTTGGACAGACAGAGAGGAATGTTGGGTAAGGGACATAGGTATGTATGGGGCAGGTAAGCTGACAAGGTGAGGAAGCAATTCCTGACAGATAATACCTAATGACAAGACACAGGGATGGTGTAGAACACAAGAGATGGGTGAACACCAGTGTCAGATGTCTGCATCTCCTTGTGTTATTCAATCCAATGATGGAGAATGTTGTCTCCATCCAGAGTTGGCAACGTGCTCCCAGAGTATGGCACACAGTCCTTTGCACCATCCACAGCAGTTCTTCTCAGGTTATAAAATCACCCCCTTCTGCCACTGACCCTGGAAGGAAGCACAGACGTGTACTCCAGGGAAAAAGTACCTCTGGGGCCAGGTAGTGCAGGGACAGCACAAGGGGTGCTACCAGGTTGCGGCTCAGATGTGCTGGGCCTTGGTACCATAGCCAGCAGATGGGGGCAAGTGCATCCTGCTGGCCATGCCTACCCCACTGTGCTGTGGAGGAAAGAAAAAAAAAAGAGAAAATAAGGGTTGTGGTGAGAGATTGCATAAGTTGGTTTATTTGCTTGTTTAGGCTGAGGAGGGTGGTATTCCAGTTCTGGGTTTCACTTTTGTTTTTTGAAGACAAGATAACTGTGTCCCACAGGCTGCTGTAAAATGTTCACTGAAAAGTCCAGAAACAACTCAGACAAATACATAAACCAACCACCCATTTGCTTGCAGTAAGAATAGAACCCCAACCTATCTAAGTACACACACTACAGAATACAGTACTTAATGCAAGTGCTACAGCTCAAGTCTGATGTGGAGTGTGTCAGACCACACCTTATAGATGCTGACATCAGTAGTATTTGTTGCGAACAAGATAGCAGTGTCCCACAGGCTTCTGTAAGAGGCTCACTGTAAAGTCCAGCAACAGCTCACATACACAAACTGACCCCCCCCCCCATTTTACTGCACTGAGAATAGAACCCTGACCTATCTAAGTACACACACTCCAGAACACAGTACTTAATGCATGTCCTATGGCACAAGTCTAATTTTGTCAGGACTGCAGGTGGACTTACAGTAGGGGACATCAACAGGCTATGTGGGAGACAAGGTGTCAGGAGGCCTACATGAAATGGATATGTAGAATTTTGCAAGTCTCAAACAAGTGACAAGCCATGCCATTGGAAAAATGACTGCAGGATACACACTTCTGCTCTTCTGTATAGACACACACAGTTGACTGCAGTGAATATAGAATCCCTACCTATCTAAGTACACAGACTACAGAACATAGTACTTAATGCAGGCACAATGGCACAAGTCTGATTTTGTCAGGACTGTAAGTGAACTTATAGTAGATGACATCAGCAAGTCATGTGGGTTACCAGGTTGGGAGGTCTGCATGAAATGGATGTGTAGGCTTGTGCAAGTAAAAAAAAAACTGGCAATTCATGCCATTGGAGAAGTAACTGTGGGTTACACACTTCTTTTCTTCTATGTAGACACAAACACACATGCAGTTGACTGCAGTGAGAATTGAACCCCTACCTATCTAAGGACACAGACTACAGAACACAGTACTTATTGCATGCACCATGGCACATGCCTGATTTTAATAGGACTGCAGGTGAATGTATAGTGGATGACATCGACAGGCCATGTGGGAGACAAGAGTTTCGGAGGCCTGCATAGGTACATTGCTTCATACTGTCATCTGAAGCTAGTAGCCTAATAGCAGTAGGCTGTTTGGAAGCCTAGCTGTATAACAACACTAGTACCATTATTCAGCATAACTGGCTGTTTGAGTTTTGCAGAGAAGGCTGTGAACACCACCAAGTGGCCTTGTCCATGAGTGAGCACACAACATTATACACAATACTTTGTATTGTGGTTGATAAATGTGTGGAAAAAATAATGAGACCCCAAGGTTGTAGTGCTTATTTAGGTGGGTTGGGGAGGAACAAATGGATGTATTGTAAATATATGATATATAGTTATACTGTGCCCTTAGTTTGCAATGTTTCCACATGTAGTTTTATGTCATACAAAGGAACTTGACAACAACCACCAATAATAAAATCTCATATAAAAAATTCCATCATGCAATGAGCATTGGATTTGCAAGATGGTTAACAAAGTGTACATACATGCAAGATATGTCTGTCTGCATGTATGGAAGCAGTGTACAAACAAAATCAACATTGCTAATGTTTGCTAATATACCCCGGTGCATCTATACTCCAGGGTGGCTTTTTGTGATGCCTAAGAGCATTAACTGAATGTATCCATTTTCTACTTCTAGGTGTCTGCTTTGTATGCAATCTGTTTTTTCCCTGTTTCTGAAATGTTGTGCTTCATACAAACAAGAAAAGCTTAGCCAAACTGTTTTTCGGGATGCAGAGCATCATACAAAAGTGAAATTAAAAGAAGATAAAGAGGAAAAGATAATAAAAGTAAGGGACACATACCCCAAATCTGATAAAGCACAGTTAAAATTGATAGTACACATCACAAATTTCTACATATGTCTGGATTTGAACACTTACACCAATACAGCTTCAGAAAGCAGTAGGGATGTCTTAGTTCTCTCTGCTACACAAACACCTTTGCATCAATGAAATGAAGCCATTCATTACACAACCAACTGCATCAGAGTGTAGACTGCTATGAAACCATCAGCCATGATTTCTACATTTAATTCTCTTTACTATATATGGACATAGAGCAATTAGTGATCACACAACCTGTCATAATTATGCTTACAAAGATACAGCTCTGTCTTACCTTTCTGTTTTTCTTGGTCATTCTTCAGTTATCTAACATGTGCAGTGTGTAAGCCATTCAATATCATTGGCCTTAACATGAGAGTAGTATTAACTGGGAATAATATGATATGCAGTCCAGGTTGGATAGCACACACATGCATATACTGTTCTTTTGAGGGTAGCAAATTTGAGTTGCTGTCATGGCACGAACAAGGGTACACTCCTCTTTAGTGGAGCAAAGCTCAGTTACTGTTATGACACAAATAAGTCTGAAGTCTGAAACTGCAATGTGTATCATCACTTTCCAACTTCTGTATTTAATGATTTACCAGTACAAAGGTATGGTGCTAAACTGAGGCCATGCAGGGGACATCATTATTCTTCGGAGTTATGACTGCGTGAATCTTTCATGCGTGAGGCTTGCTAATTACTAATGGAAAAATATAAGTAAAATAAGTGTCTGGTGTCACATGTTAAGGTACTTTCTGTACAAATCCACCACTGTTTACTTGCTTACTGTACCAAGTTAGGAAATACAAAGATATAACATAATATTATTAAAGAATATACTCTGTGTTCAGGACTTACCTTGAAAATGCAGCAGATGACACACATTTAGTTCAGGGCTGACTCTGTCTGATGCAAGCAGTACACAACCAATAAATACATGGAGAGGTAAAGGTTATGCTAGTTGTCCGACATCAATTCCACTATATGTATTTGAGTAGAAGAAAGGTATTAAGTCCCTAGGGTGGTCAGTGAATGTGCTATATGTTGGCTATTAGCCAAAGCAAGGGCACACTGAGCATGCCTACATCTGCCTACAGGGATATCTGCTGGAGTTCCTCCTCTGAGTCCTCCTCTGACTGTGGTTGTGGTGACCTAGGTTTCGGTGTTGGGTTGTGTGTGCCTTCCCCTTGGTGACCCTGCTGAAGCTGTTTCTGCAGCATCACATTGTGAAGCGTACCACATACTGTGAATATTTGTGTACATGTGCCTGGATTATGCTGCAGGACTTCATCAGACATACCTACGCATGGAACCATTACTTCAAAAGCCCAAACACAAGCTCTATGATGTTTCTTGTTTGAGCGTTTAGGGGTGTGTGTGTGTGTGTGTGTGTGTGTGTGTGTGTGTGTGTGTGTGTGTGTGTGTGTGTGTATGTGTGCACTTCTAATGGGTGTCAGCAGACAGGATTCCAGGGCATAGCCAGCATCCCTCAGTAAATATCCCTGTGGGATGTCCCCCCAGCAAATATCTGGTACAGCTGTGATGTGTGCCAGATTTGGGAGTCATGATAACTGCCAGGGTTGCCAGGACACTCATTCAAGATAATTCCCTAGGTATTACACATGACATGCCAGTTGAAGTGGTATCCCTTGTGGTTAATGTAGATTCTAGCCTGCTCACCAGGTGGTACCCTCATGTGTACATGAGTACAGTCTATGTCATTCAGTACTTCAGGGTAGTGCACTACAAAGTAAAACAGCTCCATATTTCTGGCCCTCCCTTCATAAGTATGGGGAAATAATATGTGCTGACTGGCATGTATGAGTATAACATCCGGAAATTGGTGGAGGATCCTGGAGGCTGATTCCTGTGACACATACATCATGTCTCCAGTCAGTTTTTGAAAGGTACCAGTAGCTAATACTCTAAGGGCTACACATACATTAGTTTTCACTGGGATGGGTTCCCCTGGGTTGGCTCTGGCTCTGAGTTTAGGACAAAAGAGCTCACAGAATTCTCGTAATGTGTCCCTGTCCACCCTGTAGTGCTCTACAATCACCAGCTCATGTAGCAACTTGGAAGTTTCCCTGGGCTTGAATGCTCTTGGCCTAGGCCTATTGTCAGCAGCACCAGGAGCACTGGCTTCAGCCTCTAGGATATGAAGATGTAAAATAGTTCCAGCAGCTCCTAGCATTGTGGTAGTTAAAATTCCCTTGTTTCTACTCCAATGGTATTGAAGGATAAAGGGAAAACCAGTATGTAGGCTACATGGACACTTCATACATTGTTGAATAGCTCTACTGTGTTGGATTGGTTGATTAACATGCAATTCATCTGTTTATGCTATAACTAGCATCTGTTAAACACACCTGTTTGTTGCTTATTAGTGTGTTATGCGCAAATATGTGCACATCCACACACCTTTGCATAAATAAGGTAATCATAGGCAAAAGGGATATTTCCTCCATTCTTAGGATATCACACAAACATGGGCCATAAAAAGTGAAGGAAAGGTTGCGCACCCTGTAGTTGAACCCAGGACCATCTATATTCCAGTCCTAACACATACATGTGCTGCAACAGTTATAGCAACATAGCAGCACAGAGAAACCTGCCATTCATTCCTCTGTTGCTCTAAGCACTATATAGTGCAAACAATGGCAAAAGTGGAAAAATAAAAAAGGTAACCCGAACAGAGACCACACATTTTAACAAACAAATAATGAATATGACAGAGAACTTAGGAATTGTGCACTGCTTACATGCACTTTTCCCCTTCACAACCCTAAATGTTCATCTCTGCAAGTGTAACCTGAAACCTACCCTGATGTCAGCATTCACTGTTGCCATGCATTCAACACGAACACTACAGAAGTGCCTACATAAAGTGAATATCCCTACATGGTTACTTTTTTTTGAGATTCAACAATTCTAATGAGTTGTGAACTCATTTACATCTTCACTGTGTTGACAGCCCAGATTCTACATAGTTAGTAACCGTGTTGGCAGGGAAACTACACAAGAGCCCAATGTTGTAACAGAGGAATACTGTAATCCATAAGCTACATCCTGCATGCTTACATTATAGTATAATACTCTGTTTAATGGAAGTTTACACATTTTAGCAGCCTGCATTACAAGTATATTCTTCATTTAGGATGGAAGACCAAATCTGCATTTTTGTCATGGCACTTAAAATGACATTATAATTGTGATACTGATGCTCTAGCATCCACCCTGTGTAATCAGGTCAAAATATGTGTGATGTTACATGTTAAAGGCAGTTCTGTACAGATGTAAGAGTTTTTACTTGCTCTTGTTTCTGTGTAGACTCCTTTCTGTGGCTGTATTCGGAATGTTTTGGAATGCACAACCAACATGAACATGGAGTCTAAATGGATGCTTTAGTGGTTGTTGAATTGTTCCACTGTGTTGATTTTCCCCATTAGCATATAATTCAGCTACTTATGCTGGAATTTGCATGGCAAGAAAGTTTCCATATTTGCACATGGGTGCGTGCTGCTGTGCACCAGTAAGTGGAGTTTACTGAATCTAAACCTTTTCACAATGCACACATGGTAAAAGTTGTCGTGTAAGCTTTATTGAATCCCCCACCTGTCTTTTTACTCTGTATCTTACAGACTTCTGCGAGGTGACCTTTGCCTGGCATGCAAGGCATCTGTGGACCTTGTTTTGATGAATCTTTTGTCCATACACAGAACAACAGCATCAGAACTACTAGATTAAAAGACCTAAATTTTGATTGCAACATAAATAGAACATGCTGGGGAGATAGATATGTTTCTCAGAGATTTTCCATTCTCTGTTACAGGCTCCCCATCCATGTGAAGCAGAGTTCCTCCTTATTCCTATCTAAAAACAACTTGGACCAATTGATGAGTAATAGGAATTTCACCCCTGGTCTAACTCCTATGTCTCTGATGAATAGAGGCAGTCAGTAAAATACCCCCATAAATCAAATATAAATCAAATTTGGGGATCAAATTTGGGTTGCATGGCTGGATTTTTAAGGGCCTTAGTGGTTGTTAGCTTAGCATGCAGCTGTGAACCTATGAACCCAGGTGGGTCTGGTTAAAGGTTCATGGAAAATAATGACCAACTAGGCTTTTAATGTCTGGTTGTGACATATGTGTTATATTTGTGAAGGGCAGCACAAAGTGGTATGTTGCTAAGACAAGGACAAAGTTCAGTTAGGTAGCGGTCAGGGTGCTTTTGTGGAATCCTCAGTAAGCTCAATGGGTGGGGAGGTAGGTTTAAGATGTAGAGGCAGAAGTCAGGGTTTCAGGATAGGAGAGCACTTTCAGAAGTGACCATACTTCCCTATTTAAGTACATAAAAAGGCTTTTAATCAGAGATTACACTGACAAGAAACTGGCAAAGGAACTTATTGAGGACTTTCAACCAGGTTTTCTAATTCAGGCCTTAGTTACTAGTAACACTAGGATTTGCAAAAATATGAGGTCAGTTCAGAGAAAGGAGGGCATATTTTTTTGGATAAATAGGTTAAGGCTGGTAGGATTGTGGGTCTGTTGCTTTTGCCTCTTTTTGATTAGCTGTGAGTATTTCCTTTAGGGCTGGTACATAAAAAAAAGCCAAAAGAGTATCTCTTAATTCACCACTTGTCTTTTCCAGCATGAAATTCAGTGAAAGATCTTATTGGCAACGCCTTTGTGAAAGGTCAGAGTGTGTCCCTGGATAATGTAGCAAATATTATTTGATCTTTTGAGGACCCATGGCTAGCCAGACTTGATATTGAGCCAGCTTTTTATTTACTGTATGTGGCAGAAGCTGATTGACCAAAGTTGGGATGCTTCTAGTTGGCAATTACAATTTTGACAAGGCCACACCCATGGGTTGGGCAGTGACCTGTGCTACTTTTGAGAAGTTTAGTAAAGCATTGTAGTGGATTTGAAAGAAGTGTTTGAGAGACAATAATGACTTCATTATTTGGACAGGGTTTTTTTTTTTTTTTGCTAGTTGAAGAAAGAAAAAGGGCCACAGAAGCTGGTATACTGGACTTTTGGAACTTTGTAAGGAGTTGGGTGAACCCTTAGCACAGTATAAGTTAGAGGAGTCTGTGAAAGAAATAAAATGTTTTAGGACTGCAAACTGAGGAGTAGATTTTTTTTTTTCAGTTTGCTAAAATGTAAGTTGATTAAGCTGAGGGTGCAGATTGGTAAATACCTGTGGGCTTCTATGGTGAGGGAGTGGAGTATCTTAGCATTATTGGGGCTGTAGACTCTTGGTTGTAAAGCAGTGGGACCAGGACAGACCTTTAGCAGGACAGTGGCTAACCTTTTATTTGTTGGAAAAAAGCAGCGTCACTTGCTATGGGTAAGTAAACAGGAGAAGCAGAATGTGTTCATGTTGTTAAACATTTTGGAGTATTTTAATGGTGGTGTGATGTGACAAGAAGACTGGGTATTGGTAAATGAGCTGGAAGTGGTTGCAGATACAGCAAATGGACTGGACATAGAGGCATATATTACTGATTGAGTGTTTTGCAGTTCCTTGGCCAGATGGTTAGTCTGAGAGGTTACAGAAGATTTTTTTCTTTGTTGGATTTGATGCTGATTGGTGCTGCAATGATCAAATGACAGACAGAAAAGGGAAATAAAACTGTGGTTTACTTTTTGGACACTGTAGATGTGGTACAGGTGTGATACAGTCAAATTACGTGGGAGGGACGCAGTTGCTTATGAAGAAATTGACACTGCAGTGTTTCACTGCAGTGTTTGAGAACTAGATTTGCTACTCAGAAAAGGTTTATATAGTCAAAGGGGAAAGAATATTAGATATTCCTTGCATTCATTTGCCTAGGCAGGCTGTCTTATTCAGCTGCAGAAGGTAGATCTTTTGAAGTAATTAAGAGACAGGGTAGATGGAATTCTAATGTTTTTAAATTAAACATAAGGTAAATGGTTAGTTTTCTTTGTGCTTGTTTTTCAGGTCAAACAAGAGTGATTATTATTGCTCACTCTTATGCGTATTGAACAGTGAAGGCAGCTTTGATCAGGCCCTGTGAGGAATTGTTGGGGTTAGATTCAGGGTGATGGGAGGTGTGTTGGTTATAGTCTAGGGGTTTATGTTAGAATCAGTTATTATTCTTTTTGGAGGAGGCTTTAGGGCAGCTTGGTTCACTGGACATAATTTTAATTTATTTCATTCATTTTAGGGGTAAGAATTTAGGGGCGTATCTTTAAGCATAATTTGTTATCTTTGAAAGTGCATGATTTGATGATCATCCAGCATAAGTATTCTAATGCAGTTGTGGTTTGTTCAGCAATGATTCCACTGTGTAGAGAAATGGTTTAAAATGGAATGCTTTAGAAGTATCTCATAGGTTCGCTTATCATTGGGTAGATAGGGCAGTTAAGGCAATCGGTGTATTTGCATTGGATCATTGGGATTTTTATGACAAGGACCTGGTATGGTACAGGCAAGATAAGACACTTTTAAGTGACCTTGGAATGGAACTTTTTAATGTATGTCTATCATTAAAGGTTGAGAAAGTAATAAGGTATTGAATTTGGCATGGTAGGATGGTAAGGTTGCAGAAAGAAAAAAGGGGGATAGTTTATATGCACAGACTAGAGGGCAGAGAAGCAATTCCTTTTGTTTGGAGGCAGATACTTTCTTGCCTTTCTCAATGGATTATGGATAAGGTGAAAAGTTAACACACTGCCTTGGGAAGAATGTATTGAAGTGAGCAGTTTGTATTTGATGCTTCTTTTTTTTTCTCAAATAATTTTTATTTTCCAAATATTATAATATTTAACAATACAATCATCAGTGAAAACAAGTATTATAAGCCTTTATAGACACTATGTACAACTGGCCTGAATAAAAAAAAAAACAATAAAGAATATAATATTAAAAAATGTATAATATTCAATCAATAAAGTATAAAGCTACACATGAATTAGTTAGAATTCAGTTTTAATGTCTCAATAAGAATAACAATTTTCCTCAAGGATTGTTTATCCATGTTTTATGAGAGATTCTCGATTCTTTCACCTTAATTTCTAATGTCACTGTTTCTTCCATCACTCTCAAGAATTCTTCCAGAGTAGGTACTTGTGAAGGCTTTCACTTTCTAGTTATACATTTCCTTGCCACAGCTAGTATGGAACAAAGTAGATATAGATCTTTTTTATTCATTTCAGTATTATCATTAAGTTTAAGAAGACTAAAGATTTGGTTAAAATAAAGGTGCCTGTGAATATAGCTTGGAGAAAAATAGTAATTGCTTCCCAGATTTTTTTTATGTTAATACAATCAAAAAATATATGAGACCAGTCAGCTTTACAGGTTAAAGAACATCTCCAGCAAATGGATTTATCAAGTAAATTAAATTTGGCTTGTTTAGCATGTGTAATAAATGCCCTGTGAATATATTTCCAGGTAAATATTTTCCATACTTGTAAATTAAATGTTAACTTAATAGACCATAGAAAATTTGTTTTACTTTCAATTGATAGATTGGTATGACATCCTTTTGCTATGAAATTCTAATATCTTGTATTAGGGTTAGTTTTATATGTTATCAATATTTTGTATAATTCTGAAATTAGATTCGTCCAACTATATTTGTCATAAATAACTTCAAATATTAGACTTATCAAATTTGGACTAGTTTTATAAGGAGAATTAATAATTTTACTGTTAAGATCTTTGGCATATGATAATATGCTTTGAAGTACCAACTAATCTGCCATTTAAATATCATATATATTTTGAATTTGTTGAATGTCTAATACTACTTGATTCTCTATACAGTGTTACCAACAAAGTGAAGTTTTTCCCCTCCCATCTAGTTAGGATAACATTATGAATTTTATTGAAGACATTTTTTGTAGAGCTAAAGGGTTTTATCAAGTCTAGCCAAATATTAATGTCCGTTATAAATCTTCTGAATAAATTGTAAATATTATTTATGTAATTTAAGTTAGTTGGTTTTGTTATATTATATTGACTATTAACAGTCGATATGTGCCACATCCTATTATTTTGTTCACTTAATATACAATTTTTAATTATTTTGTTTTCATTTAGAAAATAATAGTATGCAGTGTCTTCCATGTTGAAGAATAGCTAGGATCTATCCAATTAATGATAGTTCTTAGTATGGAAGCTTTTATGTATGATTTTAAATATGGGAATTTAATTCCACCCATTTCCCAGGCTCTAATATGATGTGTGTATGCTATTCTATTTCTTTTTGGATACCAAAGAAAGTTTAATATAATTGTATTTATTTATTTCAGAATTTTCTTGTTAGGTACTATAAGAATAGCTTGGCAATGTAATTTATTTTTGGAACTATTGTAATTTTTATTATTTGTAGTCTGTCTTCAAATCTCAAAAACATTTTATTCCAGCTTACTTTTAGCATTTTGATTTTATTAATTATGTTGTTATAATTTATGTCTAATGTAGATTCCAAACTATCACATAGTGTTATTCCTAAATATTTTATTGTGTGAACTTGTTTTCCTATTACACAATTTGTTGTTAAAGTAAATTATCTCTTTTTATTCAAATGCATATAATTAGATTTTTCTTATTAAATCTAAGGCCAGATATATGATAAAACCTTTCCACTATTTCATCTAGTTTTTGCACTGATTTTTCCAAAACAGATAATGTGAGTAAAACATCATCAGCAAATAACATCATTTTTGAATTAACTTGACCATATACATCTATGCCTGATATTTTAGAATTGTGGTGTATTAACGAGGCAAATAATTCAATTCCTAAGGCAAACAGAATGGGTGACATTGGGCATCCCTGTTTTGTGCCTTTGGTTATTTCAATAGCTTTCAAGGTGAATGGCCTGAGTTTTGCATAAGCCAGATTGTTTTTATAAATATTCTTTATTTGTGTAATAAAATTAGAAGGAAATTCAGATAGTTCCAAAGCCTTAAAAGGAAAGTCCCAGCTCATCTAATCAAAGGCCTTTTCTATATCCAATGCTAATATTAGAGCTTCCTGGTTATTTCTGTTTAAGAAATCTATAAGTGTAAGTATTCTTTATATACTGTCATGTGTGTGCCTTTTATAAATTAATCCTGTTTGATCCTCAATTATTATGTGTTTCGATGATTTTTTAATTCTACTAACTGGTATTGATGTGAAGATTTTATAGCTATTGTTAAGGAGAGAAATTGGCCTATAAGATTTACAATGTAAAGGTTCTTTATTTTCTTTTATAATGGGCATAATTAAGGAGTATCTCTATGAAATTGGTATTGCGTTTTGTGGTTGGCTTTCATTTAAAGTTCTATGAAACAATAATATTACTAAAGATGGAAATATCTTCTACAGTTCATTATTTATTTATTCCATCAATTCCCGGTGTTTTATTACTTTTACTTTCCTTAATTTTCTGGGCAATTTCTTTTAGGGATATTTGTTTTTGAATGTCTAACTTTAGCTTTTCTGGACTCGCTTTTACTTTTACTAAATTCAGGTCTAACTTTGATGTATTAGTTAGATGTGAAATATCATTATAATGATCAGTGAAATGATGTTTAAATGCATCTAGTATATCATTTATATCCGAATCCTTTTTGTTTTTTTTGTTTTCCCTTCATGTATAATATTTGCAATATTATTTTCCATCAAATGTTTCTTTAATCTTATTGCTAAATTCTGCATATGTTTGAGTGAAACTGAACAGGAGCTAAGTTTTAACCTTTCTATAGCTATATTAATTTTGTGAGTTAGAATTTCATCATATCTTTTGTTTAAGTCTTCAATTTCTTTTTTATGATTATTTTGTTTGTAAGTAGATGGATTAATAGTGAGATCTGTGATTTGTTTTTGAATGTTACATAATTCTGATTCCCACTCTTTTAGTTTGTTTTTATACCATGAAATAATTTTTCCATTTAAATAGGCATTCAATGTGTCCCAAAGATGAATTATGATTGTTTCAGTAGTGTAGTTTATGTCTAAAAAGAGTTGTACTTCTGAATCTAAGGTTTAAATTGTTTTAATTTTGTAATGTTAGCTGGAATTCAGATTAACTTCTTATAATTTGTATGCATTTTGAGAATTTATAAGTTATGGTCTGAAAAGGGACAAGGAATTATGGAGAATGTTGTTATTTTTGAATTTAGTTCTTGAGATATAAACATTTTATCAATTCTTGTATGTGTCCCAAATCTGTGATATTGGTGTAAAAATACTAATGAATTGTTCTCTTTATAACTATATGTATTAATTAGATTTAAGCTTTCTTCCCATTTCTTAAGTAACTTCCCTATAGAACTTACAAGTAAATTCCTTTTGCTTGTGGTCTCTGATTTATCCAATATGCAACTGAAATCACTTCCCAAAATCAACTTTACTTTATATACTCTAGTAATTAGATCCATGTGTTTTCTAAATGTCCCAACCCCAATACCTGGGAACCGGTATATATTTACTAATATCCAGAGTCTATTATTGTATTTTGCTATTACTATGGCTATAAGTCCTTCTTTATCTTCATGTTTGTAAATGATTTGGGGCACAGTGACATTTTTTTCCATAAAACTAAAGTCCCCCTAGTCTTTTTCTTATATGATGAGTGAGATAAGGTCATGTATTCATTAGGGTTCCATATATAGGTATATTTGTTTTGAAGTGAGTCTCTTGAAGAAATACTACATGTACTTAAATTTAATTACATATATCTTAAATAACTTAGATCTTGTCCTTGGATTGTTTAAACCATTAGTGTTTAAGAGTAAAACAGTCAAGCCCAGCCCCAATAATTACCTTTACATCATATTTGTTTTGTATAATATATTTGTAATACCATACACTATGTATAATGTGCAACTACTATGTTAATAATTCTCATTGTAGTCAATATATTACTTTTAGTCAAATAACTCAAATTATAATTTAGTTCAGGCCAATAAAAAAAAGAAAATAGAAAAATGCCAAAATTAATTGCATAATAAGTATACAAATATTTTTGTAAACCCTCTAATGTACATGAAGTGAAATACACTTCCAATCTGCTAGATGAAAAGAAATCTAACAGTTTGACTACCATAACTTCCCACATGAAAGAAGAAGATAAACTAACCCCTTTCGAGTTCCAGATTACCTTTTTTCTTATCTTGGAAATTTGACAAAATTAGATAAAGAAAATGTAAAAAACAAACAAGTAGTTATTATTTTCACAATATAACAATTAATATTGAATGGACAAATTATATGGAAATGATTACTGATTTAGTAATACAATTTACATTTAGATTAGACTTCTTCAGAATATAACCTTCCTATCATGCACTACTTAATAATTTATAAAGTAAAACCCCATTTATATCACACCAAATGTTAATGATGTCAAGGAGATATCTATTAGGTAGCATTTCTTTAAAGGGCATAAAGAGTATAGTATGTGTTGCTTAGCATTAGTTCTCTTTAGACTGAGAGCAGTGTATATACATATTATTAGTCTCCACTATTATGATATGACCAATGCATTGATAATTATGTCAGATAAAACACTCTTCTGCACACTAAAAATATATTATAACTGAGTGTAGTAGACTTAGAAATGAGTCAGTGAGTGAAGATAAATACAGACAAATCTGTTCATAACACTTGAATCATATTACAAAAACTATGCAGCCCATAGAATGAACCTATGGTGTTGTGTTCACTACAAATGATAATGTAAACATGTTTGAGTAAGCAATACATATCATAACTGTTAACCACAAGAATATTGTTTCATAAAAACATTAGAGTGAGATTTAAACATATGTATACCAATTTCAAAACAGTGTATAGATGGTAGATGAAACATATTAAATTCCTGAATTCATAAATTCATTGAACATTACAAGTACTGAAGTTAATGCAGTAAAAGATGTGTTTTTAGACAAACAATGTCTATTGTGAAACTATCAATTAAGTGTCCACAATTTGCAAGAATAGAAGTCAAAAAAATTTAGAGCAATGGAAGTTTCAGCATGTGACATGGATAAATGACTATGTCTGAATGGTCTAGTTAAAAAGACAATTACATTGAGAAAACCCACTCAAAGATAGCTCAACCATTAACAGTGGCTGTTATATAAGTGTATATGTAAATTCCTAAATATAGGAGAACTATCCTGCAATATATAAATTTATCAATAGGACAGTTACTAATACATTTTGTGTTAAAACATAATATTTCTCTTAAATGCCTCTCCCTTATATGATCTAGATGAAAGTTTCTAGCCTTGAAGTTTATCAGACAGGAAGACCAGAATACAGACATTAGCACAGCTGTCCCTAGATATAAAAGTCATTTGAGAACAGAGCAGTATGTCTTTCTGCACACAAACAGATCAGTGCAAACATCACCAACACTAGTAACAATCAGTGGTGTACAATGCAGAGTATATTTTTTTCCTGGACAAAGAATACAGTAACAATCTCTATATATCCTTCACGTGCTTGCTATTAGAGACAAATAAAAGCATAACCAGATTCAGTTTATTTTATAGGTTCATAGACTGGTACTAGACTATCGGCCCTAGAGCCTATACAAGCCTAGCCATAACAATTCCCTGTCTATTTCTTCCCACACTATTTACTTCCCTGGACCCTTGTCTAGCAGGGCAACTGACATAATTCCTGGGGTGAATTTCCTTTCTCACATCCAATCATCAAGGCTCCTTTTGAAGAGGGCCAAAGAGGTTCTCTGCTTGACATGTATGGGCAGTCTATTCCAGAGTCTGAAGCATGTTTTGTTTATTGTGATGACATGGTTTAGATCCCTGGAGCGTGTGGCTCTGAGGGATTGGGATTTCTTTAAGTGTAGCATGTCCAACATCCATAAGGGTAGTTGTAGCAAAGTAAAATGAAAAATAGAGAAGGGGTCAGCACTAAACAATAGCGATCACTCATTGATGATGAAACAGAATCAGTTTGCCCTGAGCAGTTGCCATGTGGGTGAGCAATTTATAAATTGCTTAATACAAGTGCATAATCATAATATCAATTCATAACATGAGAATATCATTTTAGAATTTTGAGCAGAATGCAAGCCAAGGCAGAGCATTACTGAAGCTGTTCTCTACAACCACAATTACTTAGAACCTTAACAGTGGAGTCTTTGTCAAAAACTGTGTCATGTAGCAAGATGCATGGGCGGGCAAACTCCTGTCTCTGTTATTAAATTGTTAAGAGTAGTAGCACACTGAAAAAGGCAAAACCTGTTAAGCTGGACAATGCCTTAAGAGATCACTCTCTCTCATATCTAATTAATTTGTGCTCTACTTGAATCCCCCATTATAAATTACTATTTGCAAGTCTGCATTACTTTTGCTTCTTAATGCAAAGGCAGAACTAAACAATGAAAGCATTTTCCCAGGAACCAGCTACTATAAAGAAATAAAGGTGGATTTTCAGGGTGAACTCAGTATACCAAGCATCTCATCAAGAAACTGATGACAATAGTATCCAAGCAATTGTCAACATGCAATGAAAATATCATCTGAATAATAATCAGCTATGCATCTAATGTCTGCAGAAATGAAGGAAACACATTTTATAAAGCCCTGCCTTAACCAGATGTATAACACAAACAATACCATTTAGCATTTGCATTTCTTAGGAGCCAATATCTGAAGATGTGTAAGTCAAACTGTTCTAAAAAAAATGCGTGGCTTCTATACTGCTTTATTTTACTAATTTACATCTAATTTTGCTATGAGCTTCCCTTACTGTCTGTTTCCACCTTAAATCCTTTACATCAGACAAGGGAAGTACGGTTGTGAAGGAGGTGGTACGTAAAAGCAAGTGTACACTTTCACCGGACTGCTGATCATTCGCTCTCTATCTAAATTGCAAGTAAACTAATCTGCCTTGGATTTTTATGAATAAAAAAGAAAAAGCCCTTCAAGAAATTGAATAAATGGAATTAACCACTCCACAACTCGCAGCGGACTAACTGACAGAGTTTCAATGGAATATTGTGCTTCTAGGTAAAAGTACTGTATTTAGACTTCTCTCTTCTTTCCCCTTTTTAATAGAGTGTGAAGAACTCACAGTATCTGCAAAGTGACATGTTCTAAATGAGCTTATTTAATTCAAGAGTGTGCAAGATAATCTTATTAACATATTTTTAAAAGGGAAGCTCTAACTGATGCATGAGGTTGTTTCAAATGAAAACATTGTCAAAGCCCAGCAAAGGAACTCTTTTTATAGTTACTCTGTTTCTTTCGCACTTTAAAGTATGGACATCTATGTTACTGTAAAATGTGAAATTGAATTGTAGTAATGTCAATTACCATCAGGAACTATGATTAAAAGTTTTCAATTCCTATCATACAACAATGAAGTGAACTAAATTTTCTACTAATAAAAGGGAGATGGAAAAAAAAAGCATTTGTGAAGATGTTGTCTCTGTTCATCTTTTATATATAACTAAATACATTGATGTGAAAGGTAACATTTGAACCTGGTTTTCCTCATTTACTATGAATGAAATGTAACTATATTTCTAAGTGTCACTCTAATTATTAAAATATTTATCATTGCCAGGTACAACCACCAGACTTGTGATGAATATGTTACAGAAAGTATAAGTTTAAGAAAAAGCATGAATGTCACAGAGTATTATAGTCAATGTAATAGATAAAATACATACATTTTGAGGTAAAGTCCAGAAGTCTATATCTTTGTTGAATCTTTGAGAGATTTGAAAGACTGCGTAGTTTTAGAATCAGTTCTTTGTTCTTTTTCCTTACATCAGACCAAATATTCTTCTCTGGGGATCTTTTCAAATTGGTTGATACAGACCAGTCCATTTCTTCAGGAAATGTGATGATATTATTATTCTTGATGAAGGTAGAAGCTTCTTCGATGTTAAAGGTTCTCAAGTCATTTGAATAGAAAATTCTGATTTTAGCAGGATAGACCATTTGCGCTTTTATTTTATTTTACTTGAGAAGTTTCACTAATGGCCGTGTTTTTTCCTTATTTCTAACACATTTGCAGAATAAACATTGTAAAATCTAATCTGACTCTGTTTATATATTATGAGACTTTTTCTCCAGGCTGATTTTAATATGAGCTCTTTATCCTAAAAGGACAGGAACGTTATTACAATTGATCTTGGTGGTGCATTAGGTGAAGAGGGGATAGATTTTCCTATGGCTCTGTGAGCTCTCTCTATTCCATTTGATAATCCCTCTTTTAAATCAAGCACTTCAAGAAGCCAAGAATTCAAAAAGGTGATGATGTCTTCTCCCTCAGTTTTTTATGGAAGACAAAATATTCTTATATTAGTTCTCCTCTCCCTGTTCTCTAAATCATCCACTTTGTTAAATAGCCAGTTATTTTGGTGTAACAGGAATTCTGTCTGATTTTCTTCTTTTTGAGTCTCCCATCTATGTCATTTAGTGATGTCTCTATATCAAGTAATTTATTTTGTTGTTGCTGTAATATTTATTTTAGTACATATGTTTGCTTTTGGCAGTTTTCCTTTTGACTTTTCAAGTTATCAGTAAATCTATCCATTTTCAACGACAGTTCATGTAATGTGGAAGACATCAGTTGAATCTCCTTCTTCATGGTAGTTTCTGAGTGAGAATTCTTTAAGATGGCCATTACCATACAGTTGTGATTTTCTCCACTATATGTTGACAGGAAAAACTCAATAAAATTTTCTGAAATTTGATAGAGTTGTAGTTCTTAAGTTCCTTAATATTGTTTTGCTATTTCTGGTTAATGAAAATAATTTTGTTTTTCCCGTTTTCTAGTACTGTTTTATGGAGCTCTATAAAATGCTGCTTATCTCTTTGCCATCTAGGCTTCGTCCCTATTGATGCTTCTTGATGGTGATAATAGGTGAGAAAGTTAACATGCGTGTCTTGAGAAATTCATCTAACTAGAGTTTATGCTTCCATGATGTTGTGGTCGTATGATGATCATTGCAGTTGGTCAGTGTTTGAGAGACATGTGAATCATACTTTGTTGCTGTTGGATCACTGTCATTTAATAAAATGGTTGCAATGCACTTTGGTGTTTGGGAGTTTGTCAGGGAATCAAGAACAAATCAAGCTCACCCTGTCAGGTATGTTGTCACTGATTCCATGATTATGGGGTCTTGGTTTTGGCAGTGAATGAGAGTGGTTTGTATTTATTGAGGTAGAAGGGTGGGAGGGTAGAGGGAACAATGTGTGGCTTTGCAGATTAGTTCAGAGTGCTGTAGACTTAAGAGAATGGATAGGAAGCAGAAGCAGGTTACAGACAGGGGAGAGGAGTAAAGTAAGGCAGAAAGGTTAGGATAGAATGATGGGACGGTACTGTCAGGTAGAACAGTGGTAAGGATCAGGCTTTTAATACATACAAATTTGAAACCTTTCCCTTCCTTCCCCACTATCATGATTGGTTGGCGTATCTCTCCCTTCCCCACTGTCACTATTTGTTGGCTTATCCATCCCTTCCCCACTATCATGATTGGTTGGCATATCCCTCCCTTCCCCACTGTCACTATTTGTTGGCTTATCCCTCCCTTCCCCACTATCATGATTGGTTGGCATATCCCTCCCTTCCCCACTGTCACTATTTGTTGGCTTATCCCTCCCTTCCCCACTGTCATGATTCGTTGGCTTTGAGGCAATGCGTTCTGTATGAAGGCACCCATTTCCTCCCTTTTCTTGTTGTATTATGGATAAGGTATGCAGTTCACTTATTAACTGAAATGTTATACCTCTAGCAATATACAGATATTTTGCATTCCAGAACATTTTCTGAAAAATCAACTTCAAAAGCATAAAATAAAGAAATGTGAATATTTTGTGAACAATAAAAGATATTAAAACTGCACGGATATCAATGGTGTCAGTAAGAGGATTTATTTGCAATGATAATAGTCATTGCATTCCTAGTCTTTCCATAAATACAATTCACACAAACATGGAATTGTATTCATTGCTAAACTTTCACAAATAACTTGTCATATCTTGAAAATGTCCAACACAGACATATAATGCTAGAATACTTTGGTTAACTAGATATATGCTTTCACATGACAGCCATAAATTCTTCTCTGAGTCCATATTTTGGTAGTTATAAAAATATGAAAATATATGCTTAGTTGTATAATTAGAAATATAAATAGCACTGAATATTTCTTAAGATGTGCAACTTCAAGTGCAAATATCAAACACAGTTTTCTTCATCAACATCTAATTTTTCACCTGGTGCCATGTAACAGTTTGTTACTTGTCCTTGGTTTTTGAAATATTAAGTAACTATGATAATATTGGCAAGCAACTAGCAATATCTCAAGTATAGTATGATATAAATGGACATTGAGAATGAATTTTCCTGTTTTTAACTATGGTAAATCATACCACACCCTTCAACAAGATGTAGGTCTTTCAGTTAAGAAAGTATCATCATAAACATGAAAATTTGAATAACAAATTACAAACAGTGATTAATTTCTCCACTGCAGGACATCTTAGGTTAACAATCTTAGTGCCATTTTGTTAATGAATCCCTGTCCTTTCTAATATTGAGTATTATTAACTGGTAAGTCACTTAGTTAAAGAATCCAGCTTCAAAAAAGATATGGACGCCATAAGGAACTATATGGGTGTTAACTGGAACTATACAAAAAGGAGCTATAGACATGACTGAGTTAAGGCACTGCTCTGGGAAGAATCTCTGGAAGTGTGCATTTTGTATTTTATACTGCTTGTTGATGATGACAGATGAGCAAAGTTAGTGCACCTGTCTTGTGATATTGCTATAAATATAGATAATGCTTTCCACGATGTCGTAGTTATATGATGTTCACACCAACTAATCAGTGTTTAAAAGACATCTGGATTATATTTTATTGTTGCTGTTGGATCTGTTATTTAATGAAACAGTCATAATGCATTTTGGTGTTTGTGATTTTGTCAGGGGATGGAAACAAAAACAATTTAGAATGAGTATCATTTTGATCTATTCTGGTTAATATTACTCATATGTTAAGATTCATCTTCATTAATGCTAAGTGTAGGTAGAACATAAGACAAGCACTGGTGAAAAAAACAGGGCCTGGTAAAATGTAAATATAAATACCACTTCATCTTGAAATCTGAGGCATTTTGAATTCTCTTTTAATGTAGGTCAGGAGAAGCTGCAGGGGTACTAGATGCCCCACTGCAGTGATTTCTTCACTTAAAAGGTGGAGATTAGTAAGCACTATTGAGTTCCGTGAGGTAACTAATATGTCTATCTGAAAATGGACATGATTTCAAGGGGACTGAGAATATTAAAAATGCCCATTTGGGGAAACATTTGTTTATTTTTTTTAATTTAACTGTGGTAGAGCACTGATCACAAATAACCAATTTCAGTCTCAAGCCGGGAGAAAAGTGTAGCATTAAAGTATAGAATACAGACAGATTGTCAATGTGGTGCAATTGTATTCAACAGGATAAGAATAATGTAACATTAACGTCAAAATAATTAAGTGCATAGTATGAGAAATTCTTTGCTTAATACAGTTGAGTTGAGCCAGCTTATGCAAAATGGAATGTTATATACACTGTGAACATGAATATGAAATGATAAGGTAAGTTTGATATACAAATAGAGGGATACAGAGAGCAAGAAGGTTATTTGGCAGTGACAGTATATGATGTGCTTAAGTAATGTGTCTGGTGTGCTTAAGTAATGTGCCTGGTGTGTTTAAGTAATGTGGTTGGGACTCAGTTTCAGAAAATGAGTTTGAGATTTTAGTTGTGCCTGGATGACTGCAAATGATATGTCTTTGATATGGGAGAGAGAACAGATTCCCAGATATTTGGGATGAAGTCACAGAAGCAGTGATCTGTGTAGTGAAGCTTGGTTTTTGGTGCTAGCAGTGAGGAATCTGAATGATCATGATTCATGAGGCTGTAGGATGTACTAGTTTAGCTGCTGAGGGTGTGAATTTTTGGTTGTATATAAGGTTGTGCAGCTGGAAGACTAATAGGAAGTCAGTGATTTGCTGACTAGAAGCCATTTTGATATTTATTGGGTTTTGCATTGGTGTTCCTGCTTTGGGGAGAAAGGAATGAACCTGCATGTTTTATTTTTGGTTGATAGTATGAGCAAGGCACTTTTCTTTGAAACAGATGCGACCAGAAGGATGCCATACTCCAGGTGAGAGAGGCTGATGCCTTTATGGATTGCTGAGTTTGAGGCTTGGAAGACAAATGGGGACAATATTTTGGCTCAGAATAACAGTGAGACAAACTTTTTCTAATTTCTCAAGATGGAGAGTGGAACTGACAGACTGGTCTCTCACAGATCCAGGTATTTAATAGTACTAGTGCTTTCTGAGGCATTTCTGTTAATAAAACATGTTTATAGCTGAGAATGAGTTCTGTGAAGCCTGCTTAGTATAAAAGAGTATGTCTTGGATGAGAGATGAAGAATTTTTTTTAAATTCTTTGTATTATGGAGAGGAACTCTGCTTGAAGTTCTTTCTTGAGTTCTATAAGGGAGGGAAGATTTTGACTGGAATAAAACCATGTATTCTGCATAAATGGCATGGGAAGGTGAGGAAGGCCTAAGGAAATTTTTTTTTTTCAAAGTTTAAGACTATCTTTATAGAATATTGTATGACACCTTTTTTGAGATTAGCTGAGGAAGGGGGGGTAAGAGAGTTGATTTGACTTTGACAGTGAATGATTGGTAAGAGA
This sequence comes from Protopterus annectens, assembly GCF_019279795.1. Lineage (NCBI taxonomy): Eukaryota > Metazoa > Chordata > Ceratodontiformes > Protopteridae > Protopterus > Protopterus annectens. The sequence goes on from NC_056731.1 coordinate 975,117,257, forward strand.
AATGGCTCTGGATCCACAGAATGGTGTCTTAACTATTTTCAGTTTCAAGTAGTGAATTGTGTAATCAACTAGATCAAATCATTTGAAGAGTGCAATTAAAAGGATGCCTATGAGCTGTCTTTGTTCATTCCAAGATGAACTTCATTGCTGAAAATCCAAATTGATTTTGTTGTGGTGCATCCTTATTAAACGCCGTGTTGTTTATGTGAAATAAGATTGTATTTACTAAGGTATTCTGTAAGTTGTGTGTATAGATGAGTTTTTTTATTATTTTTCATAGGGTCTGTGATTGCAAATTGAGAGTTAATGTGATAGGTTGGAAGAGTTGTGAGCAGATTCTATAAAACCTACACGTTTCTTTTAACACCGTTGCACTGTGATGTGCACATGGTAGCTCACGGTTTTGTATTCGTTAAGAGGTTCTACAAAGTGTGAAGAGTTGTGCAACCATGGTAAACACTGTGGCAAGCTAATTACAGCATAAGCAGCTGAATCATATGCTAATAAACAAATCCAAGATGGAGGACCTACACAACAAGCTATGAAGCAACCATGTAGACTCAGTGATGCTTTTCCCTGTGAATTCCAAAATCTATTGGAATACAACCAGAGAAAGGAGTCTATACAGAAAGAATGTTAGGGCCTAATTTTGCTTTAATTCATGTGTATGTGCAACAGGTTGAATAGAGTCTATGCTGCTGCTGCTGTTAGTAGACTATGGCTAAGAAGGAGAAGTGTTTTCAGACCCCAGTTAACTTATCACAGTCTGCATGATATGGAAATTGTAGAGCACTACAGGGTAGATAGAGCCACAGTACAAAAACTCTGCACACTCTGCAGTCCTCAACTCAGACCCAGGGTAAACTGAGGGTAACCAACACCAGTAGAGACAAAGGTATGTGTAGCACTTAGAATTTTAGCTACAGGAATCCTTCAAAAACCAAAAGGGGACTTGCTGGGGGTGTCACAGGCATCTGCATCCAGGAGCTTTCATCAATTCCTGAATGCTATGCTCCAACATGCCAGTGACCACATATATTTTTCCCATACTCCTGAGGACAGGGCCATAAATATGTAGGAGTTCTACACTGTAGCAAACTACCCTAAAGTACTGGGTACCATAGATTGTACACACATAGAAATAAGGTACCATCTGGGGAACATGTAGAAAAAAAATGGGAAAAAGGGGGCTGATGATGATGATGATGATGATCCAGGGAACAGGGAAGGGTCTACATAAATCAAAAGGGCTTCCACTTCATTAACTGCCAAGTCATGCGTAACACTATGGGAGTCATCTTGAATGTGTACGCTGGCAACCTAGGCAGTTACCATAACTCACATATCTTGCATACCTCCCAACTGTATCAGATGTTCACTAGGGGTGATATCTCACAGGGTCATTTACTGGAGGATGCAGGTTATGCATTGGAACCATGGCTGATGACGCTCATCAGAAATGCACACATACCCAATGAAGAATGCAATGAGGCATACACTCAAACTAGAAATATCATAGACCATGTGTTTTGGCTATTGAAGTCATAGTTCCAGTGCCTAGATGCATCTGGTGGAGTCCTGCACTACAATCCATGTCCATGTACTGAAATCTTCATCAGCTGTGCCATGCTCCACAACATCATCCTGAGAAAGCAGGTTCAGCAGGATCAGCAATGGAAAAAGGCACACATCCCTCTACCAATGGCAAAGTCAACACAGACACTCGCAGGTGAGGATTCAGAGGGTGAATCAGTAGCTGTTGTGGGTGTAGGTATACATAGGTGTGCTCAATATGTCCTTACATTGGCTAAGAGGTAATGCATAGCACACTTACTCGCCACCTAAGGGACTAAAACCTTAATTTTGTGCAAACACATATAGTAACATTGATGTCAGGCAATGCTCACAACCTTTACCTATCCATGAAATGGTTGTGTACTTCTAGCATCAGACAGACTCAGCCCTGAACTAAAACTGTAACAACTGCTGGATTTACAAGGATAAAATGTTGAAACTGGAGTGTTAAACAGAATTGTGTAATAACACAAATGAATGGCATATCCTTGCCTGCTGCTACTTGGTAATGTAAGTAAGTAAAAGGTGGGTGACTTGTACAGCAGTGACTTTAACATGTGACAGCAGAGACTTATGGGAATTCATGTGTTCTCTAAGAAGTAATAGGCCTCAGCCTTCAAAGATTCACACATTCATACATCTCAAAAGTACTGATCATCACTGAATGTCCTCAGTTTGGCCGCATACATTTGTACTGGATAATCAAGTTAAAAACTAACGAGACACATTTCAGTATCAGAATTCACAACCTTCAGAAGATTCTTAAAAATACTGATGAAAAAAATGTTTAGATTCTATCAACTGTCTAACTTTGTAAGACCAAAATATGTCAAGAGTTCACTTATCAAAACAACATCACAAACACAGATATACCAAGTCAGCTATGCACCGTGAGTATCAGACACAAAGTATTCCAAAAATGACTCAGCCAATTGGCATTGGTTATACATCTGTGGTTATCTACTATTGTTTTTTATGGCTAGTAATCCATCTTTTCAGACTCCCATGATTTTTCAAGATGGCCTGGGAGGAGAGAAGTCAAGTTTGTGCTGAAAAGCTATTACTACAATAAATTTCTTTGTTTTTGGATCTACTGGCTGAGTCGTTTTTGGAACTGGTTATACATCTGTGGTTATCTACAAAGCTTATGTATCTCTGAATCCAAAAAATAGAAAACAAGGATATGGCACAGCTATCATCACTTACACAGGGTGTTGTGTGCATTTGGGGGAGGGCAGGAAGATTAGACTGACACAAAAGGTAAGTGAGTGCACGAGAGAAAGAAAGGGAAGCATGTAGATATTTAGATAAAGTAACAAATGGCCAATGAGATCGAATGAGCTTTAAGCTTCATAGCTGAACCATGTAACTGGTGTGTGTGTGTGTGTGTGTGTGTGTGTGTGTGTGTGTGTGTGTGTGTGTGTGTGTGTCTGGGCTCTCCAAGTAAAATCGGTGTGTGATTGTCTGCAAGAACAAAGAACACAGCCAAACTCTGTGCTAGGTCTATGTCTTAGTATGCCAGACAGGTGTGAGGCATGCATAGTAGAGGTTGCAGTTCATCGTTGTCATACCCAACCACAAGAAATGTCTCTATTAGGAATTGCACTGGCACATCTACACCCATAGTCAGATGCACTGCTGCTACCTGAACGTGACTGATGTCTGCTGGATGAGCTCCCCTTACAAGGACATCTAGGACCATGACCCCATGGCTTGCCACGTCTGAGTTTGGACACTTCAACCTCTGATGGAGCAGTGGAAGCAGTTCCACTATAGGAAGGTGATTAGGCACAGCCATGTCGGCTAATATAAGATTATGTGGCTGACCTATGCCCCACATGGATGCTGTTCATCTCCATAGCAAAAGTTTTGTCACAGACACCACCCATTCCAATGTGTCATTCATCCAATCAATTGAATCTGCAAAGCTGCAGAGGCAATAACTCTTGTCAGCCTGTGCCACATCTACAACCCTAAGTATTTCTCTGGAGGACCTATTGGAATGTGCCTGTGCCTCCATGATGGTCCTAAACATATGTCAAGAGGCATGGGACTACACACATGGATCAGGTGGAGGATGTTTAGCAGGCCATCTCCGAGCACTCCTAACAACCCTGTTGCATGGCACCTCACCTACACTTTGGCTAAGGCCAGAGTCAACAGGGACAGAAGCCACAGTGACCACACTACCCTGGTCAAATGTCACACCCTTCATCTGTCCAATATCAGAGGGCTCACTAGAATGGGTTGGCATAGGACTACTGGCTGTGTCCAATGGAATTACAGGGGGTGGCTGAATGTTAACCTCAGAGTCAGATTCTGACTGTTTCTGTCAGATGAGGCTTGGAAAGGTCCAGCCAAGGCTATTTTCAGTGCGACTGATATCCCACACACTGGAGAACAGTGCAATGTAGGCACCACTTCAACAGCCTAAAAAGGCACAAGAAGGATCCACTCAACCAATGGTTGGATGTATTTCAAATTAGTGACATCACACAGTTGTGTATGTATGCTAATAAAGACAATTTATAATACACAGAAAGCTAAATATAGGCAAGACTAGTATGCATAATGCTCTTCACTTCTTTTCCTTTCTTTCCACAGCTTATCTTGAAATTGAGTTGAATAGGCAGGCTCATGATGATTATCTGGAGAGACTGGGAGAAGTAAGTGGTATGTATGCACCACAAGAGAAGTATTATCGTAGCTTTAAAAGTTAAAGATAGATGTTTTCGTTTCCTGTACAGTAGTTGAAAAGTAAGCATATATATCCTAACTGTAAAAGCAATTATGCTTGCATAAGTCTGTAGCACAAATCATCTCAAGGAGTCAAGTGTTAGAATGTAATCATAGGGTCTGTGCTCAAATACCATAAGTAACTACTATACAATACTACAGTTCTTTAATAATATTATGTAATTAAAATCTAATCAAGTAGCATAAATGCCCTGCAGTTAACTGTAATCTGTATAACTGGACCTAACATATGTGCTATATATGCACATTGCAAGGATTACTTTGAGCAATCCATAATTATAACTTGTATTTGTTAGGCATATACTTAAATGTAATGTTTCAGATAAAATAGTTGTATAATTGTGATAGTGCATTGTATGTCAAATATGATGGCACAAATCTTATCTCTTTTTCCCCTCTCACCCTAACCCTTATCTCTTTTTTTATTTTCTATTATGTATCATCAAAATGTCTCCATGTCATCCATCTGTAACAAATAAGTAAATGCTTCACAGAATAGCAAGGTAAGTCAACCCCAATGGGTCAGCAGTGATGCACAGCACATCTGGGATGCAACCTGGCAGTACTGCCTCTGCTGCCCCTGTACTACCTGCACCCTCAGGTAGCACTACCCCAGCAGCTGGTGCTGTAGTACCTTCTTCGAGTACTGGTGGAGGTGGGAATTTCATCACCTGCCAGGAGATGCCAGGGTTGGTGTTTAGGGTCATGTGCAGCACCACTGGTGTACACCTATGTCAGATGGAGTGGTTGCTCTCCCTCATGGTCCACGGGAGAAGATGTCAAGCACTGCAGCAGCCAGCAGAGTAAGGAGACAGTGCTGATAGTCATGCATGTGAGGACTAGATTCTCACTATCCCCATGTTAAATGGGCATGAGCTTGCATTGTCTACTCCTTTGCAGCAATCATGGTGTCCCTCAACCTTTTATCTCCTTCAACATCCCTGTGTCTTGTCATGTTTGTCATGTTTGTTTGCATTTGCATTTGCTTCCTCACCTTACCCAACTTATCTTAGCCAGAAATACCAACTTCCCTTACCCAGCATTCCTCTCTTACTGAAGTAAAAACACAAATATGGGCACCTGTCCCTCAAAAAATATATATCATCCCATACATAGCTCTCCATTTTGCACTTGTGTCTTCCTCACACACTTTATTTGGTCCAATTAGCCATACAACATGAGCGTGTTGTTGTCACCCATCTTTGTGGAGGTGGCAATCCATATTCAGCTAATATTCTGTACATATTTTCATTTTATAATGTTGAAGATATGGACAGCTGTGGTTCCTTCTTACCTCCCTCCTGCACATTCCTATTTTGCTTTTCCTTTGCTATCCCCCCTGCTTGCCCCCCATTTCACCACTTTCCTATCTACCCCATTTTAACACCGGTAATCTGGTCAAAAAATAGAATCACGCACAGCACACGTAACTACCAAAAAGAAGCAATGGATCTCTTCTCTTTTTGGCTTCTGTTTTTGTGTGTAGTTTGACATTGTGCGCCAAAGACAAATGACAGCTCTTTCTTGGTGCAGTTATCTCTGTGTCATTCACTTATACATGCTGTATTATGTCAACACACAGTAACACATGGTGAAGATAGTGTAAAGTATATTTTCATTGCATTATCATAACTTATTTAAAAGTATTATATATACCTGGATTCAAACCTTATATCATCTGGGCTCAAAAAGAAATGTGCCAAGGCATTTACACTTGGAGCCACAGAGTCAGCTAAGCAGCAGGTTTGTTTCATACACTCAATACTAACTCTCAAAATTTTGGGAATGAGACTTGCATCTACACACTGCTTAACTGTTTGCAAAAAGGGAATGCAGAAGAAATGCTTATCTCACATGTGAAAACACTTTGCCAACCACTGCTCAAACCCACTGCTCGTTGGGGCTCTATGCAACATGGATGATAGCATGTATTACTTTTGTATACTGTCCATTTAATGTTCATGACATGAAACTACATGTGGAAACAGAAATAAATATAGGTAACATCTAAGAAAATATCACGCATTTACAATGCAGCCATTTGATACCTCCCTCATGCACTGGTCTCTCTGTGTTGTTCACAAATATATAACTACACTACATAAACTAATAACAGTGTTTTGTTATATATCATGCACATCTTTATAATGGCAATACACATTCAGATTTTCTAGTACTTGTAGTAATGTGGACACCTGTTTGCATATATTTTGCAAAGTTGTCCCTTAAAGTATACCTGCACATTGGAACACAACTACCACATACTGCACATTGCACTCTCATCAATCTGGTGACATACAGAGCATGAAATATTTTGACAGTTGACCATGTCTACAGATTCATTTCATGCAGGCCTTCCAGCATCTTTTCTCCAACATCCATTGTTGATGTCATCCATGATAAGTTATCTTGCAGTGTGGTAAATTCAGACTTGTGCCATGGCATTTGCCTAAAGTACTGAATTATTTAGTCTGTGTAATTAGGTAGGTAGGGTTTCTGTTCTCACTGTGGTCAACCAGGAGGTGAATGTGTATCTATTTAGTCAGAAGACCTTACATGTGTTTCAGTCAGTTATCACTCCGATTCCATGCAATGACAATATTTTGACACTTGCACATGCCTAGACACCCATTTCAAACAGGTCTCCCAACATCTTCTCTCCAACGTCTAGTGCTGATGTCATCCACCATAAGATGTCCTGCAGCCTTGTAACAGTCAAACTTGTGCCATGGAGCTTGCATAAAGTAGTGAGTTCTCTAATCTGTATACTTAGATAGTTAGAGGTTCTGTTCATACTGCAGTCAACGGGGAGATGTGTGTGTGTGTGTGTGTGTGTGTGTGTGTGTGTGTGTGTGTGTGTGTGTGTGTGTGTGTGTGTGTGCGTGTGTGTGTGTGTGTGTGTGTGTGTGTGTGTGTGTGTGTGTGTGTGTGTCTATCTAGTCAGAGTGGAATAAGTGTGTATCCAACAGCTACCACTCCAATCCCATGCATTGACAAAATTTTGACACTTGCACAGGCCTACACATCCAACATCATCTTTCCAATATCCAGTGCTGATGTCATCCACCAGAAGTTGTCCTTCAGCATTGTAAAAGTCAGTCTTGTGCTATGGTGCTTGTGTAACGTACTGAGTTCTCTAGCTCATTTACTTAGATAGGAAGGGGTTCTGATATTTGCAGCCAAAGGGAGTGTGCATGTGTGTGTGTGTGTGTGTGTGTGTGTGTGTGTGTGTGTGTGTGTGTGTGTGTGTGTGTGTGTGTGTGTGTGTGAACTTGCTTGACTTTACAGAGAATTTTACACCAGCATGTGGGACACTGCTATTAGCATTTTCCCTTCACCAGAAACTGCTGATGTCATCACCTATAAACTGTTGTCTGACACTCTCCAAATCAGACTTGAGTTTTGGCACATGCCTTAAATACAGAATTCTCTATTCAGTGTACTTAGATAGGTAGGGGTTCTATTCTCACTGCAGTCAGCATAGGTGTGTGTGAATGTTTATGCACTTGCTTGACATTAGAGAGAGCATTTTACACCAGCATGTAGGACACTGCTATTATAGTCTTCCTCTTACCAGACTCTGCTGATGTCGTCAGCTATAGCTGATTTGCAGATGTGCAGTATTACCATCTGGGCAGGATCAGAGACTGGCCTGCAGACCAGGCACAAGTCATCTCATCTTATACAATACAGATTACAATAATAGGGATTTCAGTCTATTCATATACATCATGGCATGTTTGTAGGCCCTATATTTTGTTTGTGAGAAACCCCTGTTGTCTCTCCAGCTGCTGCAGGTGTTTAGTGAGGTACATTCAAAAGGGAGCATTATACTCTATTTGTGTTCTGATGAGGTTTGAGTACAGTGCTATTATATCATCATCAGATCAGGATACAATAGCCCTTATGAGGTACATGACGTAGTCTTTCCATACCACTGTGGACACTTAGTGGTCGAAGTTCAGATTGCTATCTATGTGTGTTCCCAGGTATTGCACCACTGAATTTCAGCATGGGGGAGTGTTGTCAATGCTGTAATTAGCAGGGAATTTCACTTTGCAGAAGGTCAGAATAATGAGATAGTTTAGTGCTTATTTGTAGACCATGTGGCTTTGACACCAATCATTTGTTTGCGTTAGCCACTCCTGTAGTATGTTACCATCATTGGTGGACTCAAGGCTTGCACCCAATATGCAAGAATCAGAAAACTCAGTAAGCCAAAGCCTGTATACTTTATCCGAGACTGTCAAGAAATAGATTCCAAACAGTAAAGGGCCAAGCACAGATCCTTGGGGTATGCCAGTGGTGACAGATCTGCTAGTAAAAGTTGATTCACCAACTTTCCCAATATGTGTCCTGTTGGTGAGCCATTTGTTTAACCATCTACTGAAATAAGGGTTATTCCTCAGCTCAAAGAGCTTCTCAATGATTCCTGAGTGGAGGATTGTGTCCAAACCTTAGACCAGATCAAGACAGACAGTATGCACTGTCTTATCTTCATCCAGGCCTATCACACAGAATTAGTGGGTTGTGACATCACAATTTTCCTATTGCATGACTCAGCACATACACCAACCTGACACTGTTGGGTACACAATTCAACACACCCTCCACATGGACTATGTTCTCGCAGAAGTGTATAAATCAACATGCAGCCAATCTGAGTTGGAGGGTCAACACCTGATGCATGCATGTATAAATACATCTTGACTCTCCTCATCTATGAGGTAGACCGACATGTCATCATGGACCTTTTCTAAATGGACACTAATAATATCCTGACTGTATGCAGCAGACATGTGTGATTTGTTAATGCTACATCTGTCACTCTCCTACATTGGGCACAATAGAAGAGTCTTTGTTGGTTCTGTTCAAGCAGCTTTATTGTAAACAAACACATCATGATAGAAGTTTGCTGACTTTAACTTAAGTAACTCATACACAGACTAACTACTGCAATCATACATGCTCACTCTCTGGCTACACTCTCAAAATGGCACTGGGAATAGCACGTGCCTGGTATTTATATGTGCACTCTCAGTCCTTGATATGGTTCTTAAAGACACAGCACATACACTGAGATCTACAACATCCATGTCTGTTACATCTGTTAGATGTCCTCAAAGAGGTCATCAAAGGCATGCATGCCAACACTATCATCCTGTGGAACTTGACCAGGCCAAGGCAATTTACACAAATCCACAATGAGGTATTCAGCACTCTCAGATGTGGCCATAAACAACTATATCATATATGTGGCATCTAAATATGTTGAACTGTGTGAAGTAACCCATATATCAGTTCCAGCATTCAGGTTTGTACATCGAGAATGTCTTCTAGGCCCTTTCCTGTTGATTATTTAAGTCACAGACATCAAGAATGACATACACATAATGTGTCCAAAAAGCTGCTTGGAGGACTACAGATTGTGGGCAATCATTGACTTGAACTTTGATATCAGTGTAATACAGACAATATCAACACACATAAAAGATTACTGCCACAGCCATGGGAACACATGAGATGAAACAAGAACATTGGGGGATTTCTTACATTATGAAAACAAGTGCACAACCCAAGGATAATGTAGACATCACACCCTATAAGCAGACCAGCTGGTATGTGACCTGTGTCCTAGGGCAGATGGTATATAAAACATCCACCAATATGTGGCCACAGTGGTGACTACTCCCTTGAATGTAACACAACTACTGAGTATGTGCAGGGCATCCACATTAAAGGCCACACTACCTCCATAGCTCACAGCCTTCATCACACCAATAACTGAGTACAATGCACCCTTCTTCATGTACCTGCCTACACATCTTCCAGTTATGTCTAACTGAAGTGTACCACCTTTGCCACAGTGAGCTGTCATACACCATACCTAAGTATTCCTTTTGTTGCACATAAACATTACTGTCTGATGGTGCAGAACACCCATGAAGGTGTTACATCAGATGAGTGTGTGATGCCTGTTCTGGTGATGTACACAATACATACATAGCTGTTTGACAACACTGATGGGATGGGTTACATTTGTGACAGTGTGGATTGTGCCATATCCATATGCCATGCACACCATTCAGATACCCTGTAGTGATCATATGTCACATACAGTTATAGCAGTGTCCCTTCTAACACCTCCAGCAGATGTTACAATTTCGGGATAGTGTGCTTGATTACCCTCATTGATTGCTAACATGCCATAATAGTTGTATAAGTGTGTTCATGCAGAAACATCTATGATCACTCACAATGACATATGTTGTGTCAAATACATGAAATTAATAGTGGCATTATTCTGATTTTGTCCATGATTGCACGTGCTTCTTTTACTGTTGTCCATGAGCCTGTAAGTGTCTCCCAATTTTTGGAGACCTCTGCTGACATTAGACTCATAGGTTCATAGGTTCATACTAGGCTATCTGCCTGAGGGCATTTACAAGCCTAGTCCATAGTTTTGTGGCTTACGCCACCCCTTTAGTATGGGGAACTATACCCATTATTTTGCTGTGCCTCTGTCGAGCAGTGACACTGAGGTAATCCCTGGGGTATATCTGCGATCTCCCATCCATTGGTCAAGATTTCTCTTGAACAAGGCCAGCGAGGTGCTGTGCCTCACATATACTGGGATTTTGTTCCATAGCATAGGGAGTCTTTGGGTGATGAATCTATCCCTCCAGCACGTCCTATTAATAGCCGTGTTGAGGTTTGAGTCTCCCGCCCTTGTGGCTCTGATGGATCTAGATTTTTTGAGGTGAAGCATATTCATCAAATCTGGGTTTGACATGGCCTTGTATGTATGGCGCAGGTCACCTCTGAGCAAGCGGTAAGCGACTGAATATAGCTGAAGTTCTTTCAGTCGGGCAGCATAGGACAGATTTTTGAGACCCTTTATCCTTTTGGTGAGGAACTTTTGTGGCCTCTCCAGCTGCTGCAAGTGTCGGGTCAGATACATTCCGAATGGGGCATTGTACTCAATCATTGGTCTGATGAGTGATGAGTATAGGGAAACTATGACCTCCCTTGATCTAGATGTGAATCCCTTCATGATAAGGTGGGCAATGTAGAAGGTCTTCCTAACTACTTTAGCTACATGTGTGTCGAATGACAGGCTACTGTCAACCTGGGTCCCCAGGTCCCTGATAACTTCTTCTGTGCTCAGTGGATTGCCACCTATATGGTTGCTAGGGGTAACCTTGTTTTTCCCGAAGGGTATGACTATGCATTTTTTGGCATTTAACTTTAGGCCATGGCTCTGGCACCAGTTATCCGTTTCTGTGAGGCCCTTTTGAAGGATATCTGTGTCAGATGTCTTTTCGACTACGGCGCCCGGTTTGCAGTCATCTGCAAACTTTGTCAGCCATAACCCTCCTGTGTTTGCTTGTACTTCGGAAAAGTAGATGCCAAACAAGAGTGGGCCCAGGACTGAGCCCTGTGGGACACCACTTGTGACAGGCTTTGAGTCTGACATGGCGCCAGCAAGTCTGACCCTGTGGGTTCTGTCACTCAGCCAGTTTGCAACCCATCTTGTGATGTATGGGTTAACATTTAAGCTGATGAGTTTTTCAATGATACCCGAGTGGGGTATTGTATCGAAGGCTTTCGCCAGATCGAGGTAGGCTGTATGGACTGCCTTTCCCTCATCAATGGCTTTGGTGACTGTTTTGAAAAAGTCAACCAAGTTTAAAAGGCATGATCTGCCTTTGACAAAGCCAAACTGGGTTGGATCCAAAGTCTGCAAATTCCCTATGTCTTTATTTATGAGATCCATTATGATCCTCTCCATGGCTTTGCAGATAAGGCTTGTCAAGCTAATGGGCCGGTAATTTCCAGGGTCAGTGGAGGCACCGCCTTTGTGAAGTGGGACCACCGTCGCAGTGTGCCACTCCCTGGGTACATATCCAGAGGTGAGACTATGATTAAACAGCTGTCCTAGCTGTGGGTTTAATTCCAAGTTAAGTTCGTGGAGCACACAGCCGGGGACACCATCAGGTCCCATGGATGCTGTGTTTTTTGCTTTGGAGAGAGCAGTTCTCACTTGGGTGTTAGAGATGTTTGGGGGGCTGCAATCGTTTGGTATAGATATCTCTCCTTTTGGGGGGGGGGAGTTTGCACTGAACCTGTCAGCCAGTATGTTGGCAATGTCTGTAGTATCAGTAAACTTCACATCATTTTGAACTAGTTCTGAGCATATCTGGGAGTTTCCTCCCAGGTTTCTAACATAGCTAAAGAAGGCCTTATGATTGTCTTTTGAGTCTTTAGCTATTTTTCTCTCAAAGTTTGCTTTGGATGATTTTATGAGAGCTCTTAGTTTTTTACTTGTAGTGATCAAAGGTGTCTTACCTTTTAAGGATTTTGCTCTATCTTGTAGTAGCTTCCTCCTTTTGTTGTAGGGTTTGTTTATGGCTGGGGTCCACCAGACTGGACGCTTGTCTTTGGTACAAAGAGTCTTTGTTTTGCTTGGGATTGCCTTATCCATGCAGTCCTGTAGGTGCTGGTAGAAGGCACTTGTAAGTGATTCAGCGGCTTGAGTACTGTTTTCCGCTGGCTCGGGGGCCTTAAAGGAGACCACACTAGTCTTTAGAAGTGTGAAGTTGGCTTTCGAGAAGTTCTTTACTGTGGTCTTTTTTATTTCAGGTGGGGGTGGGATGAGGACCTCCAGCGAGATTAGTTTGTGATCTGATCTCACCAGTGAGGGGTATACTTCCGGTGTTGAACATTGTGCTCCCATGTTCGTGATGATGAGATCAAGTATGTTTTCCCCTCTTGTGGGGATGGTGACTAGTTGTTCCATGGCATTTGAGTTTATGAATTCCAGGAACTTTTGGGCTAGGGTGTTTGGGCTTGAGTAGTGTTCCCAGTCTATATTAGGGTAATTGAAGTCACCTAGTATGATGGTGTTTGGAGATACATTTATCCCCCCCAGTGTTTTCAGGAAAGCCATGTGAGGTTCCTGAGTTTGTGAGGGTGGCCTGTAACATGCTACAATTTGCAGAGCAGTCTTGCCTATGGTTAATTGCACCTGGATGGTCTCCGATGCATCATGCGTTGCCACCAATCTTGAGGTGTGGGTGTCCTTGATGAATATGGATACCCCCCTCCTTTCTTGGTATTGTCCGGATTTTGGGGCCGGAACGCATGATATGAGGTAAAACCTGATAGTGCTGGGGTGCTCTCAGGAGCCTTGAACCAGGTTTCTGTCACAGCACAGACATCGATGTTCTCCATACTGAGAAGGGCCTTGAGTGATATAAAACATGCTAAACACGCATTTCTCAGCTTGTACCTACTCAGCACAGATCCTCGTGGTGGCCAGCAGAGTAATCCAAGCTTCAGAGAGCTAAAAAAGCGACTTTACCTGATTTAAGTATATTTTTGTGGCTTTCCACTTCTATTTATCTAGCTACTGTATTTCGCCTGCTTGCTGATACATTGTTATTGTTTTGCTGCATTTATTCTGTTTATTGCACTTGAATTCTCAGTTTGTTACTTTTAAAATCTGTAATTGTTGCAAATTGTTTGTGTAGGCTGTGATAGCCGATTTATAGCATTTATAAGTGTCTACTGTATCTGTTTCTGCTTGTTTCTGAAAAAAAACAAAAAAAACAAAAAAATATCTCTTGTTTTCCCGCCTTACTGAGCTAGAGTAGTCCAGTTTCAGAGCTTGCTGATCCCTGGACTTTGTTTGCAGTTCCTGTTACTAATTCTTTGCCAAATTTGGAGGTAGGAAGTTCCCTTGCTTACCAGTGGGAGTGGGAAGCATTGAGCTGCCTGTTGGTCCAGTTTTGTGAGGTTTCAGCCAGTAACTTGTAGTCTATTGGTCGTTTTGGGCCATTTCCTAGCTTCTTTCAGCCCCCTGATATAAAACACGCTAAACGCGCGTTTGCGCGATTTAGCGCGGAGTTGCCACTGTTGCACACTAGGGCAGCGCCGGTTAAGCAGGTTTAAACTATTCGGGCTACCTAAAGTCCACTCTTCAAATTTTCCCTTAAAACTACCTTCCTCGAACTATACTACTGATCTAATCAGCGTATCCTATAACTAATAAGATCATCTCTACCTGACTCTGAGTAGACTATTCTTTATCTGTTAAACCTAGCACTTGCTCCTACAGTACTTATCACCTTGATACAGCACTCTCGTTATAGATAGTACCCCAAAAAGGCAAACCCCATTTCTCGGTCACCCACACCCCCCGGAATCTCTTTTAAAGTTTTTTTGTCTATTCCTTCTAGCATGTCGAGGGATCAGTTGCTAGTGTCCTCTCCTGCTCAGCTGGTGAACCTGGGAATATTGAGGCAATGTTACAATTGCCTCATGTACACAGACAACCCTCTCCTCCTCCCACAAAACACAAATACATGCGAGAGATGCAACTATACGGCCAAACTGAAGGCTGAGCTCTCTCAACATAGGACTGGCAAGACCAGACATAAGGAGAAGGTTACCACACACACTCTATAGACCCAGTCTCACATAGTACCATCACAACCTCAAATCATACACATAAACACACAAAGACATGCTCGGAGGCTCTGATCAAAAATCTACCAAAACAGCAGAGGCCACCAAAGCAGACACCCAAACAACTACCACCTCAGAACACAACACCTGAAACACATAGACCTCGCAGTCAGAGTGTCAAACAGTCACAGCCCTTAAGGCCAAACACAATGCCAGACACACTAGTCATTGGTGACTCCATAGTCAGACACACTGACGTCCCGCTCACCAGACTGAGTAAGGAGAGGGTTACAGTAAGCTGCCTGTCGGGCGCTAGAATCTGCCACATAACGCAAGCACTCAGGTCTCTCAACAGCAGGTACAAATACGACTCAGTCATTGTCCACGCTGGTGTAAACGACCTGAGACGTACCTCCTTGGACTACATGAAAAGAGACATTGAGGAGCTCTCTGATTATGTAGCCCAGGCAGGTATGACCCTGACCTTGAGCAGTATCCTACCTTCACCAAGAATGATGCCACAATACAGAGATAAGATGATCAGCTTTAACAATTGGCTTAAACTCTGGTGTCATTCAAAGGGGATCCAATGTCTGTCTGCCTGGGATGACATGCTGGACAAGCCACGCTGCTTCGCAAGGGACGGCTTGCACCTGTCACCCCTGGGATTCCGGATATTGGCAAAGGCTCTTGCCACCCCCATAGTGCCTTTTTTAGGCAAGGCTCAAATTCTAAACCTACCACCCTAGAACACAAAAAAGGAAAAAAACTAAGGGTAATGCTGCTCAATGCCAGAAGTCTCAATCTCAAAATGCACGCATTCATATTCAGGCAAATCAGTTTGCATAGCTTCACAACATGCACCCAACCCCAATTGTATATAAATCCCTGATAGATCTCCTCTCCATTGTTCATGTCAGGATGCTTACCTCACAACGACATCTTCTCCATTGTTATGCCAGCTTGTCTGGTAGTCACATAATATAAATTTTCATTGTGCAGTTTGTACTGTACTATGTTTTTTTTTCCCAAGCACATTTATTAAATTACCACTTGTGGTATAGGCAAATTTACAATTATATAAAAGTGAATAAAAAAATTATATAAAAGTAATCACACTATAAATAACATAACAAACATTTTACTTCACATATATTGCTATATGTCATATAACCTAAGCAACATTGCATAAATTATGCGATTCCTGCCTTTTTTCTCTCTTTTTTTTGTTATGTGATTAATATTCTTTCTACAATGTCTTCCATGTTGTACATTATGATGTTTCACCTTTCATCTTTTCCTGTGATCATTCCTACAATTAATCTGTGTCCCTATTCAATACACGCACTACCCTGACTGTTTATTTTAAATGGCAGTCCATGTATCCTTAGAGATCATTTACACAACTTTTGTACAGAATGCCAGGAATGGAATTTCACAGTACTCTACACTGCATACACTGTCCTGTACTGTGTTTGGACCATATACTTACTATATGGTAAACCCTGGTAATAATTGTAACATTCCGAGCAATCCCGCTAACCTAGTTTGCTCTACTGCAAACAAGTTTACTATTCATGTTTCTTTAGATGGTTTCCTGGCCAGCAACACTGTTGCCAGTCCTCAAACTATGCTTGTTTATGTTTATGTGCGGTGCACAGCATGAATATGTAATCACCACTTCTGCTCACTACATAAACATGTAAACTCTGTGTAGGCTTCACACGAACAGAGTTTATTGGATTCCACAGTTGTTTGTTTAGCAATTGGGTTTACTATGGTGTTTCTCCAGCTTTAGATTATGCAGCTTTGGGTTAAGTATTGGTTGTATATATCTTTGAGATAAATATTTAAAAAAAATCTCTAGAGTAGAAAATGAACCAGGGATCTAAGTTGTCAGATTCTGGAGGATGGTCTATAGGTATTTATTCAAATTGTGGTTCAGTTTCATTGGTTTTGATGATGTGTTTGAAGTAGAAAAAAGAAACGCAAAATATACAGCGTAATCAGGATGGGATAGTTTACAGTTAGGTACTGATGGGAGATTGTCAAATTCAATGAGAAAATCAAATGGTGTAAACATGGGGGTACTATTTTCTTGGATTTATCTACCTCGTCAGTTGATTGACTTATTTCCAGAACTATTTAAGATTTTTATTTAGAGCGTTTTGTTCCTGAGCAGACAACACTCCTAAAAATTATTAAAGAATACACGAATATGATCAATTAATGTTTTCTGCTAATGGACTAGTGACTAATGGAAGAGATACAGACATAAGAATATTTACTATTAACATAAATAGTTAATGATGTCCAATAGAAAATGTGCATTGATATGTCAGATACTGTTTTGATTACTCAACAAAGATTATTATCTACTAAAAATAGAAAACTATTCCAATATATTATGCTGCGGGTAAATTCATATCTAAAGTATGCAATGCAGAGACACTATTAACATCTATTCTTACAAGAGTCCAAGTTGTATGTGAAGATGACGCATGCATGTTTGAAGCACTCATAGCTGAATTCTGTGATCTGGCCTCATCATCACTGTGAGGGCCCCTGCACTTCAGACTTAGAACAAGAAACTAATCTCCAGCCAGATTATTAAATTGGTCCTCAAGACTGTCCCACATTAATCCTGTACCCCACAACTGACTACCTGTCAAGTATTGGGCTATCTTTCTGGTTATTGTAAGGCTGTGCTTTGTTTTATATGCTAAAGGACCTGAGTGCTGTCTGCTTTAAAAGCCTGCTCAGGCCCCACCATCTGAATGGGAACCTGTAATCGTAAGCTTCTAGTTTTTTACAAGGGTTTAGCTGTCTTCTTTTGTACTGTGTGTATTCTCAGTGGGTGTGGCATCTCTAGGATGTTCAACTCCTTTCATATGCAGCAGACAATTTACTTGTTTAAAAAGGCTTTTGAAGGGATCTGGAGAGTTATTTTATTAATTGTAGTATATTGATAGCTGCGATTATACTCTGAAGAAGGGAATAAAGACAAATTAGTGTATGCCTTTCTGAATTAAAATATGGGCTAAGCAAAGCTTTGTTAAGCACCTTTTGGTGGTGTTAATGTCTAGTCACATACTAGAGCAAAAAAAAAGACATAGAATACTGTCTGAAACATTTTTACAGCTTTAAAAACTGTTATATGCTTTGCTGCTGCTAGGAAAAAAAAATAACAGAATGACACATCTAACGGATTTTAAAGGCTTTAAAAGCCATTTGTTCATTAACTCATCACATTAATCTTGTTTTCTGCCAACTGCTAATATACTTACACATTTATTTTTGCCTAATGCCAGTGCACTTAAAACCTTTCTTTCCTATAACTGATAGTACATAGAGTAGATAAAGCTCTACCCTTTACAAATAATTATCGATTTCCTGCAATCATAACGAACTGTTACGTGCTCTCAAAACTGATGTCAAGATTTACCTCCCATGATTGTATTTGTTCCACTCTTAAGATGAATTTCTTGAACTTCATATATTGAGCACATTATATATTATATATAAATCAGAGAAGTGAGCTAAATTTTCCATGAAATTTATTTTTGGTACCCTTTTACTGTTTTTGTTACATTTTATTTCTTTTTTGTAATGCACCTTGATTATGTATTAGAATGATGTAAAATAAAAAAAGGGAGACAGAATGGAAAGTAGAAATAAATAAAAAAGAAAAGAAAAATAAATAAAACAACATATGAAAGAAATAATGAAAACATATTTCTGAATGTAATATTTGTCGGATATCAAAAATGTATTGACTAAAGGAAAGATAAGTCAGTGTGCATAAGTTCATGGTGAATGTTTCTCCCCTCTTTTGATTTTGCACATTATTTTATACTGGACTATACAGTGAAATAATCATATCTGTGAACACAACTTTGAAATCTTGATGACAATCAGAAAAAAACAATGACCAAAGTGTCCCTGATTCCAAGCAGTGTGCAGGTGTGATGTCTTTTTTGTAAGTACTGCTAGATCAGCTAATATCTAACTTAAAAATAGTATTGTTCTAATTACCTAATCTACAGATCTTCAGAATGTACTATAATAGCTTTCATCTAACAAATGAGTACTATGATGAGGTACTGTCCTCCATTTTCTGGCAACAGGGCTCAACAATCTCCTCTTACCCCATCTGTGCCAACTCTGATAAGGCTTGATGTTCTAGGGAAGTATACAACTGCCACAGGTATCTTTTATTAGCTGCATCTTCATCCTCTATATTGTACAAGCTGTGGAATGTGCAAATATTTAAGAAGCAATTTGGCAAACTGAGCTTCAATCCACTATCAATAAGCATTATACCCTGACAAAACTGCATCTGTCACATTGCACAAGTAAACTCATAACTTATGTTGAGGCTGCAAAGGTAAAAATTGTCAAAGCCTGTTAGAACACTCTCTTAAATACCCCAACATCCAGCACACAAGGCAATGTCTACTCTTTCTCAACTCATGTATACTGCATAACCACGTAGCTCACCCAAATGTTACCAGTAAAGCAGACCTAAGCTCATAAGGTTCAATATTTTGGTTTCTGTACAGGGTAAGGTTTTAGTCATAGGTGACTGTATTGTTAGAGGCACAGATGCCACACTCACCATACTGGACAGGAACAGGGTGACTGTAAGCTGTTTGTTCTGTGCCTGGCTCCATGATATCACAAGGGTCGCATAGTAAAATCAGTACCTGTCTGACCTAAATGTAATGGTAAATTCAGAAATAAGCCTCTCTGGTGGAATTTCTATATTAGTTAACTGCATAACTATAAAGGGGAAATGATAGCAATGATAAAAACATGTAAGAAAACAGCAGCCACTTATATCAGGACCACAACAAAACATACCAGTGAGGAACTTAACACACTCAAGCAATTAACCCCATTTTTGTATATTTCCATTCCACATCCATACCTCCTTATGGCATCCAGACCTTTTTTGTAGTCTGGCTTATTTAACCAAGTGACTTATTGACTAATAGTAGGCAATATTAGAAACTGAGAAGAATTGTTAACAAGATGGGCTAAGATGGTTAATCTAGCATGACCTACTGT
Source organism: Protopterus annectens (assembly GCF_019279795.1). Classification (NCBI taxonomy): domain Eukaryota; kingdom Metazoa; phylum Chordata; order Ceratodontiformes; family Protopteridae; genus Protopterus; species Protopterus annectens. The sequence goes on from NC_056731.1 coordinate 975,137,129, forward strand.
AGAGAAACTAATCAACTGAATTGTCACTTATTCATATTTTTATATCTATATTCATATTTTTATAACTGAAGCCCTGTCTACTATTGAGGGTCATGGTGTAAAATACTATGGTGTGAGACAGGAAAATGTATTGTCAATGTCCATTTATATCATATTATACCTGAGATATTTGTAGCTGATTTATAGAAATGATGAAAATATTTCCATATGCACTTAATACTACAAAAAAACAAGTGATTTGCAAACTATTGCATGACATCAGGTGAATATATTCTTAAAGAAAACTGTCATTGATATTTGCATTAAGTTACACAGCTTTAGTTATATTTAGCATTATTCATATTGATAATTACACAATTAGGCATGCTTTCATATTTCTGTAAATATTTCAAGAAACATGCATTCATAGAGAAAGTTCATGTTGTCACATGAAAGCTTATCTCTGGCTAACAAAAAATGCTCCAACAGTGTATGTGTAGGTAGTACAATTTCCAAGATATGATAATTTGTTTGTGAAAGTTCATCAAAATTATAATTTGGAATTTGTGTGTATTGTACTATATTGTAGTATTTATGGAAAGACGGATTTCACTGACTAGTGTCACTGCAAATATTACTTCTTACTAATAGCACTATTTGTACAGTTTTAAGAACTTTTATTTTTTCACAAAACTTTACATATGTTTATTTTATGCTTTATAAGTTTATTTTTTGGAAAATGCTCTGGAATTTAAGATATATGTAAGCTGCTAGAGGTGTGACATTCCAAACCACATAGGTGTGAATGAGTTAAGGGTAGTATTAGAAAATATTAAGCAGAATATGAACTTAAGGTTGCTACAGATACTAAAGGAATCAACAATGAGGAAATAAAGAAATAATATAGCAATAACTGATGATGTCAGTGTGGTATATTGAAGATATACTCATGGTCGGCATTGTTTAATCACAAGGGAGAAGCAAAATTCATTTTGAAGGTTGTAAGTATTTTGGGTTGACTTCACAATTACATCCAGCTCACAGTTATCAGCAAACCCCATCAACCAGAAATCAGTGTTATCCGTTTTGAGGTCAGAGAAATAATTGAGGTTAAACAGGAAGGACCCAAAACAAACCTCTGAGGGATATTACTTGTCACCATCTCTCTCACTGTAGAATTGTCCCCAACTCTAAGAATGTGTCCTTAAGTTTGCTAATCATTTTACCACATAGTGATTAATTGTTAGTACCATAAGCATATTTATGATTTTATCTTCTGATACATGGTGAAATGCCTTGGCCAATTAAAGACAGACAATGTAGCCAGTGTGTCCACTGTCATCCACCAGCATGGTTTTTCAAAGAAGCTTACAAGATTTAGCAGGCATGGCCTACCCTTTAGAAAACAAAACTACTGCAGTTTAAGCCTAAACAGATTTTTTATGTCTTTATTTATGAGGCTGGTTGTGATGTGTTCTATGGCTTTGCAGATAAGATTCATAAGGATGATTGGTCTGCATTTTCCACTGTTCATGGTGGGTTCACCTTTGTGGAGGGGGTTCACTACTGCAGTGTGCTAACTTTCAAGAACATAGCTTGTAGATCTGTTTAGATTAAACATTTTTGCAAGCAATCAGCTGGTGTATTTCTCACGCTGTTTATTAGAGATATTTTTGGGATTTGAGAATACCTTAAGGACATAATACTTGATAAAAGGAATGGAGAAGTGAGTCAGTATAACTGGAGTTAGAATGATTATTTCAGGGAAGAAGATGGTCACAAATGTGTATGCTAGCAATGCTTTTCATGTATGAACAGGAGGGACCATTATGGAAAATTTTGGATCAGTATTATTAATTACATCTTAATTTTTTAATGTAAATGAAGTAGGACTTGTAGTTATCCATCACCCCACTTGATATCCCAAGTTCAAGCGATGGTTTGCTAGTATTTACTGCTGTCTCCAGTTCCTTAGTGAGTTTTTTTATATTATCATCATGCAAAGCATTCCCACATGAAATTGCAATTTTTATGTTTCTTCCTTTTGTTATACAATTTTTCATAGTGACTGACCACTAAGGTGTTTTTTAACATATATTTGATTCTAGTAGGAACTGCCAATTCAGTGTATTTGCTTCTATGGGCACAAAGATCCATAGTGTAGGTGGCTGCATATTCTGGGTCAACTGTGGAGTTTTTCTGTATACAATTCTAGATTTCATAATATAATTGTAAAAAGTGTGCCTTTCTGAGTTCACTAAAATGGGTAGCGTTAGATATCATGGAAGAGGATGTTTTGAGGGAAAAGAAAACCAGTACTGGGTGTGACTTAACTAATGAGGGGGCAACCAGTAAGAGGGAATAGGCCAGTGCTATGTTTCTGAGAACCATGTCAAGAATGCTGTCACTCACTAGTGGGATTGAGGAAAAGTTGATCCAGGGGTTTCTTGTTAACCCAATCCAAAAGTCATTCGTTACCTTTGTAGAAAGGGTACTCCAATTTATAGAGAGAAGGCTACATTTGCTAAAGATTAGTGAGACATTTCTTAAAGAGATGTTTTCCAAGAATGCCATGAAGATTTCATGATCCTGTAGGGCCATGGAGTGGAATTGTTAATTATATATAAGTTGAAAGTTTGACTTCCATAATGTGAGTTGTAGTTGTATAAGTTCAATGCTGGGAGTGGTCCCTGGGTATCACTTTTGAAGGGATACAATGATCAATGAATACCTAGACTATGACACAGTTACCAGTGGGATTAAATAGTGATAGGCACAAAATTCAGGCAGAGGGAGTGATGTCTTTATACTGAAATCATGCCTTAGAAACAACACAATCATGGACACTTTCCAGATGCAGAGTAGCTTTCAAATCAGGCTTCATTGTTAAAGCTCCTAGACTGAAAAGGGACACCATGATGCTATATAATATGGGATTTGATTTGCTTATTAGTTTGGGATGTTCATTAGATGAGCTTTGCCTTAAAAGGGCACAATGAGGCAGCAAAGGCTAGCAATCGGCACAGATTGTTAAGGCTGTGTGCTATTGTTCATGTGGTATAGGGCTTGATTCCATTGCCCTCATTTGCCTACTGTGTGACATTTTGTAAAACACTTAACTATAGACTACTTCCAGGTCACTCCTGATAAGGAAATGTATATCCAGTGGGCCTACATGGTTAACAAATGGGTATTATTATTATTATTATTATTATTATTATTATTATTATTATTATTATTATTATTATTATTAGCAGCAGTAGTAAAGGCTTTGAACAGTATGTGCAAATCCTTGAATAAGATGTCTAGACCATTAATTGCAAAGTAAGTTGGACCATCTATCATCCTATCCCAATGTTAAAAAAACAGGATTCCACCAAGAATGACATAATCTACATAGCCAATTAAACCCACTTATCATTTCCTTGAATCTAAGCATCATACATGATAAAGGGAGCATACCATTTAGAACCAGATAAAGGGAGAAATACCAGGACAAAATAAAGGAGCATGCCACTTAGAACCAGAGTCATACACTTGTTTGAAGCTTGTGATGCAAATTTCATCATGTCCTTCTCTTTGTCCTTGTCAGGATTTTGTACCAGGTCATTTCCTCCCACATGGGCAACTATTATATAGTAGTCTTACCTCCTGGTTGAGTGAGTCTTGAGGGACCTAGATATGTCTGGAAACCTGAGTCCTGACAGATGGCTAATGGTACTTCTATACTTGTCCAACCTGGTGAGCATGGAATCTATGTATTTGAAAATAGAGTCACCGATTACTAAGATGTTACCAGAAGCTGGTTTATCCATGTAAGACATGGCTGTGCTGTTGGGGGTATGTTGAAGAAGGGTGTATGTATTTGGTAATTTGGGGAATTACACTAATACCCAATATGAAGAGTTTTAGGAGGCTTGGTTAATGTTTTTTAAGACCTCAGTGTATTTAATTTTTTATATGATCTGTATAAGGATGTTGCATATATATAAACGTGGGAATGACATTCCAATTATCACTGCATGCCTCAGGCTGGGAGAGGATTGCATCCAAATTTGCAAGATATTTATACCTCTCAGAGATAGATTTGAGTATATGAAGCAGTTCTTATGGCTCCATACGACACCAAGTCGAAGAAGTCTAGCAATGGAGGAAATTCAGTTTGCAGTCTCTGCACTATATCAATTGGTATTGTTGATAGAACATTAAAGGAGGGATAAGGATGGGGCTGAGGGAGTGTTTTGTGAAGGTCATTTGTGGGTATTTTTCTCTATAATGGCTTTGAATATCTTGGGCAGACTAGAACAACCAGTAGCAGATTAGCATAAATCAGTGCAGGTTTGGGCCAGAACATGATCCTGCCCAGGACATGCAAAATGCACACTAACAACTCTTCATCTAAAACGTGGGTGTCTGTGCACTCAGCACAACTGAGTGCAGTGTGAGGCAAAGAAAGAAAACAAGAAAAATATATAAATCTGAGCCAACAGTGCGCAGAAACCAATACACAGCAACAGTTACACTACCACCGCTAGAATAAGCACTGCTCTCTTCAAGATGAATTCCATACCAGGCCAGAATAAGCTGTTACCAAGATAAGCTTTGGTAAATACCTTGTGGCAACAGTTATCATATGTACAGAAATATATGGGATGTCCACTCTGTTCTTTATAGTACTCTGCCATATACCTTTGACTATTATTAATATTACACAAAATGTTCTGCAGCTATGTTTTCTATGTTCGACAGCACAGTGATTACTTCATTGCTCATTGATAACATACTGCATGCATGGTTCTTTTGTTTTAGTTTCTGATACACTGTTACTTCAATATTTAGGAGTGAATTTTTTATAAATAAATCTGGAAGATTAAATACGATTTTTTTCTTTTGACTTTGAGATTAACTTTTATTATTTCTTCAACATTTAAGACTGAAATGTTTATAAATAAATCTGCAAGATTAAATAAGATTTCTTTCCTTTTGGTTTCTGATGCAGCTTTATTATTGCTCTAGAATGTAAAAGTGATGTGTATTTAAAAGTAGATCTGCAATATTTAATAAGATAGGTAGATATTTTTTGAATTGTGTTTAATATGCAATTGCTTTTTAAAGACAAAGGTAATTTTGAATCCAAAGAACTATTCTTTCCTCTGCATAACTTATTAATTTTGTACCTTAGGGATTTTTGTTGAATTTATCTGTAAATGTATGGCTTATCAGTATTTTAATGAACGCCAAAGTTAATAGCATAATGTCTAAAATGGATGACTTATTTACATCTTAGCTTCATTTTACTCATAAATTAAAGTTACTGTTATAACAACCTCTTTTAATTAAAGAGAAAATAGTCACGTGCGTGAGAGGAAAGATCTTACTTTTGTCACAATTTCATCTAAGATGTTCCCACTACCAGCTGGATTCATGTTAATTGCTGTAGGTGGTTTTGCTTGGCATAGCCAATTAATGCCTTGGCATAGGTTTTTGATAATGTGTGGCTTACAAGTTAATATTCAGGTATTTAAAATTCCCCATAAGGGACATATTTTCAATGATTTTCATTTCATAAACTTTAACCAGGAAATTCTAATTGACTGATGGGGACATAGTTGGCATATAATATGTGCATCACTAATATGTATTTCTTTCTGAGCAATTTCTAGTCCTGATTTGGTTTCTTAACCTCTGGCTTTTAGGTGTACTTTTACAAGTAGACAGTGACTGGAAATTATCCACCAGATCTGCAGCAATAGTAATACATTATGGAATTTGTAATGAGTATTTTGAATCTTTTGTATCTTTAAAGCAGGTTGCTTCAATATTAGAGGAATCAACATCAACCAATCATAGAGAATCTTCTAATTAATCACCCAGCCTATTGGTGAATTGTCTGTCATTTAACAAAACCACCTTCACCCTAGATTGTTTTTTTTTTTTCTTGTATAGTTTTCATTTCTTCTAATAGGTCTTAAATGGAAGTGGGAGGTTTTATGTTCAGTAGCTGTACTCCAATGGGAAAGTGTAGTGAATCTAATTGGGTACAAAGCACTCGTGCTGATTTAGCACCTTGCTCCTAGCTGAAAAAGAATAATCCCTATCTTGTCAATCCTACAATGTAAATAGCTGCTGTTGCAGTACCAACAATTTACCTTGATATCAGGTTTGATTCAAAATGATGGTAAGATTTTTTTAAGTAGATTGTTTCCCATGCTTAGTACAATGTTTATTATTCTAGCCATATTTTACTGGCTACACAAGAAGGCAGATTTTTGTGTTGTTCCCTCTAGTATAACAAATGACTATATCATAATTACCTTTAATCCTTTTAATCTTGCTGACATGTCCCTTGTTTGGGACTAGGCAGGAATGACACTGTCACAAACTCAGTGCAAAGTACAAAAGTTATATTGACATAATGCAGTCTCCAATGACTGTGATTTTTGAGAAAATTATATGGTCAGTCAGCAGCCTTATGGCCTTTTGCATATGACTTCATTCAGTTTAAACCCCAGTTATTTGCCTGTCATACCTCCCCCTTCTGCCCTCACATGCACAGACACTGCCATCCTATTGCTATTGTTTATGTTTGATTTACTATAACCAGTGTGAGCTGTGTGCAATGGATTATTTGTATGCAGTTTTGATTTTTTTGACATTGTGGATTCTGGAGATACAGTAGAGGCTTCTATTGGCTTATTCTTCAAAACATCTGCATATGTAGTTGAGGTGTGTGTGTGTGTGTGTGTGTGTGTGTGTGTGTGTGTGTGTGTGTGTGTGTGTGTGTGTGTGTGTGTGTGTGTGTGTTTGTGTGCAGGATGGGGCTGGAACTCGTGAGCATGAGTATTTTAGACATACCTACATACATTGATACTAACTATTCAGATATTTATGATCCTTTCAATAAAAGTACATTTCTTTGAATATGAGCCAGTTCTTACACTGCCTGAGACAACTGCTTTTTATCACATCCTTGAAAGGTAAATCATATTGTGCCTCCATTCATGTTCAAAAGTAAGATCCTTCATGTATAAACATATTGATCAAATAAAGGTGCACTACGGGTTGAGAATTACTTTTACATTTGTCAAAAGACCTTTAAACTGTGGAATGCCATAGTAAATGTTACTTTTAAGCAAATTCTATGCTTCTATAGTGTTTTGTAGGAATGACCATTATATGGTGGTAATAACTGGGATATGAAAAATAACTTTAAAAAGTGGTCAAAGCTCAGATTTGTGGATAGTGGAAATGGTAATTATGAATGCGTGTATAATTAAACTTTAGATTAAGAAGTGAACCTTGCTGTCTGAATGTGTGGTTCTCACTACTGAGTTCAAGTAAGATAGGCATGATAAGGGCCAAGAAGAAGAACTGAAATTAATTTACATGGCAGACAACTCAAGATTCAAAAGGACAAGGGAGGGGCATCACAGGTGGGGTTTAAAAATTAGTAATAGTGACATAGCAATCTGCTCTGGCAGCTCTCTATAGAAAACCTTGGACTTCCATCTCCTCCAAAAATTCACAAGCATTCAGTCCCCTATGATATGTCTTTAAAGCAGAAACAATCTCTCTATATATTGTTATATACTCATCAAGTATATTTTACTGTTATATAACAGGGTTATTATATAATAAATCTAATATAAATAATAAATATATCTAATATAAACAAAATTATGTCTCTGGTATATATTTGCAAGCTTCTAGCATTGTACATTAAATATACTCTAATAAGAAGATATGAGTAGCTGGTCTGGTTCATTATTTCATTTTTTTCTATACAAAATTTCAGACACATCATTAAAGCCATGGAGCATTTTTCTTCCATTGAGAAATGAGCATCATCTATTATTATATTAATTTTATGTATAATAAAAGCCTATTTGTGTATCGACTACTTTGCAGATGTCAGTTTCCTTCTTTAATGAACAAGCCACATTATATTTCCCCTATTGATCTGTTGTACAGTAGAGATTTTAATATAAGAAAAGTAGTGGAACTGGAGGGTTTATTTCATATTGACCAGGCAAGGATGCCATACTTATAAAGTCATCCACGAGATCCCTATGAAGTATCTTTCCAACCAAGTGGTTGAAATGGTTGCATGACCAGCTCCCCTAACCATTTAGCACATAATAAACAAACACATAAATAAATAACAACTGAAAAATACCAGCTGTACTTATTTGACTGCACTTCTCATCTCCCTAGCTAATTTACTCAGCTTGCAGTAATGCAAAGTTTCAGGTGTGTCATTGTGCCTTAATAGATGTCTAATCTCATCTGATCATCTAAAACTACTTCTTATAGCAATCCTTATAATGGTTTTGGTGTATATGACTTGCATAAATTTCCAGCTGCTTCTCAGAATAGCAGGTGTATAAATGTCAAAAATAAACTAAAAATGTATGGTGATTTAAATATTAAATTAGGCAGGCATGTAGTGTGCCTTTTTGTAGTGCATTTAATGTTTGATATGATTATTCATGCCCCAGATAATAAAGCATTACTATTACCAAGCCATAACTCATAAGTGATCATCCTTTTTGCTTCTCTCCAGTCATTTATTGCCCATTGTTGTGAAGTCATTCCATTCAAAGACTGTTGTTGATCCATTTGAGTTATGAAAATAATTCCAAAACATTTGCCAGTAGCAGTGCTTCTTTTTCCATGCTTAACTGTTTGCATTAACATTACCCTCTAATATGAGTTAACAGCTACTCCATTTGAACTCATCTCTTAACACAATACTTCATGATTATTACAATCTAAACTGTTCTCAGCCAATATTCCATACATCCTACCAAATCTTCCTCCAGCCTTTATCTTCTTATATGATCCTAATTTTTACCAGTCATCCCTTCTTCCTTTTTTTTTCCTGCCACATCCCCTAATTATTCATAACTGGTGTGTGGTTACATTTCATACCGCACTTCAGCATCTCCAAGTACCTTTACTGATACCCCCTACCTAATTGCCTCTTCCATCTTATTACATCCTGCATATATGCTTAAATCACCACTTATTCCACTGCCATTACTGCCACAACAGGAGGATAACTGTGTCATTACCAGACATTCTTCTTCATATTTGTGTGGTTGTAATCTGTTTTTTGCTTCTGTCTCCTTACTCCTTTCCAGGGCAGCAGTGTTCATTCATAACTATGCCTGCTGCATTAAAACACTCATCTTAACATGACTTTTCTCAGTTTTCACCATTTTCACACTCAAGGTTTACAGCCTAAACAAGACCAATTTTTGCATATAAAGCACGTCAGGGTGATCCATGCCTTGCATTTTATGACAGTAGGGGACTCATCCTTTTTTATCTCCTATATCTTTGCACGTCAAATAGTTCTACTAATACTGGAATTAGGGACTAAAATGTTCACCAGCACATATATAAACCACATTGGGGTGACATGTTCATCACCAAACACCTACACCCACTTCTGTAGCACACTGCTCCTTCAGGTTGAAAACAATGACATTATAGGATCCTTTGGATTAAACTTGGATGATCTAATAGGTACCCATGAATTTATTCTGAAGCTAAGCTGATTTACTGTTCTTGAGAAGGGGAAGGGTATAGCATGATCATGGACATTGGCAAGTATATTTGTGCTTGAGTGGAAAATTATGTTCTCCCACAGTTAATACTAAACAGAATCAAAACCATTGGCAAATACGTGTGCCTACCTAACAAAGAAAGAAAGAAAGAAAGAAAACAAAGGGAAAATAAAATAAACGACACATGCAAGGTCAAAATGAAAGTTCTAAATAAATCAGCTAGCATTCTAATGTAATCAGTTGTTATTTATTACAAAAATATTATGAAACTTGACTTAAAGGAAACATGTAACATCTGTCTTTCTGAATTCATTTAGCTTGTGTGATTACAATAACCACACATCATCTGTGATATGCTCACAGTCTACACCCAATCTTTTTGTGCCTTTGCCTTCTCCCATATAATGTCTATGTAAGTCTTCTACCGTTTTAACTTTCGTTTGATATAGTAGAAAGCCTCCATTTCACATTTTAATCTAAAATGAAGTAGTTCATATTATAGTAACTAAACATACTCATAGGTTCATAGGTAGGTACTAGGCTATTGGCCCTAGGGCCTATATAAGCCTAGCCAAAAGGTACACTGGCTTTCGCCACCCTAGAAAATTATTTTCCTGTGCCCCTGTCGAGCAGAGTCACAGAAGTGATCCCCAGGGTGAATTTCCTATCTCCCATCCAGTCGTCAAGATTTTTCTTGAAGAGTGCTAATGAGGAGCTTTGTTTGATATAGATAGGTAGTTTGCTGCAGAGTATGGGAAGTTTCTGGGACAGGAATCTATCCCGCCAGCATGTTCTGTTTATTGTGGTGACAAGGTTTAGGTCCTTAGAGCATGTAGCTCATACGGATTGGGATTTCTTTAAGTGGAGCATGTCTAAAAGGTCTGGGTCTGACATAGCTTTCTGTGTTAGGCAGAGATCACCTCTGAGTAGGTGATATGTGATGGAGTAAAGCTGGAGTTTTTTGAGACAGTCTGCGTAGGGCATCTGTTTGAGGCCAATAATTCTCTTTGTAAGGTATTTCTGCGGCCTTTCCAGTTTTTGTAGATGTCTTTTGGGGTACATACCAAAAGGGGCATTCTACTCTATAATGGGTCTAATGAGTGACAAGTAGAGGGGAACAATGACCTCTTTTTTCCTGGATGAGAAACCTTTTGTGATGAGGTGTGCCACATAGAAGGATTTCCTAACTACTGTGGCAATGTGATTATCAAAGGACAGACTACTGTCCACCTGTGTCCCAAGGTCTCTTATCATACTTTCAGTGTTAAGTAGACTACCGCCTATGTGGTAGTTCATGGGTACAGAGTTTTTACCAAAAGGGATGACAATGCACTTTTTGGCACTGAGCTTGATGCCATGGCTTTCAGACAAGGCGTCTGTCTCAGCGAGGCCCTTTTGTAGGATGTCTACATCTTTTGGTGTTTTGCTTATGGCTCCTAGTTTGCAGTCATCTGCGAACTTTGTTAGCCAAATACCTTCTGTGTTAGCCTGTACTTCAGAGAAGTAGCTGCCAAACAGGAGAGGACCCAGGACTGAACCCTGTGGCACTCCACTTGCCACTGGTCTGAAGTTGGATTTTGAGTCTGCTACTTTCACAGTGTGGGTTCTGTCAGTGAGCCAGTTCGCAACCCATCTTGTGACATATGGATTTATTCCTAGTTTAGTGAGTTTATCTATAATTCCAGCATGGGGGATGGTGTTGAAAGCCTTGGCGAGATCTCGATAGGCTGTGTGAACCACCTTACCCTCATCTACGGCTTTGGAGACTGCTTCAAAGAAGTCTATCAGGTTTAAGAGACATGATCTGCCTTTTTCAAACCCGAACTGGGTGGGGTCCTGAGCTTGGAGATTACCAATGCCATTGTTTATACGTTTCATGATGATACATTCCGTAGCCTTGCAGACCATGCTCGTTAGGCTAATGGGGCGGTAGTTTCCAGGGTCTGTGGTGTCTCCCCCTTTGTGGAGTGGGATAACTGTCACTGTGTGCTAATCAGTGGGCACATAGCCTTAGATGAGGCTATGATTGAACATGGTACTTAGGTGGGGTGCCAGTTCCTTCTGTAGTTCATGTAGAACACAGCCTGGGATGTTGTCAGGTCCCATGGATGCTGTGTTCTTGGCTTTGGATAGTGTGTGTTTTACCTGTGCAGCCATGATTACAGGAACTTTGCATTCTTCTGGTATAGAGATGGGCCCTTTAGGGGATGACAGGAGGGTAAAGTTAGCACTGAATCTATTTGCCAGGATGTTGGCAATATCAGTTGGTTCTGTATATTTAGTGCCATTGTGCTGTAACTCAGAGCCGATCTGAGTGTTGCCATTGAGGTTCTTGACATAGCTATAGAATGCTTTGTGGTTGTCTTTAGAGTCAGTGGTGATTTTGCTTTTGTAACTAGCTCTGGAGGATTTTATGAGGGATCTCAGCTTCTTACTGAGGCTGACCAGGGAGTTTCTTCAATCATGGTATTTTACTCTTTTTTGCAACCGTTTCTTTCTTCTGTTGTAGAGTTTGTTTATGGCAGAAGACCACCAGATTGGCTTCCTTTTTTGGAGGATAGCATCTTGGCTCTGTACTCGATGATCTTTGACATTGAGCAAGGTTAGACTTTCCACTGTGTGATTCTTTAAACCTCTTGTATTAGAAGTGACATTGGATATATGCAAATTACCCTTTAAGGATATCAGGTGTTTCAGCTAAATAATAAGACACAAAATCACCAAACTGATACGAAAACACACAAGGCTGAAGTCCAAGCACCTCTGGAGCAATATTCAAATGCTGAATTGGAAGGAACCACATGATGAGAAGTATAAAAACACCAAGTATTTAATGATTCCAGTAACAAAAAAACAGTTAGCGCTTTAGTTTGAACAAATTTCAAACTTCATCAGACCTTGTCTGATGAAGTTTTAAATTTGTTCAAAGAAAAGCGCCAACCGTTTTTTTTGTTACTGGAATCATTAAATACATGATGTTTTTCTACTTCTCAACTTGTGGTTCCTTCCATTTCAACATTTGAACATTGCTCCAGAGGTGCTTGGACTTCAGCCTTGTCTGTTTCAGCTAAATGGCAATTCTGAATGTCCATGACTTTTTTCTTTTAAGTCTATTTATTGGCAATTTCAGGATAATAAAGCCAAACCCCACTAACTGTGGACATGCATGTTTTTGTCTTATTATGGCATCATCAGCACAGCATAAATGAAATATTTGGCTAATGTTTTGAAAATAGGATATCAGCTGGGTATGACAACCCTGTGTTTTCAAACGTTAGCCAAACATTCCACTTATGCTGTGCTGATATTGCCGTAAGAAAGCAAACACATGCATGTCCACAGCTAGTGGGGTTTGGCTTTATTGGCCTGAATGTACTTTCAGAATTGCCATTTAGCTGAAATACCTGATATCCTTAAATGGTAATTTGCATATGTCCCATGTTGCCTCTAATACAGGAGGTTTAAGGAATCACACAGGAGAAAGTCTAGCCTTGCTAGATTTTTCTTTTTGTTTTTTTGACATCAGAATAGAGGATAAGGCATTTCCAGCAGGAGTGCCCTCCCCTGTAGTAAATGCATAATTGTGTGTTGCTCTGGTACTTTTACATGCACACTCTGTAATATGTAAACCAAATTCAGGCTGTCATAATTTGGCATGTCCAAAATATTTATATTTTTGAACAGTACTTATTTGCTTACCAAGCTACTATATCTTGTTGTTTTTGACTAGATTGTATAACTATCTAGCCTCCACTTCATTTCTTATGTACTTATTCAATACTGCTTCATGAAATGTAGTCATAATACTCAATTTATGATTTCTGAAATGTCCTTTGATGCACCAAATAATCATTTTTTGGAAGCCAATATCTTTTGCCAGCAGGCCTTCTTTCATGCCACAAATCTAATCAGTCTTATCAGCTAGAGTCTCTTTTCAGTCTCCCTCATTTTAACTTTGGCATGCCTCTTGAAACATTTTGTGAAAGTAGTTTAACTGCTGTTGTCATTATTATTGTCTCACTCCAATCTTAAGTCTTGACGAGGTGAAGCAGTCTTGTTGTTGGATAGGTCACACCACTATTTTTCCTCATTTTAATCATTTGCTATTTTGAGTTATGTTTATGCTATCTTTTACTTTTATCAGAAGTGATTTCTGGCTGCTTCTACAATGTTTCTTCATATGTATGTTAATGATCATAAATGGCTCTCATGAAAAAGTCATACTTGCTTTTTTGAGATACGGTATAATAATAATAAAAATAATAATAATAATAATAATAATAATAATAATACTTATTATTATTGTTATTATTTTCAGTTTTGCTGTTATTACCATTTTCAGTGGTACGCAGTAATTTTCAAAATATGGAATTGGTCATAATCTTTTATAAAGTTAGTTATCTTATTTTTGTTAGTGTTGTATGTGAAGTCATGATAACTGCATATCACACATTTAGAACACGTATTATTCCCAAGTTACTGATGTCATTGGTATCTTAGACTTTATTCTCCACCTGAGTGTGAACATGACATATATTACATTGCATCTTGCAATCTGTTTTCTCTGCATTAGCAGCAGTAGGCACTCTACATCTGCTCCCTTGAGCACAAGATTCCTACACTCTAATAGACAAGGTTTTGTATTAATGCTTTTAACATTCCAAGAGTTTGCAAACCTGACAGTCATCGAGGACATGATTGTGAGTGAATGACAGTTTTGCATTATGAAGATATTGTATGATTACACGAATTTAAACAACTCAAGTACAGAGGCAGTTTGTTCTGGAAAATATGTCAGTAACATAAGTTGACAGACTTCAGAAAAAAAAAAGTTGGCATATATAAAAAATATGTGCATCACTGCATTAATTGGATTACTTAACCTCTTTAGTCTTAAAGTCCTGCTGCCATTTTAAATCATCTGTTGACCTCCATTTACCAGCATTTTGCTAATGAAATTAGTTTTAATTAGTGTGTGTATAACAGATACAAAACGTCCTTGATTTGTGCTCACATGTGATGTCTGCCATTTGAAAATCTAACTATTTCTAACAAACTCAGCTAAACTGATCAGCTTTTTGGTATGTAGCCATATATATATATATATATATATATATATATATATATATATATATATGCTCAGTTTCATTGCTCTAAAGTTATCTTTCATTAATATGATTCCATGTTTGGGTAATGGGATTGTTGTTTTGTTTTTTGTAAAATTATTTGCAATACTTTGTTTTTTAAACATTTACTGAATCTCAATTAATACAAAGAATCAGAAATTGATATTTTGGATTAATTTTTATGACTGCAGAGTAGAAGTATATGACAAACATCGGTACATACAAAAATCATGGGTCACTATCATTTCAGTGAAAAATTAGTTCAGCGAACAGCATTTTCAGTGCACTTACATCGAACATGCCTTTCATTGAACTGTTCAGACTGAGATCATGGTACAGTAAGGATCAAGAAATTTGCCCTTTCCCACTGCAATGTGATCTCAGAGTTCATCTATATAATTAGCTGGGGGTGTGGGGGGCTCATGTCTCCCAAGTGGATGGAATTTGATGAACAGCATTTCTGATGAAATGCTATTTGTTGAAGTGTCACTTCGATGAAGTGATATAGACCTAAACATCATTCTACCATTACTTGCATATGCTAGCGCTGTTCACAGAAGAAGGATTTTCGTTAGTTTAGGAATAAACATAGCACTTGATTTCATAGGATTAGGATCATAGGTAAGTACTAGGAAATCAGTCTGCAGACCATTTCAAGCCTATCTAAAAACCTTATTCAAAATTTCCCTCTAGCTTCACAGAGAGCAAGGCCTGATAGACCGGGGACAGTTTGAGGATGCCCATCCAGTTAGCTATGTTGACCTTAAAGGTGGCAAAGGTGTTACTTTTTTGACATGTATTAGAAGTTTGCACCACAGGTGATGGATGCCTTAGGATATAAATCTATTTCTATTATTTCAATGTGTCTTATTTACCTACTCATGAAGGTTTACTTCTTTTAATCAAGTATTTCATGTACTATTAATTCTGTGAAGGAAACTGTGGTCAAATAAAGTTGGATCTTTCTAGGCACAAAAAGCTAGCCATAGATCTCCATGGAGGAGTCTGTAAGAGACTGAGTACAGAAACAGGGCTGCTAGTCTCTCCTGATAACTAAGACATTTGAGGTCACTGATCTTTTTAGTTATGAATATCTGTCTCATGTTGTGTGATTTGTTTAGATAAGTACATGCCAAAAGATGCACTACATTCAATAATGGGTCTGATAAGACTTCTTTGTATCTAGTAAAGATGACTGTTGAATTTAGATGGACCTGATAAAATGTTTTCCAAACTGATAAGGAATTATCAAAAAAGAGTAACCAGAAATATATGCTGTATGCACTGCATAACCACTCTCCACTGCTTCGGTTACTTCTTCAAACAAATTAATGAAGTTAAAGTGGCAGGACATTCTTTTGATAAAGTCAAACTGATGAGTGCCAAAGGTTAAGAGATTTTCAATGTTCAGATTAATGAAAGCTGAGTCAATGTGCGCTACAGCTTTACATATGATGTTAGTGAGACTAATGGGTCTGCAGTTACCAGGGTCCGTGATTGGGTCAACCTTGTGTAATGGATTACAGTGGCAGTTTTCCAAAACATGAATATCAAAACAATTAGAAATATTTTTGGTGTTAAATTGTCTTGTTTTGACTCTAAATTTACACACTAAGCAAAGCCCACAAGGCTGGCATTCTTAAGGAAAGCCATATCTAAAGTTGTTTGTTGTCCATCTAATAAGTGAGGTTTCTTTTTATAATGATTTAATATATTACCCAAAGTAGGACCTCTCCAATAAGAAAACAAACATCTAGATGGAATAATTTCACTCAGTGTGTTATCTGGCAATAATATAGACCAATGTATCTGAATAATATTCTTAAAGAGTGATATATTTCTCCCAAAACTAGTCATTAACCTTAATGGGGTTTACTTTAATTAAATGAAAGCGGAATCCATCGACACATAAACAGGGAAACGTGGAAACGTTGAATGCACTAAATAGCAAAATCGGAAATGTCGAATTGTCATAGTTGCCCCGTCTGCGGTATAGCTCCGTAAGGTAAGTGTGCGATAGTTACGGACTTTAGGGTTAGGGTGCAGGTTAAGGTAAGTGCATAAATAGGTAATGTATGTAAGGTTTAGTGTAGGGTTTTGTTAAGTGTATGTGTGTGTGGAATATTTACTTTGTGTGGGTATAGTTCTGTAGGGTAAGTGTGCGGTAGTTACAGACCTCAGGGTTAGGGAGGGGTTAAGGGTAGTGGATAGATAGTTGTGTATGTGGAATTTAGTGTAGGGTTACAAGTGGGGTTTTGGTGCTTTAATTTAGGGTTAGTAGTAGGGTTTTGGTTAATGTATGTTTATTTATTTATTTATTTATTTATTTAAATTTGTTGACCGGGAGTGTCCGACTGGACGTGGGTCCATTTTCAGCGGAGGCCCAGGGAGAAAAGCTCCACAGTAAAATAAACAGACAGTAGTTACATTGGATTACATAGCGATTAACAATTTAACATAGAAATTACTTACAACATATTTACAGATGAAGAACATAGTACATCAGTAGACAACTAGAATCTTTATCTGTGAAGTACATAACAGGCATTAACAAATGTAACAATGAGAAGTTCCTGCTGTATAATAAGTACTAGGCTTATGAGCATCTGAGCTTGCTATAATCAAGGTAGTTAGTGGAGTGGAAAGAAAGGTAGTAGTTGGATGGGGTGGATGATATTAGAGTGGGAGTTGTATGTATGTGTTTTTTGTTGTTGTGTTTGCGTAGGTAGTATGTTACGGGCGGTGGGGTTGGCCGACTATTGCGGTTTCGATGTTTAAATTTCACGGTTTTTTTGTGTTCGACGTTATCATGTTTTGCTGTTTATGTGTCGATGGATTCGTATTCGACAGATTCCGCTTTCGTTTAATTAAAATAGACCCACCTTAATGCATTATTAGATACCTTGTTCACTCAATACTGCAAAATGATTCCCTACTTAGATGTTTAATTGAATCACATATCTTAAGCAAATTACTTTTATTGTATCCCATGATGCAGAATCTATCAATTAAATCAGACTTTTATTTCTCATACTTTGTATCAGATGAATTTCTCCTCTGTTTAACAGACCATGTTTTGACAAAAAATGTTGTTTTTTTTTTTATTTTACCTGCAACTTAAGGATAGAGCGATTGGGGATTCCTATGCCCCCATCTATGCTGATTTATTTATGGGACATATAGAAGAAGATATTATATATGATTCTAGTCATAACATATTTTTAGAGGCCATTGATATCTAGTGGAGGTACCTGGATGATTGTTGGTTAGTGTGGAAGTCAGATCTGATATATTTGTATGATGTTTTGGAGTATGTGGATGAAAACAAATGGAGTATCATATTTACTGTGCAGCATAATCATAGTAATATTACATTCCTTGATGTAGATATCAAGGTTTTATGAGATGGGACTTTTAGAAAGTAGTGTTAGTCACAAACATCCACCATTTAATACTTTGTTGCATGCCATGAGTTGCCACCCTGGACACATCTTACAAACATACCTAAATCACATTTTTTAAGAACATGGAGAATTTGATCATCTGATACAAAGTTTGAGAAACACAAGTAAGATTTAATTGATAGATTCTGTATTACGTGATACAACAGAAGTAATTTGTTTAAGGTGTGTGATTCAATTAACATCTAAGTAGGGAACAAGTTTTTTGGTATAGAGTAAAGAAGGTATCTAATAATGCATTAAGGTTAATGACTAGTTTTGGGAGAAATATATCACTTTTTAAGAATATCATTTAGAAACATTGGTCTATATTGTTGACAGATAAGACACTGTGTGAAAGTATTTCATCTAGATGTCTCTTTTCTTATCATAGAGATCCTACTTTGGGTAATATATTAAATCATTATAAGAAGAAACCTCACTATTAGATGAGCAACAAACAGCTTTAGATGGGGTTTCCTTAAGGGATGCCAGCCTTGTGGGCATTGCTCAGTGTGTAAATTTATATCAAAATGAGACAATTTACCAGCATAAATATTTCTATTTTTTTAATATTCAAGTTTTTGGAAATTGTAGCTCAGATTGGGTTGTGTATCTTGCTACCTGCACATGTTTTGCTTTTTATGTTGGACAGGCATCACGTCCAATTAGGATTAGAATTTTAGAACATGAGTGATATAAGAAACAAGCATTTTTATAGTGCATTATTTAAACATACTCTAAAAACATTTTACTGCTAAATTTTCTTATATTGTCATTGATAAGATTGGGTACAATAGAATGAACATAGCTGGATGGCATGATATTTTAAACCAAAAAGAGAAAGCTTGGATAATTAGGTTAGGGGCATTATTTACACCAGGTTTAAATCAACATTTGTAATTAATCAATGGATAGAGAGCTTGTACTATATAAGTGCACTGATGGCATGAGTCACATAACACTGATGAAGGCACCTGGTGCTGAAACTGGTCTGTTTTGTCTTTTACCATCTTTCAGATGAATGGTAATTTTAGAATAAAACTCTGCAAAGTATCATGATCCTGTTGAGTGCTGGATAATTTTTGACTTTCTCTTACTAAGTTATTTGGCTGTTGCACCTAGTTGTATTGGAGAAGCTTTGTTTTTTGGTAAACACTGGATTTACCCATGGCTTGCATGGTTTGTTCATGAAGATGAAGGCTAAGTGATTTAGCAAAACCAGCTATGCATAAATTCTGTGTTTTGAGAATTATTACTCTAGCATGATGACATTATTTAAGAAAAAAATGTTTACTTTTTCTAAATAACATCATTGTATAAATGTAATTCACCGTTACATCAAATAAAAACAGTGTCCTGTGCATTCATTTTGCATGTCTGTACCAGTATTTCACAGTATATGTCAATGTCTGCTGTGTGCATTTTATGTTAGTATAAGGTTCCATGTAGCACATAGTTGTGATAATTATTCTTTTGGCACAACTACTGGATTGTAAACATTAGAGCTGCTGGTGTTTTAGCTAAAGAGCCTTTAGTTTAGCAGCAATCAACAAAAGGGTAGCAGCTGTAACATTTAGTAAACCTCAAGCTGCCAAAAATAAGAATGACGGCTATGGACTACATGATGTATTACTGCACGTTTTGCTTTTTTTGTTAAACATATTCCTGAGTCTGTGTTCATGGGGTTGTTTACAGAACACTATCAACATCAAAACTCAAGATTTATTTTTTACTTTTAGTAGTTTGTAATTATTTGCTCAATAGAGCAGTTTTGTACCATATGCAAGGACAGGCAAGGTGTTAAGGCTCCATGCAGATATGAGAAGATGGATCTCTATGTGTTTTTGTAGTCCTAGCCATCACCCATTTATTTTCTTATGCTGCATCCCCTGTGAAATAAAAAAGGCTAAAAAGACATGTTGCTTTGATGAAGAGGATCAAAGATGTTTAAACATTTTTGATTAGTACCTGTGTAACTACTTAGATAAACTGTTATATGGATTCCTGGCATTTCTAACTGTTGCACTGGTACTGAGTAAATGCTGGGACATATTTTTATTATGAATGCCCACTTTACAATGAGCATGCTGACAGGATTTTCCAATCAGCATGCACATATTAGAAGTTTAATTAGTTCTCATTGTATAATTATAAACCAACCATGCCTCTCTATCCAAGGGAGTAGAACGTGTTTGTTTAGTAAAATGAGCCATTTGTTTCTGAACTACTACCTGTATTTCATCAAAAATCAGTAATCTAGAGAAGTTATGCTTTTTCTATGGTACTTAGTGTGAAGGCATTAACCACGATACCCACATTTGTAGTTCTGCTGCTCAGACAGAGACTTCCAATTCTGGGACATCTAACAATCCTATTACTGTATTGCAGAGCATAAGGCTGATGGTAGAGTGCATTTTTTGGCTACTGAATGATTTACAAATATTTCTTTCCTATTTACAAAATGTCTATTGTATGAACCAGAAGACATGTTCCAAAAAAATAAAATTATTTAGAGAAAAAGAGGATATTTTGCTACAACGGAAGGCTAATAATTTCCATAGGTATGTATATATATATATATATATATATATATATATATATATATATATATATATATATATATATATATATATATATATATATATATATATATATAGATCTACACACACACACACATATATATACATATATATATATATATATCTATATATATATATATATATATATATATATATATATATATATATATATATATATTTATATATATGTGTGTGTGTGTATATATATTATATTACCATCTATGTGTGGGTAAGTAAAGCTGACATTAATTATTCCCTGACTGGAGTGTCCCAAAGTTATACCTTGTAATATATGAAAGGCATCACATCAGATTAATCTGAAATTATTCCTTCTACTGTAGTCTGTAATCACTGGGTAAAATCAGTACTTATCCTAATTGAGAGAACAGAGTACCCAGGATCTCTCAGTATATCAGCAGAACCTCCATAATGAACTTATCAGGGTTCACAAAGAAGGCAGAAACCTAAGACCATAACATTATATACTGACAGACTTACCACATGTTTTTTAGTAACACATGTGATTACTTATATCTCTATACTCTCTCTTTCTCTATCTCTCTGTCTAATACACTGTCTCAAAGGATGTGTAGCCAGATCAGTGGGAAGATAGGATAAGGAGAGTGTGTGTCTTGTTCTTTTTCTGGGTCATAAACACCCCAATATTTGTCTTCCAGTTTTAAACACTGTGGATACCTAAGATTGGAAACATCCTGAGGCATAAAAGTTGTTTTTACATAGGGAAAACTGTGGACATATTGTACACAGCGTAGTAGCTGCAGTTGTTTTTACACAGGGAAAACTGTGACATTTAAAATCAGGGTGGCACACCACCTGTCTGACATCAGACCCTAGATCCTCAGAAACCAACTAGCAAAGCACTGCCATGATTTCCCAGACCATGAACGTTTCCACTTCCACATCCTGGACAAGCTCACTATGGGTCTACTGAAAAAAATGGAGTTGAGCTGGCAGATCAGGCTGTACACTCACCACCACCGTGGTGTAAACTCAAGCATTTCCATTAAAAGTGTGCTTGCACTCAGGAAACTAAACCATAGATCATACAGCTAAAACACCTAACTCAAGATTTGGACATAAACTGTTAATTAAACCCACTTGCTGCTGTTAATATGAACAAGTCAGTTAAGGACAGGAAATAATGGTTCTGGAAAGTAGCAGTTCCACAACACTGCAAGCAAATAGTCTCACCTTATCCAACTGAAAACGTTTTCAGTATCTGGGCTAAGAGTGAGGTACAAATCATCCTTGTTATCGATTACACCATTAACAGAAAGGCACATTTCATATTGTCCACTGCATATCTCCCTGATATAGTCCCATTGTTCAGGATGAATGATTAGAGCAATATTTTGGTAACCATTTTAAATGTTGGAAACTGCATGATAAATAAAGAGACTGGATGCTTCCCCCCAAAACGAACCACACATGCTTGCATAAACCAAGTACAAGATGACATTTTCTCAGAATACTTCCTTTTCTCTGAAGTAAACAAGAATAAAAGAGAAGAGCAATATTTTTGGTTCACACTTCTTCTGGAGTTTCAGTCCATCTATTTTTTTTTTTTTTTGTGGGCACTCATAAAGCAGAGTGTTGACATTTCAATAGGGAGGTCGACATTTTCTGCAGCTGCAGGACTCACACCCACAAAAGTATTTATTAATTTACATTAAAAAGGAATGCCAGTCTGGATCTATATATTTTAGTAGTACCAGCTTAAGGTACAAAAGACCAGGAGGATTCTGTTGACTCTTACCTATTAATGTGTCTGGCCAGTACTGCTACATAATTCTGCAAGATGCTGGAAGTTGTTGTGTCTTTCGGCTTTTCCCGGTTAGGGGTTGCTACAGTGGAACTCCGGTCCGCTAATGATTGGCAGCTGATTTTTACGTGCCGAGTTGCCAGCCCTGGTGCACAACCTTCAACAAAGGTACGCCCATTCACGCGTGTCTCCATGCAGAAGACGCTCTAGCTGAGAGTCGAACCGCACAGCGTTTTACTGTGAGGCCACAACGCTACCGCAGCACCACCACCACGGATGGCAAGATGCTGGAAGTGATTTTAGAAAAGGGAGTGACCACAGAAGAAGACTGACTTGCCCCTGAAGCATACACCCCCTTTAGTAAACCCCACATCTTCACACGCCCTCCGCAAAAGCTTCACCAGTGATGAGTGTGTCATCTTATTGTAGGAAACCATGCCATCTGAAACTTCAGATAATTTCTATCAAAAGTATTTTTTTTTTATTTTGCAAGCAAATTATAATGTGTTACATAAGAAGAGATGATGAAGTACAGGAAAATAATGTAAACATGAAAACTGCATTGAGCATTTAATCTAAGCAAAATTGCTATAAAAGTGTTGCCATATAAGGTATACATTCATGAAAAGAACTTGTATTTGCAAACTTTCTTTTAATAATTTTCATGGCATTTCCCAAATTACTACATAGTATGTCATCAAGTTATCAATAGTTATTGTTTATTTTTATAAATGATTAGAAATACTGCAGCTAATGCTGCTATAAACAATTATCTTTGTTTCTTGTTTTTCCTTCTTTAATATAACTCTGTGACAACATATTGACCAATGCTAATCAATATGGGGATAATTTATTTTTTCAATTATCCTCTTGGTATGCTCCATCAAACAGGTGCTATAGAGCAGATGATAACTATGAAAAAGTGATCTGCTCTGATAATGAGTAAAATTAACATTTTGCTGAATATGTATTATTTATTTCACACTAGAGTTTCAGTGACCACTGCTACATATGCCATCCCTTAAATATTTAGGGCTAAATGGGAATTAGAGTTTTCAGCTAGACAAGGAAAAAGGTAACTGACTTGAAAAACTGATCATATCTTACCCTCTGAGAGTGTGGGACTGTATAATTTGTACTGATCCTGATGCAATATACCTTCTATTTGTAAAAACTACCTTTTCCTCTTTTCCTGTATCTTAAATACCAACCAAGTGGTCCTATTCCTGAACTCAATAGGTGAGAATTGGGTGTCCCTTTGCTAGGTGAGAGACATACAGTCCATTTCTTCTTTCACTGGTAGACCAAAATGGCCCATTTGCTCCCCACTGGTGATAGGATGCAAGGAGTGAGCAAGCATGCTTGTTATATGGTGTACCCTATCCTTCCCCTCATGGAGCACTCCCCTACTTTGCAGCTGCCCCCTTAGTTCTGCTGCATTCTACCTGTCATAATGAGTGTCCTTTCACACAATCACTTGGCTGCGTCCATTTGTACAGCAAGAGCAGGTGCTCATACTCATATGCTTTACTAGTGCAACACCTAGTACTACCCCTATTTGTCACTCAAGTATCAAGCAAGAGCCACCACTTTCCCCCAGCTTGTGAGGGCTAGCAGTAGGCACTCAGTCCCGTCTTCCCCAGCCAGCACTGTCAGGTGTTTGAGTTAGAAATCCAGGTCATGTCACCTGAGCCTTTGTCATGCCTTTATCCATCTATGCCAAAAAAAAAAAAACCCCAAAAAAAACAAAAAAAACTTTTGACTTGAGACATGACAAGCTATTTTATTAATATACAAGGTGCAAAGCTTTTGGGTGATACTCTTCTTCAGCGCATTTAAATTTAAAACACTTAATCCAATTGTTATCATTTTAAATTCAGTCACCTGACACAGCCCCCCCCCCCCAATCACTAAACGTTTGCATTAATTGTTAAAAGAAACATCTCAAAAGTTAAACAAGTACATATCATAAAAACATTCACTAACACTATAAGATCAATGGTACTGCATTTGTTTTTTTTTTTTTACCAAGACAGGTTTAATACTAATTGCACTATTTATACCTGGTTTAAAATTAGCTTGTATTCTTAGAATCCAGTTATATTCACTAGTTTACAAGATATTTATAACATCTATTATTCTAAACTTAAATTCATTATCAGGACTGTATACTGAAAGGCATAATAATGTGGCAAGACTGTTGCACTGGGGATTGTGCAAACATTATGATATTGAAGTGGCTGAAAAACACAGGAAGCATGAGCCACAAAGCATTATAGAAAATGCTGAAGTTTATATCACATGGGACCATCCATTACCAGCAGTTCAAAAATAGAGAAAACTAAATATAGTGTTCCAAGAAAAGAAGACAAAAGTAGTATTGATCACTGAAATCACTCCAGCCAGTGACTACAGTGTATTACGTACAGAGACACAAACTTATACAATATCAGGATCTGCAGGCTTTATATGAGAGCAATGTGGAATAAAGATGCCCATACAGTTCCAATAGTTGTAGGAGCAATGGGTCTTATAAAAAAGAAACTACAATTGTATTTAGGTATATTACCAATCCATGTACGAATTGCAGGAGTCATTACTGGGCACATCGTGGGTGCTGCAAAGACCACTTTTGGCTGACATCAAAGATTGAAATAATGCTAATTTCATGAACTTTAATTGTACTTTGACTTAGGCATTGAGTCCATTCCCATCATAGTATTAGAAATACAAAAGATTTGGAGAAATAAAAAGCAACAATGCTCTTTATTATATAGCTAATGCTGTACAGTTATATGTTTTTTCCTCACCTACTGTCATTAATATGTATTCGTGTTGTAAAGTTATCCCATACTCATGGCATGTTTTTGCCCTAACTTGCCTGTGCTTTGTATTACTTTCTTATGCTGACAGTCTCTCTTTTTTATCAGAAAAAAGTTGTAATACTAATTTGTAATATTTGTAGACTTTTCAAACTAAAAATATAATTTTCCAAGCCAGTATCAGTGGTATAGTGGGACAAAACCTGATAACAACACAGACCATCACTGTTTGACTAATAGCTCTCATGCTTGATGGCACAGGAGGATGCCCATCTCGGTGGTTAAGGATGGTGTCTTCTGCCCAATGTTTGCCACTGCTCTTATTCTATTGTTGAGAGAAGGTGCATCACATTATAGGAAGCCTGTACCATGTAGATGCATGTGTGGCCATCCACACTTGTGAAGTGTGTATGATAGGAGGCTACTACAGTAGTGCAAGTGTTTATGTCATCATCAGAGGTGGGTCATTTCATAAAATGCAAAAATGCTCTCACTGCTAAGGATACTAAAGAAACCTGCTTAGTTGACAGTCTCCATCGAGCAACATATTGTCTAACTGTGGGAAGCCTTAAAGGTTGTCAGGAAGAGTGGTAAATGTCACACAAAAAAGTGCCTTCTAAATGAGCTTTCAAGTTAACAAACATAGACAATTAATCAAACACTGAATGACTGATTGAATGAATCATTGAATCTATCAACCAATCAATCAATCACATTTGTCAATCAACTAATAATGAATCATTCAGTTTATTGTGTTATGCAGATTTACATGACGTTCATGTCTTGTTCAGTCCTGCTTGTTAAAGGACATGGTAAGTTAGTCCCTATCTTTGTTGCTAAATTTTGAGTAGCAGAAAGAATGAGTAACAAATAATGAATAAAGTAAAGGTCAACACCCTGTGAACTGTATGCTTCAAAGAGATGAACTGAGTGAAGGTATCTGCACCTTGTTCTGCTGAAAAGATTATTATCAAACTATTTCTCAAATATGTCACCTCATGTAAAATTATTCCTCATGTCATTGTTTATGAAAGCAGTGGTTTTGGATTATATGTTATGTTTATTATTATTTACTGATTGATTGACTAGTTGATCAGTTAACTGGGCAAGTGAGCTGGTTAGTTGATACACACTTTTCAGACAACATTGCTCAATTGAAATGCAATAAGAGACTGCTAGATAATTAATAAGAGAATAGTATTATAAAGAACTGAAATGGTAGATGGAGAATAATAATCTAGTAAAATGCAATAATTTGCAGAAGTGATTGCAGAATGAAACAGTAAATTACACAAACTTTAATATACATATTTATTGTTTGTACACTAGAGTAACATACCCACTTGCAGTTCTTATATTAGAATTAGATGTAGAGCAAATAATTTATTTTCAAAGGAGATTGAACACCATGTTCACAGCATGATCCATCATGTTATTTCTTCTTGCCCAATGTTCCCTATGTATCCAGTACGCCTGAAACATCTGCATTCAGTTTGTTATATAAGAGAATCTTCTAGCTTTGCTTTTGAGAGTATAACTATTTGTTTGTGAAAATATATTCTACAATGCTAAGCTTAATTTTTGAATTGGCTGTCATAAGTATAGCTAGTCCATAATGTTATCTGTTTATGGAGAGAACGCCATTATTGTTTCTTTGAGAGAAGTAATTTGTTCTGATGAACGGCTTCTCATGTATTCGTCAAAATTCCCTAAGCTTTATTATTTTAACTAACAGTATACCTAGGGTGAGAGATGCCCTGCCCTTTAAGAGTTTGCATTGATGGCGTCTGGAATCAGCCAAAATGATAATGTGACAAATCCTGCTTTCTGCAGATTGAAATGGGTGGATATAAGTACTTGAGTAGAAAGATGTTACTGATAGCTCATATTTGAGTTTGGGGACAGATAACTGAGTAAGGCATATCTACATTTCAGAATAAGCAAATATACTAATGTTTGACATGGTTTTGGTTGCGAGATTGTTCTCTGTACTGTACTTTCAATATGCTTTTGAATGGCAGTGGATTCTAGTATTAAACGTAAGTATTTCAGCTGAGTTACAGAAGGGATTGTACTTTTACATTTGTCATGTTGCCTCAGTGCGGAGAGATGCATTAGTTTATGCAGAGTAGCAAAATAGTAACTCCTGATGTGTTATTATTTATAAATAGTTTTCCACTTGCAAGGGCTGTAGTTTCTTGTTTAGGTTTTCTGCAGGCTTACCTGTATTAAGTTAAAAATATCAATATAAATTGTTAGATTTAGAATTATTTAGAATGGCAGTTCTAGCATAATATCACTGATGAAAAAAGAGAATTATAATAATGGCAACAAATCAAATCTTCTGGGGTACATCTGTGTGCCAGATAAGGTATAATCTAAAGAAACATTAATTGTTCTTCTGACAGAAGGTCATGATTAACTGTTTTGAAAGCTTAAGTGATGGCTGTAAAAACTGTGGCAAAAATGGCATCCTCATTCATTTTATTGTAAGAGTTATCAGTAAATTAGTAAAGATATGACAATTTGCTAAAACCATTACTAAAACCATGGGCCGGATTCACGAAGGCTTGCACGGAGTCTAAGAGTAGAGTAAGACTCCAGCAAGCCAGCATGTCTGCCGTGCGATCCAGGAACAGTCGTCAGGGGCATGCAAGAGAGCTCCTAAAACGACTCTTGCACGGACAGGGTTAGTTTATGCAAATTACCTCATTTGCTGCTGAAAGCTATGCAAATGAGGTAAATTTGCGATCCAGGAAACACTAACCTGTCCGAGTAAGAGTAGTGTTATTTGCAGAAATGTACTCGGTTGGCAACTGAGTACCATTCTGCAAATAGCAAAACAGAGCCATGACAGCTCCAAATAAAGGATGCATCCAGTTGAGGAAGCATGCCAATGGCCAAATATACGACCATTGGCATTTTTATCCATTGCAAAATAATAAAAAAAATTTTTTTTTTCCTCGATCTCCGATGTTTAAGTGTAGCGCAATGCTGCGCAAATGTGCAGCGCTCTAAAAACTAGAAAACAAAAAATAAAAGCCACAAATAAGGATTTTATTCAAAATATTCATCTGCCATGCAGGTGAATGGCAGGTTGAAGACAACATGGCTACTGAGTAGTGGTTGCTAAGGGGAGAAGCTCAGTTTGAGAGATGTAACCAAGCATTAGTAGGCAATCCTATGCAAATGAGTATAAGGATAGTGAATCCCAAATTTTCCTGCCATGTGAACCATGTCCGTAGAGTGTAAGAGTAGGATTAGGGGAGTAACAGAGTAGAACATACATGACATGATGAGGGGATATGTATCAAAAAGACTTTAAGCTTATTGGAGCAGAGTGGCATGTGGTTGCTGTGAGTTACTCAGGACTGGAAGAGACGTTTCTACAGTTGTCTAAACTGAAACCCAGAAACCAAAGGTGTACGCCGTGGCTATCACTGAAGTTTCTTGCAAAGTTGCTTACACTGTGTGCACACGTGTGCACGCCTGTAAACCGGTTTAAGCCTGTGTGCGCGTGTGTGCACCCGTGTAAGCCTGTTTATGGCTGTCTAAGCATGTATGCACGATTGTGCACACGCCTAAGCCCGTTGAAGCCTGTGAAAGCCTGTGTAAGCCTGTGTGCATGCGTGTGCACGCATGTGCACTCGTGTGCACGTGTTTGCACTTGTTTGCGCAGCACTGCCCCCTGTGGAAACAGAAATGGGAAAAGGAAGGAAAAGAAGTAGTAGGAAGTTAACCAAGGAGAACTAGCAGAGCTGCCAGGTGAAATCAATCAGAATCAGCCAATTACACAGGCAGTACACTAGCCTAGCCCAGCCCAGCACTTAAAACTCTGCAAACAACATTCTCCCATGTTTTTCTCAGAAACACTGCAACACTGCAGTCTACAAAGAGAAGTGAAAACTTAAAAAGCTTAACTGAGACAAAAGAATGTTAGGGGATGCCATTGCTATTATAAGGCGGCATGTGCAAGATGCTGAGGGTGGTGCTATTGCAAATGCTGCTGAGCAACCCACGGTGAGGAGACAGAGAAGAGTGTACAGACCCAGGGTAACCTACCAGGGGCTACATGAGCTGGAGATAGTGGAGCACTATAGAGTGGACAGAGACCTCCTGCAGCAAATTGTTGAGCTGCGCAGGCCACACATCACACACAGAACCAACAGAGGGGAACCCATCACAGTGGAAACCAAGGTATGTGTTGGCCTAAGAATACTAGCAACAGGTACCTTCCAGAGACCAACTGGCGATATGATGGGGATTTCACAGGCATCAGCATCCAGGGTACTGCACCAGTTCCTGAATGCCATGTCAGCACATGTCGAGGATCATGTATATTTCCCCAATTCCCGTGAGGTATTGGCCAGCAACATGCATCTCTTCCATCAAATAGCAGAATACCCTGAGGTAGTGGGTGCAATTGACTGCACGCACATACACATCAAAGCACCAGCCGGTGAGCGGGGTATGGCCTACATCAACCGCAAGGGCTTCCACTCCATCAACTGCCAGGTTGTGTGTGATGCCCAGGGCATAATACTGAATGTGTGTGCTAGCTGCCCTGGAAGCTAGCACGATTTCCATATCTGGCATCTGTCTCAGCTGTACCAGACATTTGCCAATGGGGGCATCCCTGACGGTCACTTAGTGGGGGATGCTGGATACAGACTGGAGCCGTGGCTGATGACACCCATCAGAAGTGCACACACACCTGAACAAGAACACCATAATGAAGCACACGCACAAACACGGAATGTAATAGTGCATGTGTTTGGGATGCTCCAGTCAAGGTTCCATTGCCTGGACACATCTGGTGGAGCCTTGCAGTACTCACCAACTACATGTACCCAAATTGTCATGGTGTGTGCCATGCTACACAATATGATCCTGTGAAAACAGCTGCAGCAGGAACAGCATGGGGCAGGGCCAAACAGCCCCCCTTCATTGCCAAGGACTGCACAGACACAGCGTGACTTGGAGGAGGAACAACCTGAGCCTGCCCCAGTAGGCAGAAGGAGGCGTGCCCAGTATGCCTTGGCCTTGGCAAAGAGGCAACGCATAGCACATACACTGGCTCAGTAGGAACCGTGGAAATTATACCTCCCTCTGACTCACACATAAAATAATAGGGATGCCTAACATGACACTACCTGTTTCCAAACATGTATAGGGAGTGTAGTATGTGCATCCGACATAGGCAGCCCTGCAGCACACCTGAGGCATGATTGCCATGTTTTAAGCAATATAAAGCAGTGCTAAGCAGCTTTTACCAATATCTAGTATATGTAAACAAAATTGCTTGTGCCAACTAGCGCAACATCGGGCAAGGTTGGCCAACGTTGAGCAAAGTCAGTTAAACATGTTCATATCTGCTGTACTGTTCCTTAAGCAGTCTGGTCTGCCCAGCATGGCAATTAAAGCAATAACAGGACATGAACCCAGGATACTGTGCACTATAGTCACAGTACTGAACCACTAAGCCATAATAGAATTTCAATGGCACAGACACAGCAGGACAATTGTACACTAATGCAAACACAAAGAAATGCAGTATCATGCCCCTAAAGAGGCAAATGGGTAACCTCCCCACATGCCTATGCAGACCGAGAACATCAGGCTAGGCGGTGTGATGTGGGTTGTGTAGGCTATGAAGTCGCAGTGTAATATACGTGACATTGGACACCAACATCTGTAGTACAGTAGTATGCCTCAAGCCACTACAATAGGCAACAGTACAGACTGAAATGGTGTCCTGTACATAGCAGTGCAGGCATAGCAAGTGTGTATAAGTGTCAGGTGAAACCCACATCCTATGTATACCCACAGTAACAATCAGGTGTTCCCCTGGGTAGAAATGTACAAAGAATAGCTGTTCCCCCGTATGTAGAAATGTTGGTAAGTCTATGCAAAGTGTCGCATGGAGGCCCTGCAGGCACAGCATGATCCCTGTTGATCTATGATACAAAGGTGAGCCCTGCTATAAAAATACAACTTGATTTGCCATACACATATAATATAAATGTCTATACTGGGCGTGCTCACACACTCCAACAAATTTAGTGGATTCCATTCAGCATCACACTGAAAGGTCATACTGGGAATGCTCACACACTTAAAGTAACAAACCAAATGTCAGGCAGCAACATACTGAAAGGTTATACAGGGCATGCTCACACACTTAGGCTAAATAGGGATGTGATAATTAGGTATCTATGGACAAATGTAGATAGTCATCTCTACTTCCAGAAACACATTCACAAAGCGGTTGGAAAATCATGCTATGTGTTCACACAAACTTCCAAGGTCTGAGCACGTAGGTCAAAGGAGGTTTCCACTACTCAGCAGTCATCAGACCTGTCAGAGAGTACCAGAACACATTTGCGATGAATCCGACTAGGCACGTTCAGCAGCTAGAAAGACCAATGAAGTACCTTAACATGAGGATTACTGGCCTCAAATAGCCACCCCATGTAACAAGACAGAATGTAACCCAATCTGTATTCTGTGGCATACTGTCTACTCAGGAGAACTCTGACCAACAGACAGGTTCATGTCATGGTTATAGTCAGATCTGTTCCGAGTTACAGCTCAATGGCAGTAAATGTACAGAGCCAACTGATATTGCCAACATCCTGGCAGATAAGATCACTGTTAACTGTACCCCCTCACATCCATGAAAGAGCACATCTCCATAATGGAAGACTGCAAAGTTGCTGTCATCATGGCTGCACAGGTAATAAACACTCTCCAAAGCCAGTATCACAGCAGCCATGGGACCAGATGACTTCCCAGGCTGTGTAGTATCTACTTCCCTGAAGTAAACATTAACATGGCAGGTCTGTGGCAGCTGAATTTACAAGAGGACTGCAAACCAGGAGCCATAATGGTAAACACAAAAGATGTGGACATCCTACAAAAGGGCCTCACTGGGACAGATGGCTGTTTTCAAAGCCATGGGCTCTAGCTCAATGCCAAAAGGTGCATTGTCATTCCCTATGTTAAAAACTCTGTAGCCAAGAACTACAACAGAGGTGGTAGTATACTTCACACTGAAAGTGTGACAAGGGACCTTGGGTCACAGGTGGACATTGGATACAACTGTGTTAATCACATTCCCACAGTAGTCAGGAAACCCCCCCATGTGGCACACCTCATCACAAAATGTGTCTCATGCAGAATAGAAGAGGACAATGTTCCGCTCTACTCATCACTCACTAGAACTATAATAGAGTACAACACCACTGTTGCTATGTACCTCACAAGACAACTACAACAACTGGAAAGCCAGCAGCAATACCACACAAAGAACATTAGCTGCCTGAAATACATGCCATACACAGACCATCTCAAAATGCTCCATACGTACTCCCTTGCATATCGCCCACTCAGAGGTGTTCACTGCCTAACATACAAAGCAATGTCAAACACAGAGCTGTTGGATATGGTCCACGTAAAACACTCACAATCCCTCTGACCTTTGGACCCAAAACCACGAGTGAAATACAAAAGGAAGGGGTATACCCATTTACCCTATGGATACTCACACCTTCAGGTTACTGGCACAGCATGAGGCCTTGGGATACCCTGCAAGTGCAAGTAACATTGGCCAAAGCTGCCCATCAGATTGTAGCCTGCTACAGATCATGTACCTTGTCTCAGGAACCTCACTCAGTATTCCGGAGAACAGTGGAATGTATAAAGGTCCTATCCAACACCATTTTATGAGGAGATTACAACTACCCAAACAGTGAGTGGTGGAATTACTCGTGTACAACGTCCTTTGCCCAATGATTCCTAGAGTTTAAAAACCCTAACTCCCTGGAACAGCTGGTCACCATGCCCACTAGAGGTGACAACATACTGGTCATGATCATCACCAACATGGGGTACCAGTGTTCCACTACAGAGATAAACCCCTCACTGGTAATATCAGATCATGAAGTAATCACACTGGACATCCACATCCGGCCCACCCACCCAGTCAATGAAACCACTGTGAAGACATTTGCAAAAGCAAACTGCACACTTCCCAAGACCAAAGTGGAGCGTTCCAAAGCCCTCTTGCTATAGGATAATGGTATACAAACTGCAGAATCATTTACAAGTGCATCCTATGAACATCTACAGGGATGTATGGATTGAGACATCACAAATAAAACCAAGATGCACACCTCCAAAAATAAGACAACAATCAAGTGGTTGTTGCCCACAAATAAGCTAGACAACAGAAAGAGGAAACGAACACGATAGAGCTAACTTCACTAAAGGAAACACATCACTGATCATTATCAAGATGAAACAATGATCACTCATAAAATAATCCAAGGACAGTTTCTAAAGACAAATAGCCAAGGAATGTAAGAATGACAACCACAAAGCCTACGGTAGCTATACCAGACATGTAGGTATCAACCTCCAAATATGCTGTCAGCTACTGAAAAAACGAAAGAAATACACCAAAACAACTATCATTGCCCACATCCAGGGGGACACGTTCAGTGTAAACACACCCCCATCACCCCCAAAAGGGCCTGTGTCCAGCACAGAAGGATGCAGAGCCCCAGACATCATGGACATGCAGGTAAAGACAGCCCTCACCAAAGCTGAGAACACAGCATCAATGTGTCTGGATGGTGTCCCAGGCTGTGTCATACACTAGGCCCATGAGGAACTGGACCCTCAGTCACATTCACTGTCCAGACACAAGTGCACCACAGGCTATGTACCCAACGAATGGCATAAACAAACAGTTATCCATCTCCAGAAAGGGGGTGCCACAACAGAACATGGACACCATTGCCCAATATGTCTACTCAGCCTGGTCTACAGAGCTATTGAGCAAATTGTTATGGAACCCATAAACAGAGGCATTGGAGACCTCCAGACACTGTACTCTCCACAACTTTGCCTTGTTAAAGTCAGATCCTGGCTCCCAAATCTAGTTGACTTATTTCAAATAGTTACCAAGGACATAGATGGAGGTGAAAGTAGTCCACACAGGCCACTTGGACCTCACAAAGGACTTTCCACACCATTCACCACTCTGTCATCATGGACAAGCATACCAGCTGGAACATTAACAGCTACGTCACAAGATGGGTGGCCAGGTGGCTCACAGATCAAACACACATGTTCAGAGTTGCTGGTGCCATGTCCAACTCTAAGCCAGTCACAAATGGCATCCCACAGGTCTTGGTCCTGGGACCCCACCTGTTCAGTAGATACTGCTCAGAGGTAGAGGCAAGCATGGGAGGTGTACGGCTGAACAGGTCTGCAGATGAATGGTAACTGTGGTCCATAACCGACTGCATGGCTAACACAGACATCCTCTAGAAGTGTCTTACAGAGACAGATACCTGGTGTCAAAACAATGGGCTCAAGCTGAATGCCAAAGAGTGCATAGTCATCCCCTTTGGGTACAACAAAGTGCACACAAATTACCACATAGGTGGTAATCCAGTATGTACGGAGAAAGTCATTATGGCCCTGGGGACACAGGTAGATAGTACACACCTGTTTGATGATGACATGGCCAAAGTGTGCAGACATTCCTTCAATGTAGCCCACCTAATGTAACCCACTTTGGATAGTCTGATGATGTCACAATCCTACAAATAAACCTATGGAAAGGATAACTCACAGTAATGTGTATAGTGTGGTGTGTAAATGAGTACCTCTGTAGTATCATAAAGTAGTTAGGTAGTGGTCTGAATCCTGCACTTGACAAGTGTGTGTGTTTGTGTGTGTGTGTTTGTGTGTGGTCTCCTTGGGAAGGAGCAAACATTTTGGAGAGTAGTAAAACACCTTAAAAGTGGTAAACTAATCTCTGTCAAGTCTGATTATGTCACCATCATACAAATATACCTGTGGAAAAAGGAACCCCCAGTAATGTGTATAGCGCGTTGTGTTAATGCATACTCCTCTAGTATCATGAAGTAGTTAGGTAGGGATTTGAATCCTGCACTTGACAAGTGTGTGTGTGTTTGTGTGTGGTCTCCTTGGGAAAGAGCAACCTTTTAGGAGGGTTGTAAAAGACCTTAAAAGTGGTAAACCAATCTTTGTCAAGTCTGATGATGTCACCATCCTACAAATATACCTGTGGAAAAGAGAACCCCCAGTAATGTGTATAGCGCATCGTGTTAATGCATATTCCTCTAGTATCATGATGTAGTTAGGAAGGGGTTTGAATCCTGCACTTGACAACTGTGTGCGTGTGTGTTTGCTTGTGGTCTCCTTGGGAAGGATCAACCTTTTAGGGGAGTAGCAAAACACCTTAAAAGTGGTAAACTACTCTTTGTCATGTCTGATTATGTCACCATCCTACAAATATACCTGTGGAAAAGATACTTCCCAGTAATGTGTAAAGCACGACATGTTTATACGTATGCCTCTAGTATCATGAATTAGTTAGGTAGGGGTTTGAATCCTGCACTTGGTGAGTGTGTGTGCTCCATGTGTTGGTGGTTTTGCTTTTACTACCATATGACATATCAGTAGGCATTGCACATGTGAGGTAGCTATGAGGCAAATACATATACATACATGTCACCTCAAGTATTGCATGTGTGGGGACCCTGCTTTATCCAAGTACACAGTTGGCATCTTTGCGAAAATGTGCTGCTGCTTCACAGACCTTAGGTCACATTTGTATGCTTGTGACAAGGCCAGCCACTGCATTGATGCCTGACCTAGGTCATCCATGTCACACACACTCATTACGGTTTCTATTGAATTGTGTGTGTGAGGGTTTATGGCCGAGGTATATGTCAGACCAGTTCAAACGCAGCAGAGTCTGTCAATGATGACTATGCATTATAGGTGTACAACAACCTTTGTGGACATGCATGCAGACCCCTGCTTGCTTATGTGATCCACCGAGCGATTCCAAAATACCTTAGGGAATGTGATTATCAAAGGAGAGATGACGTAACACTAGGTTGCATGTACACATCGGTACCTGTTCATGATGTTGGTGGCTACTACCTATGTGGTACTGTGGGGATACTATGTTCCGTAAAGGTGGATGACTACGCTTAGTTTCACCTATAGCTTTATAGCATGGGTTTGGCAACAGGTATCTGTCTGTATGATACCCTTGTGGAGGATGTGTGTGTCACCTGGAGAATGCAGTATAGGCCACAGTATGCATTAGCACACGTGGACAGACATATCCCTACTGTGATTGCCTGTACCTATGAGAGCCATATGCCGAACAGGAGTGGTCTCAGTAATGGGTGCAGCTGAATACCACTAGTTACTGGCATAGTACAGTACCTGAAGGATCCAAATCTTGCTGTGTGTCCTACATCTGTGTGTCAGTTGTCAGGACATCAGCTAATGATTGGTTATGGTCAGGATGTTGCAGTCATGTACACTACCAGAATGCGAAACAATGACAGATAGTAACAGTATCTCCCACAGCACAGTGTAAAACCATGTCATACACACATGTTTAGTCAGGTTCCAAAATGTGTGTAGTACAATGCATACTGGCCACCAATAGAAACTATGGAGTGTTACTGTGTAATACATAGCATGTCACCTTGCCCATGTGTCCACTATGCACGTACATGCAGACAGTGCACCTCCACCATTTCCACAACTGTACACCTGCAAATATGTGCTACACACATCCCACACATACTATCCACTCTTTAACACATGCTGTCAATACTGCACACATCAGCCAAGTGGCACGTGGGTGGACAATATACAATTGGAACTAACACTGGTGTAAACAACACTACAATGACAATCATAGCTTTAATGCATCATGCCTGCTCAGCTACATCTTCAAGAATATCATTACACCGTACTGCTGACAACATGCTAACATTGCT
Source organism: Protopterus annectens (assembly GCF_019279795.1). Lineage (NCBI taxonomy): Eukaryota > Metazoa > Chordata > Ceratodontiformes > Protopteridae > Protopterus > Protopterus annectens. The sequence continues at coordinate 975,174,276 of NC_056731.1, forward strand.
ATACTACTATAAAGACAGCCTGTGCATCAGCACCATGGTAGCCTGTTCCTGCATCAATGTTATAGATGACAGTAGGCGGCACAGGTTTCATCATATGCACAGGGTGTGTTGTTGGTTTGCCAGAGGCCTACAGTGAGCCATCCAATCGAAATGTGTGTGTGTGTGTGTGTGTGTGTGTGTGAGCGTGTGTGTGTGTGTGTGTGTGTCTGTGTGTGTGTGTGTGTGTGTGTGTGTGTGTGTGTGTGTGTGTGTGTGTGTGTGTGTGTGTGAGGGGCAACAATACTGGAAAGGGCCAATGTTTATGTAATGTGTGTGGGTATGTGTTAGCCCTAGGTGTCTGGAGTATGTGTGTGTGTCTGCATGCACACAGTTCCACCATGTGGCTGCCATATACGGTTATTTGTGGGACAGCCACAAATCACCATCTCTGGCCACGGATACAGTACCTGCACCTGGCAGGGGTGCTACTGACACTATCAGGTACTAAGCCAGACTGGGTACTATCCCCAGAGGTGGATGAATGTACACTGGACACAGGTCCCTGCTGGGACTGTCCAGAGCCACATGCACGTGGTCTTCTAGGACGTTCTATGGACAGCCCACCCCCAACATTGCTGGGGCTGGTACTGGCACTACAGGAGTGGCTGTGGCTTGCAGGACGTCTGTGGCAACTGCCAGTTGCTGATGTTGCTAGCATACGTCCACATCGACGACTCAACTGTCCCGCACTGTCCTGACACATGGGCATGACATTGCAGAGGATATCTAATGTCTCTCCCCAACGTCTATCAGTGACCTCAGTATAATGACGGATGGCACCTGCTAGGTCATGGATACTGTCAATGATGGCGGTATTATGTGCCCTCTGTGCCCTTAGTCCCTGTCTGGTGTACCATTCCATACGTGCCTGTGCCTCCATGAAAGCCTGGAACATGTGTGATGTTGTCAGACCTGTGGCACTTCTGCCAGTGGCATGATGAGCAGCAGTGCTCCTACGAGAACCCCTGCACATCTGCCTATGTGGTACCCTTCCAGACATCTGAGTATGGCTGCTGTGTTGGGATGCATGTACCTTGGATACCACACTGTCCTGGCCAATGCCAACTGTGCGCTGTCCCTCAGCTATGGGCATTGGTGATGGATGTATTGGCAGTATGACTGTATGCATGGATGGGGTGGACAGCTGTGTATTGTCGATTGGTGGCCCAACGACAGACCCTGGCAAACATGCATGTGCCTCAACACACCTATCATCAGTATCACTGTTTTGCTCAGTGACATTAGTTTCCCTGCTGCAGTGAACCAGCCCAAAGTCAGCACCTGTGAGAGGCAGACAGGAAACACACTTTACAACTTCTACATGATGTTGGCACACATGCACACATGCACACATGAACACTTGCACACATTCACACATGCACACATGAACACATGCACACATGCACACATGCACACAAATGCACTCATCACTAAAACACACACACACGCGCACACACACACACACACACACACACACACACACACACACACACACACACACACACACCACCAGCAATCCAGAACATACTCAATAGCGGGTGATGGTGGGGTACAGTATCACAAGGCAAACAGTTATATCACAGGTGTCAGCATGCAGGATGTGTGTTTCCCAACAACATGCAGTGCGGGTGTTGACAGCCCTTGCCAATAACACTATACATGTCTTTGATGCATGTGTGTTGTTTTTCAGTGATTGGCCTCACCCTGGAATGCACTGTGTACATGGACACGACAGTGCTGTGCAAGTATTATAAGCTCTGCAATGTCCTGTGCACCATCTCTCACAGGTATACATACCATGGCTGGATGTGTATCTTTGTGTCACATAGATATTCATTTCTGATTAGAGCATCTGTGTCTTCAGCAGATAATCATGGACACAGGATTAGCACATGCATGCTATGTATACACACAGGATGAGTGGTGCATGTTTACCTGATGGAATACCATTGCTCAACATGGCCATTGTACAGTGGTTATGGTGAGTGCAGGACATATTGTGGACATGCCAGTGCCAGATATGACATGGCATGCTACAACACAACTGCAACATTAAACATCACACAGACACAGTGTGTGGCATGTGACCTATACACTCAATAGCATTACAATACATATATGTGTCACTTTGTAAAAATGGTGATTGCTATGCATATTGTGTATAGGTGCCTATGTTTGCACACACAAAACACTGAGGTGCATAGCAGGTAGTGCTATGTGTAGTACTGTGGTCACTGTAACTGGATGAGGTGTACTACCATGAGCCATCATCATGCAGCATCATGTGGTCACTCAAGGTAACTAATGTGTGCCAGACCGGCACATACCATGCTGTACCAGAACTGCAGTACCATGGCTATATTCACCATTTCACAGCCAGTTGTTACATGGGTTTGTAAGGTGCACAATAGGGGGCATTGCCTAACATGAATGTGTAATGTGTCGAAGAGTGTCGCACAGCCACATGTGAGGCATCTACCCCTCAGGTATATCATGTGTGCTGTGTGGATGAAGTGTGGGATACTGTAGTGTGACCTTACAGCGAGGGTCTGAATACGCCATGTGTAGCATGTTAACGTGTACTGCGTATGACAATGTTGTGTATTTTGTGTGCATGTGTATCAACTCTGCCTATCCAATGTACACATCAGTGTTGCCACAATTGTGTGGAATGCTCTGTGTATTGTATGTGTTTTAGGCAGCTACCCACATTACTGGGATGTGCATAGCCTCACAGCAAACATGCACAGCATGCATTATGCGTATGTGTGTTACGTGTACATGGCCTTCACCTCACCTATGACATGCACATTTAATTAGCAGTATTAAAGGTAGAACACACTCACCAGCATGGGTCGGCTGCCTTGCTGTCACACCAGAGGGACCTACAAGGATATAAGACACTATGTCAGTGGCAACAACTGTGGCATCGCTACTGTGTGTTTGCAATCGTACAGTTCTACAACGGTTGACAGTCACAGGCCTACAGATTGTATTCCTAATTATTACTATTGCACAACACTAGGCACCACATTGTCTAACTACACAGTACACATCTCACATAAGCATGCTCTAACAATAGAGGTGACAGTAGTCTACAGCTATGCCATGTTACCTGCACGCTCCATGTCAGCTTGCTGGGTGACTCCGGCCTCCATGATGACACACGTTAGTTGTTGGGGTTGTTGTTGGTCAGGAGCCACCTGGCTCAGGAGCAGCTCCTCCACTCTGGTAAGGGGGGGTGGATGGTTAACCCCCACCTGTGGCAAGCTGCTGTCTGCAGATATCAGATGCACACTGCTGGACATGTCTAATTAAATCACTGCAGTGATGGCGTACCTGCCTATATGTCCGGTTAGCATGCCTATGTCATTTACCCGACGGACAAGCTCTTGCCACAGTGCAGTCTGCTCATGCTGGTCCTGGCGGGTTCTAGTGAACAGCAGGGCATACTGCTGCACCAGGCTGGATGTTATAACCTCTTCCTCCACCTTGCTATAGGCAGGATTACAATGGTGGGACATAACCCTGGAAGACAATGAAACAATATGTGTGAGCAAGTCATGAGGCACACCTATATTTCAAATGTACAGATATCAATTAACTGCCATATATAGCAACCTATTGGCTGTCAGAAGATACACACTTTCAATACCACATGTCAGTACTCAACCCACAACTGCCTGATAGTGCCTGGCACACTCTATATATCAAACCACGTTTTGCACAGCAAAAAACATACAACAGTATGTAATACTATGCAATAGTACATGGCACACTGTATGCGACACAATGCACAGCCTAGACACAGGAGGTATATATCATGCTAATGCATCATGAAAAGTGTAATCTATTGCAATGATTGTAAAGTCCAGTGACAGTATCACCAATATACCACACTAGTCGTTGATGGCAGACCCCTGTCTAACATATGTGCACATTCGTGAATATAGATGGCATACTGCTGTACTACACTATACATGTTGCTAGATATGCATTTATATCCTGTAACACACATATGACCAAGGCCATGGTACAGGCATACACACACACACACACACACACACACACACACACACACACATCAGACATACAAACCCGACACATAGGTATGGCAACACAGGTGACCTTTACCTGTGTACCTTACAGTACTGTGTGTCAGTAGTTACGAGACCGTATGCCTGAGGTATGTAATCTGTGAGGACTGCAGGGAACACATGGAACAATGGTTCCAATAAATGTGGACGTACACCATACTGTGCTGTTTAGGCATACAGCTTCAGGTAGTACTACAGTTCATATTGGAGTTGGATTTGCCAGCAGTAACACTCAATAAGCATGCATGTACTGCTTTAGCCTACAATGGCCACCCCAGTCGACAACAAGAGACTATGTCAGAATGTATGGCACACTGATTTTTCAGCCTAGCAATTGTATACACATCTTTTGCTGGGATCACAGCTAGGACACATAATACTATGACAAAAACAGTTTCCCACTAAGCTATCACACATAAACCAAACTCTGACACATTCACCAACATATTCACCATCACACTCAGTCAAACTCACATAGCAATTATTGCAACATGTACATGTGGGTGTGTATCACCTCATAGGTAGGTAAGAGGCTATTGGCCCTAGGGCCTATAGAAGCCTAGCCATATGCTACCCTGGCCTTTGACACACAGATCATTGCATTTCATGTGGCCCTGTCAAGCAGAGACACAGAGGTGATTGCCTGGGTGTATTCCCTATCTCCCATACAATCTTCATGATTATTTATAATGACTGCTAATTAGGAGCTTTGTTTGCTATGGATAGTTGGTTTGTTTCAGAGTATAGGATGTCTCTGAGATGGGAGCATGTGCTGTTTATTGTGGTCAAAAGGTTTGGGTCCCTAGAGCGTGTAGCTCATAGAGATTGTGATCTGTTTACGTGCAGCATGTCCAACAGCTCTGGTTTTTACATAGCTTAGTATGTTAGGCAGAGGTCACCTCTGGGTATGCGGTTTGCGACACAGTGTAGTTGTGGGTTTGTGAGATGGTCTGCATAGGGCATCTGTTTGAGGCTGGTATTACTCTTTGTGAGGTATGTATTTGTCGTTTCCAGTTGCTGTGGATGTCTTGTGAGGTATATACCACATGGGGCATTATACTCTATAATGGGCTTTATGTGTGATGAGTAGAGGGGAACACTGACCTATATTTTCCTGGATGACACACCTTTTGTGATGAGGTGTGACAGGTAGACAGATTACATGACTAGTGTGTCACTGTGATTATCAAAGGGGAAACAACTGTCCACCTGTGTCCCATGGTCTCTTATCACAATTTCGGTGTTAAGTAGACTACCACCTATGTGGTAGTTCATGGGTGCGGAGTTTTTTCCAGAAGGGATGCCAATGCAGTTTCAACATTGAGCTTGAGTCCATGGCTTTGTCACCAGGCATCTGTCGCAGTAAATATGACCCTGTCTCTCTCTCTCTCTCTCTGCATATATATATATATATATATATATATATATATATATATATATATATATATATATATATGTGTGTGTGTGTGTGTGTGCATATATATATATATATATATATATACACACACACACACACACACACACACACACACACACACACACACACACACACACACACACACATAAATATAAACATACATTGGTGTACATATAGATATACATATAGGCACATATACGGTCCACCTTTCTTGGTGAAAATATCAATTATGCGAAGGTTGCGAGGTATACTGTTATGTACTAATATTGCACAGTGTTATGCAGAATGCATTGAAGGTGTTCTTAGCACATGTAGCTTTAGCAGGCCTCACTGGCTGCAACACTGTCAACCTGACAATTCATACCTACAGCGTTTAACGACCACATGTCATATAAAAGCACTGTATGCTGTCTTGTTTGCCACACACTACAACCTACATAGAAGTATGCACATAACAACCTTCAACAACATATATATGTCCACCCTTCACAAACAGTTGCAGTATGTCCCTTGCTCTATGCACATGTACAGATGCTAATATATCTGACACAGACAGATCTCTCCGCATGTGTGTGCCATACACGCACAAGGTCCACACTGTTGTAAGTCCATGGACCTCAAGGCTGACCTGTTGGGCCTTGCTGCAACATGAACAAGTGTCACATGTGAGCACACAGTAATATCAGAGGGTGTATATATAGCTGCAAATGCTAGATTAGCATACTAGCCTGGTACAGCTGTTGCCAATGCTAAGCTACATGTTAATATGACTTTCATGCATTTGTTACTCTGTCACATCCTTGTTTATATAACTGTATGCGCTACTCCCCCAAACAGCCATTGTACACACTACTGTACAGAACACAGATAACATGGATCAGATGTTTGACATTTAATACTGAACTACATATATCACAGTCATATCCCACTGCACACAGCTACACACTGATTTCTCCATGACAGTAGTTATGCAGGGCATCTGTGCATAGATTCGTACTGCTGCCACATATGGATGATTCAAAGTATGTAGAGTACTCTTCAAAAACATCTACTACATGCCAGTAAATACATATCAGTTACATACCTTTACTTTGTATGGGTTTGTATTATTACGTTCCGTGTGTGAAGTAATATTTTTATATATATATATATATATATATATATATATATATATATATATATATATATATGTTGTTTTTTTTTTTTTTTTGCTTTTGCTGTGGCTGTTGCTGTTGCTGTTGTTGCCGGTGTCTGTCTGTCTATCTGTGTCTCTGTGTCTCTCTTTCTTGCTTGTTCGCTCTGGCTCTCTCTCTCTCTCCGTGGCTGCAATGAAATGATTGCATGTGTGGACAGCAAGTACTGCCTGCTTTTAGAGGTATCTGCACATGTGCATGTGATAGCCTCTGCACCAGTTGGTGGCCACTATTTAGTAATTGCATGCAGCCTGCTGTGTGGTAATTGCAGTACTCACTGTCATAGCAACCCAATGCTATAAATTGCTAGGTCAGGTAGTTGTAGGCCTTTCAGCTTTCCAAAGTGGGGCCCATGCTTGTTTGCTGTGGACACCATAGAGTAAGTCAGAAAGTTGGTATACTTCTTATATATGAAGCTAGGGGTGTAGCCAGTGATTTGAATGTTGTACTCAGACCTGAATGTTGCCACTTCCAGTACACAGTTGACAGTGTAGAATTGTACTCATCCCTACAAATGCTAACACAAGCTACATGGGAGAATTTAGCTTCTTTTCTACTTATACAATTAGCTGCCATACATACGTAGTTATTGAGATGTTTTCATTTGGCACATGAACTGTTTGGGAACTGCTATACTGTGGATATTAATGTACTCACTTCTGCACAGTTTGTGCTTTTTATTTTGTTGACATTATCACAGGATGCTCATGGAAACTGAACAATTCCAGTACTGAGTATGCCTACCTACATCCTTGCTGTACCTTAAACACAGTGGTAATTTGTACATTTGGGTGGGATACTGTGTGGGGGTTGTAGAGTGTTGCAGTAAAATTATTTCCTGCTAGAATGTGTGGTTCTGTTATCACAGTCATGTAATGCAATTCCACAACAGCTGCTGCTAAAGTTCCACAAAACAGGTTTTGTGTTATAGTATTCCTATCTTTCCTTGACATTCACACATTCTGATGCACAATATATATATATATATTTCAGCAACAACCTGCTAATTATCTACTGTGGCCTAGTGGTACTTCATGCAGTCTAGTAAGTCCGGGGTTCGAGACTGCCAGTGGTGTTTTATTTTGCTGCTGAGCAGAACAAGGGCCCTCATATGCAGGGTGACTAAGGCACTTTTGAGCAGTTGTAAGCGGGTTTGCGTGGGTTTGTGCGATGCTTAGCAATACTTAGCTAAGCGCACACATGTTCACACTCATGCAAGCCCACTAACTACTGCTTAAAAGTGCTTACTCCTGCTAACCCCCGCGCTAATTTCTTTGAAAGAAAAGAAAATGGGGTGATAGGAAAGTGGTGAAAAAGGGGTACAAAGGAGGTAAGACAATAGGGAAAACAGCTCGGGATGTGCAGGACGGGTGTAGAGAAGGTCCATAACTGCCCATTTCTTTAACAGCAACAGCTGTGCATATACTAGTAATTTGGAGGGAAATTTGAAACCTTCCACCCCTGAGAGAGGGGTGGGGACAATGAAGTATGTTGTACTGCCAATTAAACTACAGTTTCTCTGTCCAGCGGACATTTGTGCAAAATGGGCAGCTATGTATGGGGCGTAATTTTTTTTGGAGCAGATTGCCAATTTTTTTTTTTTTACAGGTGAGAGTTGAATGTGGGGTAGGGGAAGTAGGTATATTTGGGGAGGAAGGTTGGGGAGGTAAACAGACAAGACAAACAAGATGCATACAGGGGCAGAATATGACTCATGGGGGGGGTGAACACCATTGACGGGGAAGGATTTCGGAAATTGCAAGCCCATGAGCCCACAGATGGCAACAGTGGAACTGACATCCCCACCCATGGACAGTCACCTCTGCACCTTCACAGCCCAGAGGGTGGCTGTGCTGGGGGCTGCATAGTTGGGGCAGGCTCACCCATGAGTAGTGCCACTCTCACCTCAAGCTGGCATAGAGATTCAGCGACTGAATGCCGGATCTCCCTACACACCACAGCCCGGACCATTTGGAGGGTGATAGGTGGCCCTCCTCCAGCCACGCTTGCACGGGGGGATGAACCCCATCCCCTGCAGTGCTTCCACCTGAAGGTGGCACAGAACCAATGGAGGAGGAGTTCCTGGGCTGGGCACCGGACCTGCTGGTGCCAGGTGCCATTGCCAGCTGAGGTGGGACAGATGGGTCCACTGGGAATGGCCTTCCCATACGTTCTATGTTTAGGAGGATTTAATGACATTATGGGTTGGTAACAGCCAACAGCATTCCAAATTAGTTGTAACAGCATGCAGTAATATTCTCATTAACCCAACACACCAGAGTTCAAACAGTTGAACAGCAAGCATAACACATGCATATATAGAACAACAGTGGACATTCCAACAGCATGCAGGATTGATTGGTGGCAACAGGCCACCAAGATTGTGGTGTTTGAACAGGGCACATGCATCAAAGTAAATGCAGATATTTATAGAACAATAGGACATATGTCCCAACAAATGCCCATTGAGGTGTGGAATTGCATTGTTTTTGCACATACAGTAGGGTGAACAAAGATACCTCCATTAACATCTTATATGCACTTATAGTTTACACTACATTCCTATTGACTGCAGGTGTATATCCCCTACATGTATTATTACACTAGACAACGTGCATTAAGTTCTGTAATGGGTTTGGCTAGTTCATTATATACCTGACCTATATCTGACATACTAACTGTCCAGGATGCAGATGTTACTGCTACGTATTTATATATTTTATTTATATTTATATATCTACATATCTGGATGTGTTCACATGACATTATCAGCTATATTTCTACAGCCCCCTACATTTCTAGCAGCACACTCACATTTCTGGGGAACACATTAACAAGCTACTCGTGTGCCAGATTTACCTATGCATGCCAGCCATTAACCAACTGTTGAGGACTGTATATATGCTTCACAGCTACTGGCACTTCCTTCATCCACTTTATATGGGCCTGCCCAACTGTGGGTTGACAGCGCTTACTACAACAGTTCTATTTATATAATGCAAGAGTACAACAACATTTCAAAGTAAGTGACACGGACACACTCCAGGTATTATACCTTTATTAATTACATTACACACTTTTCTAGAGGCTCTCTCATTTATTTGATATGACAGTGCATGCAGAAGACTTATTCAAGACATATTATACCTTTATTAATGGTTACAATGCTCTTTTTCAGGCTCTCTCACTTATTTTATATAACAGTACATGCAGAAAAATTATTCAGGACCTATTTTACCTTTGTTAATGGGTTACAACACTCTTTTTCAGGCTCTCTCACTTATTTTATACAACAGTACATGCAAAGAAATTATTCAGGGCATTTTATGCCTTTATTATTGGGCTACAACACTTTTTTTCAGGCTCTCTCACTTATTTTATATAACAATACATGCAGAATAATTACTAACCTGCCTGGTGGCACAGCCTTAGCAGCCTATCTGCAAAGGCTTGCTGATTCACAGCATGGACACCTGCAGCTGTGAAGTAAATGAAGGGATATTGGGACATACTTGTCCATTATATAGACTACAATAGCTATTCTTACATACTCCATTCCATGGATACCTACTCAGTAGTGGGGCATTGTCATTTCCACGGGCTTCCTGTTTCCACTGGTTCAGTTGGTCCTGCTTCCGTCTCTTCAGGTCTGCATGGTGGTGTCTGACCTGCTCACCAGTCCGAGGGACGCTTGTGGCACTTGGAAATGGCCCTGCAGGAGTCTTGCATCATGATGATGGACAAGGAGCCAAACCATCAGTTTTGACTTCTCAATGCCCCACCGTTGCACTCGAAAACGAGAGCCCTCTCCAGCACCGGCCATCTGACTGCAGATGGCAGCTACAACCAGTTATGGTGATTATTCCCACCTATGGGGTTTAAATATGGCTCATTTCCTGCACTTATTTGTGATTGGCCAGTTTTGAAAATTCTCAGCTGAGTGCAAGCCTGCTTAGCACTGAGTAAACTTTCATTAATATGTATATGTATGTTGAGAGTGCATGAATAGCAAAAGCTGTCATGGCTTAGTGGTTCTGTACTTTGATTATGATGCACAGTATCCTGGGGGTCGAAGCCTGTCATTGCTTTTTATTTTACTACTGGCCTGACCGGCTAGGAGGTGTGGCTATGTTTAGCCGACTTTGCTCTACTTTGCCCAACGTTGCTCTACGTTGTCCGACATTGCCCAACATTGCGCTAGTTGGCGCGGTGTGCAGCTCTGTGCAAACATGTTTTGTATGCGCTAGTTGGCGCGATGTGCAGCTACGTGCAAAGTCATTGCGCTAGTTAAAGCAGTGCTTAGCTATGGGCAATTATTCTTAAATGTGCTTAATACTGCTAAACGTTGCGTAGCAGTGCTTCACATTGCTTAAGATATGTTACTTATGCATTCATGAGTATGCATGACCATTTCACCTTCTTATATATATTTAAAATATCATTCACTACTACATAGGCCATTTCAATGCATTTTAATAGAATTTAAAAGGTAAATGTCAGGAATTATTTTTATGCACACATTTTCTAATGAAAATGGAAAGGGGAGTAGTGGGACTCGAACCGGGAATGCTTCCTCTTTGTGCAAAGGCTCTACCAATATGCTATTGCAATTTGGTTTAATTAGCATATTAGTAGTTTATTATCCTCTTCGATGTCTAAACTGCTTACTGTTAAAGAAATAATACAAGATGCTGGTATAGGCACTCCACAGTGAAAACACGGCTCGAACAGGAAATATTTATTGTGAATCCAACAATACAAAATTCGAAACGGTTATATGATAGTTAAGCACTTTCATCTGTGCATAATACAGACTTCATCAGAACTAAGATACCATTTTTAAAAACACCATTTAAATACACTCTTTGGCGCCAAAACTGCATGAAAGACAATTAAAATTTAAAGAAACATTACCTAAATAATAAATTTACAGTTCTCCTACTAAAGCGCTTAACTATCATATAACCATTTCGAAAAAGCACTTAACTATCATATAACCATTTTGAATTTTGTATTGTTGGATTCACAATAAATATTTCCTGTTCGAGCCGTGTTTTCAATGTGGAGTGCCTACACCAGCATCTTGTATTATTTCTTTTACCGGTGTTGCCTGTTCCTTGTGGTTAAAGTGCTTACTGTAGCTAAGCAATGGGCACACCCGCGCACACACAAGCAGATACGGGCAGCTATTTCGGGAATAATAAAAAAAAAATGTTTTACCTTTTATTTCATTTGTACAGGGGTTTTGAATGTGGGGGACTGTTGTGTTGGGGGTATACACATTTGAGCGGACTCGCTCATATCTGCAGACATTTGCAGATTTAGGCACTTGCAGGTGCGTGGATATTCGGACTGCTTGGCAGTCTGACACACCCCCTGCACTCCTACATGCTCCATGTTAGCCTGGGAGTTGAGTCAGTGCGCCCTCATGCATATGCAAGATGTGCTGATGTCTAACTCTTAGACGGCAGTCTCCGAGTAAGACTTCGTTCATCCTACACGGAGGATTACTGAATCCCCCCCATGTTTTAAACATGTTAGTAGTCTACTTATGTTTTTATTGTAGAACATCTTTTTGCAAACCAATTTTTGAAACATTATCTCCAAAAAGAAGCCTGGCATGCTTACTGAATAGCAACATTGAATTTGCTGGCCAATCTTATTGAAAAAGAAACTGAGCCTATAACAACCATCACTGCATTAATGAAAGCTTGTAATGACTAAATCAATGCAATCACTAACAGATTAGAGGAATCAGAAACACAAGTATTGGACGGCGCACAGCAAGCGGTTTTCTGGTTCAATTTTCAGCCGGGGTGCCTTCTGTGTGGAGTCTGCATGTCCTCCCTGCATTAGTGTGAGTTTCCTCTGGGTGCTTCAGTTTCCTCTTACATTACAAAGACATGCGTCTGGAGCATTTCTCTCTGGGCCTCCACTGAAAATTGGCTCATTCCAAGTCGGACTTTCCTGGTTAACAAATGTAAAATAAAAAATAAATTAAAAAAAAAAGGTATTGTCTAAGTAAGCTAATGTTATGTCCAATAAAACATTTCTGATAAAATGCTGCAAGAATCACTGATATTGAAAACACAGTCACTAATCTTAAAGGGAGATCACAAAGTAATGATCTCATAATATGTGCCTTTTTAGACATCATAACTAAAGAAAAAATTATCACAATGATTTAAAATTTATGCACCATAGTTGCAGGTCCTTGTCCTTGCTGAACAAAATAGTGTTTTATTCATTTTCACATTTCTTTACTGTGAATGTCCAAATGAGAACAAGATGCCTTTTCAGTGGAAACCAAGAGAGAAAAGCTCCATGAAGACATCAAAGATACATATCCATTTTATATGAATTATACATACAGTGTTACAAAAGTGGACCTACACAGACCATGAATACAAAAAAAAATGCACATAAGTCTCACTAGTCTTATATGTAAAGCCATGGAAAGAATTATCATGGAGATGATCGCTAGAGATATAGTAAACCTTCAGACACTGGACCCAACCCAGTCTGGTTACATCAAGGGCAGATCATGCGTACTCAACCTGGTAGACTTCTTTGAGAAGGTCACCAAAGCAATGGATGAGGGCAAAATTGTTCACACTTCCTACCTTGACCTGGCCAAGGCATTTGACACAATACCCCACTTGGGCATTGTTGACAAACTCAAGAGCTTAGATACAAACCTGTATGTCACCCGGTAGATAGCCAATTGACTCACAGACAGGACCCAGGAAGTTAGAATTGGGGAGTCCGCCTCTACAAAGAGGCCAGTCACAAGTGGAGTCCCTCAGAGATCAGTCCTTTGACCGCTTCTTTTTGACCTTTACTTCTCAGAAGTCAAGGCCAATATAAGTGGTCTCTCTCTGACTAAATTTGCAGATGATTGCAAATTAGGAGCTGTCATTGAATCTCACACTGACACAAATGTTCGTCAAGAGGGGCTGACACAGACAAACAATTGGTGTCAGAGCCATGGACTAAAACAAAATGCCAAGAAATACATAATAGTATCCTTTGGGATGTCATCCATCCCTGGTAACTATCATATTGACAGCAGTCCCCTTATAGTTGACCCAGTAGTCAGGTACTTAAGAACACACACATAGATGGTAATCTAGCCTTGGACCATCATGTGTCTACAGTGATGAGGAAATAATTTTATGTTGCACAACTTATAAACAAATGTATGGCATTTAAGTCCAAGGATCTCATTGTTCCACTGTATTCTGCATTCATCAGGCCTATCATTGAGTACAACACCCCCTTGGTATGTACCTAATCAGGCATATCCAACAATTGGAATGTCCACAGAGGTTCCTCACTTAAAGTATGCAGGGCATAAGTAAAATGTCCTATGCAGACCGCCTCAAGGCTCTATCCCTGTATTCTGTCTCATAGGTTCATAGGTAGGTGCTAGGCTATCGGCCTGAAGGCCAAAGCAAGCCTAGTCAACAGTGTATTGGCTTTCGCCACCCATGTATTGTTAAATTCCTGCCCCTCTATTATATCGAGCAGTGCCCCAGACATAACCCTGGGGTGAATTTCCTATCACCCATCCACTTATCAAGGTTTTTCTTGAATAGTGCTAATGATGAGCTCTACTTGATGTGGATGGGAATTGTGTTCCAGAGCATGGGAAGTCTCTGGAACAAGAATCTATCCCTCCAGCATGTCCTATTTATTGTTGTGGTGAGGTTTAGATTCCCTAGAGCATGTAGCTCGAGGAAATTGGGATTTCTTCAAGTGGAGCATGTCCAACAGCTTTGTATGTCAGACAGAGGTCTCCTCAGCGTAAGCGGTATACGACCAAGTAGAGTTTGAGTTTCTTGAGCCGGTTGGCATAGGGCAATTGTTTGGGGCTAGCAATCCTCTTGGTGAGGTACTTTTGGGGCCTCTCAAGTTGTTGTGGGTGTCTTGTGAGGTACATCCCAAATGGGGCATTGTAGTCAATGAGGGTCTGATAAGTGATGAGTAGAGGGGAACGATGACTTCCTTATTTCTAGATGTGAACCCTTTTGTGATTAAGTGGGCCATGTAGAAAGATTTTCTGACCACTGTGGCAATGCCATTATCAAAGGAGAGGTTACTATCCACTTGGGCCCCAAGGACTCTTATCACACTTTCTGTGTTATGTGAACTTCCCCCTATTTGGTAATTCATGCGTATCGTGTTTTTGCCAAAGTGGATAACAATGCACTTTTTGGCATTTAGTTTGAGGCCATGATTTTTTACACCAGGTGTCAGTCTTGGTTAGGCCCTTTTGCAGGATGTCTATGTTGGCAGGGGATCTGATGATGGCACCCAGTTTGCAGTCATCTGCAAACTTGGTTAGCCATAGACCCTTGGCATTCGCTTGCACTTCAGAGAAGTATATACCGAACAGGAGGAGTCCCAAGACTGAACCCTGGGGTACTCCACTTGTCACAGGTTTGGAGTCGGATCTGGAGTCTGTAACTCTTACCATGTGGGTTCTGTCCATGATCCAGTTGGCCACCCATCTCGTGACGTAAGGGTTTATGTTAAGGTTGATGAGTTTATCTATAATTCCTGAATGAGGGATGTGTCAAAGGCTTTAGCGAGGTCCAGGTAGGCTATGTGGACCACCTTGCCCTCGTCTATGGCCTTGGTAACTGTCTCAAAGAAGTCTACCAGGTTTAGAAGACATGACCTTCCCTTTACAAATCTGAACTGGGTAGCATCCAGAGTTTGGAGGTTACCAATGTCTTTGTTTATGAGTTACATGATGATATGCTCCATGGCCTTACAGACCAGGCTTGTCAGGCTAATAGGTCTATAGTTCCCAGGGTCTGTGGTGGTTCTGCCTTTGTGGAGTGGGATAACCATTGCTGTGCACCATTCTGTGGGCAAATAGCCTGTGGTGAGGCTGTGATTAAATATGGATTTTAGGTGGGGGGACTAGTTAATTTTGGAGTTCGTGTAAGACGCAGCCTGGGATGTTGTCCATTCCCATGGATGCTGTGTTTTTGGCCTTAGAGAGTGACATTTTTACCTGTGTGTTTGTGATTGCCGGGACTCTACAACCATCTGGTATAGTTATAGGCCCTTTGGGGGTGAGGGAGTGTAAAGTTTGCACTGAACCTATCTGCCAATATGTTGGCAATATCAGTTGGCTGTGTATATTTTGTGACATTTTGTTCTAGCTCAGTGCACATCTGGGTCTTGCGATGGAGATTCTTGACATAGCTAAAGAATGCCTTGTGGTTGTCTTTGGAATCTATGGCAATTTTTCTTTCAAAATTAACATTGGAGGATTTTATGAGAGAACTTAGCTTCTTACTGATGCCCGTTAGTGAGTTCCTCCATACCTAGGTTTTTACTCTCTTTTTCAACAGTTTCTTCCTTCTGTTGTAGAGTTTGTTATTGGCAGTGGACCACCAGATTGGCTTCCTTTTTTTGGAGGATAGCATCTTGGTTTTATTAGGGATAGCACGATCCATGCACTCATGCAGGTGCTTGTAGAGTGCATTCATGAAGGATTCAGCAGTCGGGACTGTATTGACTGTGTTATCCATTCACAGAGGGTGACATGAAGTTAGTCACCTCAGTTTTGAGTAGAGTAAAGTTCGGTTTGGAAAATTTTTTTATGATGGTTTCCTTGTGTGGGGTTGGGGTCGGGATGTGCATATCTAAGGTGATTAGTTTATGGTCTGATGTAACAAGCAAGGAGTTGATCTTGGGTGTTGAGCACTGGTCAACCATGTTGGTAATGACCAGGTCCAGAATATTGTTGCCCCTGGTGGGGGTGTTGACAAGTTGATCCAGGATGTTAGAGTTTATAAATTCCAGGAATAATTGAGCAAGGGGGTTAGTACAAGAGCAGTTTTCACAGTTTATGTTAGAGTAGTTGAAATCGCCCATTATTATGGTATTTGGTTGGACCCTCATTTTTTCCAATGTCTCCAGGAATGAGGCGTGAGCGTCCTGGGTCATGGTGGGGGATCTATAACAAGCTACAATTTGGAATGCATGTTTTTCCTGGGTTAGTTGCACTAGGATGATTTCAGAGGCATCGTGTTTTGCAACTAGCTTGGAGGTGTGGATGTCCTTGATAAATATGGACACATCTCCACCCTTCGTGTTTTGGTTCAGGTTTTTTGGCTGAAACATGTGGTATAAATTATAGCCTGGTAGTGCTGGGGTGCTCTCAGGAGCCTTGAACCAGGTCTCTGTTACTGCACAGATATCGATGTTCTCCATTTTGAGGAGTGCCTCTTGTGAGTGCATTTTGAGATTTAGACTCCTAGCATTGAGTAACATTGCCCTCAGTTTTTTGTTACCTGTAGTTCTTATGGTGGTG
>NC_056731.1:975196354-975231354 GCF_019279795.1 Protopterus annectens
AAGTGATGTTGGTGTCAGCTGATCTTTACATTGATTAAAATGATTGTTTTGAAGGGTGTAAAAACTCTCTGGAGCCTGGCTTCCAAAAACAAAATTACAAAGCCTGTACATGTCAGACTCCCAACTCAAGCAAAAGAAGGACTCCTATTAAAAATCTACAAGAACAAAAAGATAGTCAGCTGAAACCACTCCAGTAGTCACATCAGTGCAGTCCTGCTTCTGGAGTTAGGCTAGGAGAGGTAGAAGTTTTCATCTGAACAGGAATACTGAGGGATTTTTGTATGTCTTTTGAATCCCTATATAAAACATGCCAGGTGGATATAATTATTATTGTTTAGAAACTAGAAGAATAATACAAGCAAAAGTACTGCCTGGAAAAATAAAATATGTCTACAACATTTTGTACCCAACTACTGGTAAAGCACTTTGAGTGGGCACAGAGACAATAGCAGCAATGACACACATTTTTTTTTTCAAAATGGCAAATGTTTTACACCTAGCCCTTGTGATGGTTTTACCTTATTTGGCTGATTCCAGTTTAAAGACTCCAGGAAATAAGTGACCATCTAGGTCAGTTACTGTGTGATTCAGTGTTCCTATTTCAACACAAAAAGGGTGCCTACTTGGCTAATGAAATGAACCTAAAGCTAGAGAGCAACAGATTCTGTGTACCACCTTTGTATATGAACTAGTGTGAAACAGCTTTCAACTATTAAAATTACACTATTGCAGATGCTTCTTTATTGACAATTTTAGTTTACTATTGCCTGCAAAAAATGAATGACACAAAATGTAACAAAAATAAGTAAGTAAATAAATAAATGAAAAGCCACTGAGACAGCTTATTCAGGGATAGTCTAAACAACATAGATGACTACTAATCCAGATGCAAGCTGTGTGATAGTTTAATTTTGTAACAGTTATTAAGATTTATATGTTATCATTCAGCATTTTCTTTCCCAGTTGGTCTACATCAACTGTAATTTTAGACTCATAATATTCCAAGAAACAGCAATTTGTGTCAATTGTTTTGCCACTCTGACTAGTATAATTTTTGAGTCTTTCACTTACAGAGTTAGCACATTTGCTGGTCATATAATTAAACAAAAAGCCCAAAATCATAAAAGAAGACTGTTAGTCTCTGTGAAGAAAAATCATTTGAATCATTAAGTAAACCAGTAAGCTTTTATAGGTTATCTAAGGGGATACTGAGCACTGATATATTTACACAGAAGGAATAAAAAGCAATATATTTTGAACTGTTAATGTGCCATAAATTTTAACTATTTTACTTTTAAGAGAGAATTTTACCTGAACATATATGGGTAATGCTGCACCCAAACAGTAATATCAAATGCAGTTTCTTGATTTTTGTTTTTTTTTTGTATATTTCCTTCATTTCTTTATTTGGTTTATTTTGCCATGATGTAATAAATTATCTAATCACTCTATAAAGATTAACCTGAACATTTCATTCAGCGGCAACTTTTGGTGATGGACATATTTACCATATCTTCCCCTATTTTAAAATGAGAGGGACATTGATGGTGATGTTTTACAGGAATTTTCCATTCAGATGTACATTTAAAATGATACGGGTATGTCTAATGACAAGGATTTTTTGAACTAACAAGGAATAATAACATAAACATTTAATAAAGTGTAACTAACAGAGAATAAAAATGTGAAAAAAGGGTATTACTAATATAATCAACATTACCTTTCATAAAGTCTTTCTGTAGAATGTTAACAGCAGCCTATTTCAAAAAGGACAAGTTTGTTTCCTTTTTTTTTTGGTTTACCTTTGATTAAATGTTGATGTGCTCTCAGGTAGATTTCTGAAAGTTATCACTGTAACTTTCTTCTATTTGAAGTTGTACTGCACAAGACTTCTTTGTAATAACTGCAGTATATGTTTCTAAATTTTCTGAAACTACATATGGAAACATTGGCACATCAGCATGCAGTTATATTCTGTGGTGTGCTGTTAGTCATGTTTTTTTTTTTTTTTTTTTGCTAAGTCCAGTAAAACAGGCATTGATCACACCAGATTGCCATTGCAACCTTCTTTACTGAACATAAAACATTTGTGGTAAGATGTGGTAAGATGATAGGAATAACCATGCAGTGACAGAATATTCATAGGCTCATAGGTGTGTACTAGGCTAATGGTCCTAGAGCCTTTACAAGCCTACCCCAAAATATTGCCCAGGCACCGTACCACCCGATGTTAGTTGACAGTGCCCCTGTCGAATAGGGCAACTTGATATGATCCCTGGAGTGAACTTTCTGTTACCCATCCACTCATCAAAATTTCTCTTGAAGAGGGCCAGCGAGGTGCTCTGTTTGACATGAATGGGAAGCTTATTCCAGAGTATGGGCAGTCTTTGTGAGATGAACCTGTCCCTCCGGCATGTTCTGATAATAATGCTAATGAGGTCATGATCTCTGGACTATGTGGTGCCAGGCGACTGGGTTTTCTTTACGTGTAGCATTTCAAGTAGGGCTGGGTCAGACATGGCTTTGTAAGTCAAGCAGAGATCACCTCTAAGTAGACAATAAGAGACTGAGAACAGCTGAAGTTGCCTGAATCTGTCCATGTGGGACATGTGTTTAAAGGCTAGAATCATTTTTGTGAGGAACTTTTGTGGCTGTTGTAGGTGCCTGGTTAGGTACATTCCAAACAGGGTGTTACATTTAATGATTGGTCTAATGAGGGATGAGTAGAGAGGGATGATGACCTCTTTCTTCCTGGATGCAAAACCTTTGGTTATTAGATGTGCCACATAGAAGGACTTTCTGACCACAGTGGCAATGTGGTGGTTGAAGGTGAGGTGGCTGTCGACCTGGGTGCCCAGATCTCTTATGGCCCCTTCCGTGTTCAGTGGGCTCCCATCAACATGGTAATTTATGGGAACTGAGTTTTATCTGAAAGGGATGACAATGCATTTGTTGGCATTACGCTTCAGGCCATGGTTCTGACACCAGTCACTGGTCTCAGAGAGGCCCTTTTGTAGGATGCCTGCATCACTTGAGGAGTTGATAATGAATCTTAGCTTGCAGTCATCAGCAAATTTGGCCAGCCAAAGTCCTTCAGTGTTGGCCTGGACTTCTAAGAAGTAGATGCCAAACAGGAGAGGACCCAGGATCGAGCCATGTGGGACTCCACTCATGACTGGTCAACAGTCTGACTTGTAATCCGCAACTTTCACTCTGTGCATCCTGTCTGTGAGCCAATTTGAAACCCAGCTAGTGATGTAAGGATTGATGCCTAGTTTGGTGAGTTTATCAATGATACCTGAATGGGGAATGATATCAAAGGCCTTGGCCAGAACGAGGTAGGCTGTATGTACTGTCTTACCCTCATCCATAGCCTTGGTGACTACCTTAAAGAAGTCAACCAGGTTCAGCAGGCAGGATCTTGCCTTGACAAAGCCAAACTGTGTGGGTCAAGAGATTGCAGATAGCCAATATCTTTGTTAAGCAAAGAACCAAACATCTCATAATGCCTCTTATACCAGGGGGTCGAAAGATTCACTATTTCCTCCCTGGCAACATTTTACATGCCAAAACTTCTTGCTACTTGAACCCATCAGAGTGCAGATTCTACACCCACTTATACTAACTGTGTCCCCGGTCCAGAGAAGTGTGTGGGGGGGAGAAATAGGGGGGGATGCCTGCTCACATGGCCCTCTAGGTAGAATGCCTGTCCCCACTCCCCGTCTTCCTGTCAGGGCAGGGTTGAAGCATAAAACAAAATTGGTTAACCTGCATTCTTTGTATTTTATTTATTTATTTGTTTTATTTCTGTTTTTGGAAGAATAACTTCTGAATAAACAAAGAAAGTTTTAAATTAAGCAAATCATGACCAATATCAGATAAATGGAATTGATCCATCTGAAACCATGGAGAAACATTATCCTGTAAGTCCCATTGCTTAGCATAGCTCTCTACTGTCCAGATTTTCAAAGAATGTCCAGATTTTTTACTCATGTTTTTGGTCCATTTGTCATAAAATTTCAGTTTTTTGACAAATCACTACCAAACCATCAAGGACTGAAGTCAGAAAATAATGGCAGACATTTGATTTTCAGACTTAATATCCTTCAGAAAAATAATGCTAATGCTAATGCTAAACATGTTATTCTATTCAGCTTTCTGTTTGTAAGATCAATATTTAAAAAGTATCCTTATTTTTGGGCTTTCGTACTCCCATTATTTGAGGCTTTGTCCAGATTTCTTGCTCTAAGCATTTGAGAGGTATGCTGCTTGGCCATATGAAAGCCCAATGTCTGGGCTTTGCAAGAAACCCTCTGGTTTTCAAATTTACATATTGCCTCTGCTACTCAAGTAGTTGTCAAATTCCCCAAAAAAGACTCTGAATGATGACTAACCAGAAAATAAAGGAGCCAGAAGAAATAGACCGAGCCAAAATCAATATCTTAAAACTTTCAGACAAAAGGCACTTCTTTGGAGGAAGACCATTGCTGTTCCCATCTAAATGAAACAAAACAAAATACAGTATCACAATCAGCTGAACTATTTCCTGAAGTTTAGTTAAACACTGAAAACACTGCTAACTTGTGCAGCACTTCCAACCCCCTTTGACAGAGGTTGGATCCAAACCAAGATTAAGGCTCCTGGCCTACACTGAAGCTCTCTTGGCTGAATGTAGTATGTAGGAATGACCAAATAAAACTACAGATAATGCACCTGTAAAAGAAATAAACATTAAAAAGAAGAAATAGATATCTAATGCATTTCAAAAAGGCATTAGATGACCAATGTCCAACCGTCTTTATGACCTCAATAGACTGGCCCTCTATTGCCAGATCAGTAGCTCTCCAAATGTGAGAAGAATGAGGTGCTATACATAGACTGAAAAGGTGCTGCACTTATAGGGCTTTACAAAGTATAATACCAACCATCCAGGAAGAAGCATTTGTGAGGGGATATTCTTAAAAACTATGTCCCCAAATGAAATAGTAGAACACAAACTAAACAGTGTTTTCCCTCACCACACTGGGTACAGTAGTAAAAAAGGACAAGAAACCAATTTACATAAGTGACCTCCAAGTCTGTTGATCCGCTTAGAATGCCAGAGCCAAATAGAAACAGAATTGTCATGGAGGTAAATATCCTCCCAAGTTAAATGAAGTTACAGCTAAGCTACTCAAAATGGCCCCAGTTCATCCAGATGAATAGTGTAACATATGTGGCATAAAGGAAATTGTCAGGCATGAATTTATAAATACAATCAATAATAACTGATAATAAACTTTGATCAGTAGGCTTGTAGCAATCCGTCACAAACACCAAGGTCTTTCACCACCATAACATCATTCTAAACACCAACTAACTTTTACTAATGTCTGGCAACCCCAACAATTTTGCCCAAAAGCTAAGGGGTGCTAGTTGAACATGAAAGAACTTCATAGCTTCACTACATGAACACATAGGGACCAGAAACTGGCTGGTGGTATAAGGAGAAAAATTCTACACACTGGGCATTGAGTTTGCTGATGCCATCATTGACTGGGGACCCAGCATGAAATGACAGATGGTGGATATCCCTTTGCTGTCCTGGTGTCCTCTTTGAGACGACTCCTAGGAGAGGAACTTGAAATCTGGAAAAGGAGGGAGAAGAAACATGGCCTAAGACCGTATAATATGTAACTACATTTAAAGAAGCTCATTCAAAATGAGTTTTTATCAGCTGTGTTGCAAAGTGGGAAAAACAAGAAAATGAGGGGCTTCCCTTTTCTGCTGTGGGAGCCCGTTTTAGGTGTAACACTAGAGTACCTATTTACCAACTGGCTTAAAACCTCTTGCTTAACTAGAAAAGGAATCTTGTTATCTCCTGTGAGGATAATGAAGGGAAATGCCTCTCCTCACTCCTCTTAAAGGCAAGCCACTGATTTCTCCATTAGTAGGTGACACACCAGGACATCAGCCAAGAGAGTTTTCTGAGCTAGTGTCTGACCCCCCCCCCCCCCTTAGCCTAGCACCTCAGGACCAGGTGGCTCTTGCCACAGTGGGAGCAAAAGTCTTGGAAACGACAGGCAAGCCAAGCAAAAAATGTATTGTTTTATGCCCAACATGCCTGCAACTTACTGTGGCTATCTTCTACCTGTCCCAGTGCAGAGGTTATGGGCTTATTTACTATGAAACCCCCAGTAGGTGTCTATATGTTTCTCTTCCCACCCACGACAGGGGTTGACTACTTTTAATTTCTGAAACTTTTGGTTGTACAACAACCATGCCAAGACCAACACACAATCAGTACGTATTTATATTAGATTTAAAATATATGAAAAGGGAAGAGACTTATTAGAGTCATTCTCTACAATGAATGCCATATTACAAATAAACCCTGAAACTCAATTTTGCTAGTTATGAAGCTTATGCTTACCTAATTTCTGTTTACCCAAAACTGTCAAAGCCATCATTAGATCTTTACTCCCAAAATCTGTGTATCCTGCAGTCTTTGAACACCTTCATTGTCTATCAAATCAAACATATCTACATATTGACCTTTCAAAATCTGGTCCATTAAAGCTATTGGGATAAGTGAAATAATGGCAGAACCTGGGCAACAGCACTGATCAGTGCTTCAGTGTTCCTATGCTCTTGCCTGCCATAAGAAAGAATTACATTCCCAGAAAGGTCTGCGGAGCTTTCAAAGAATCTACCATATCACTGCTCCATGCCCATCAGTCACTTAAAAACCTTTTACAATGAATAGACCATACATCCTAACTCTGTCTCCCTTGCCTGACGTGTTCAGAAAACTTCCTAAATATTCTTCTTAGCTAAAACAACTTCCACCCCCAGTAAACACATCAACTGTTACCTGGTAAACCTGCTGGTTCTTTATTTACTGTCATAGGATGGACAGTTCATCCTCAGCTATCTGCCTCCCTCTTTTGCACCCTTGTGATCTATTACACTTCTCCAGCAGTGCTCATTCAGGTTTCTTCACTGATGAGTGTCCTGCATAGGGTCTCTTGTCTTGGGTGACTGTAGCAGCCCATTGCAACTGTACACTGCTGCTACATCAATTAGTTCCTTAGGTTCAGAGGTAATGGTCTTCTATCTAACCTGGGAAAACAAATATTATAAATAGCCATAATTTATCTTTTCATGTCCCTCCGTATTAACTATATGCTTGAAATAACACTTATAAAGCGTAATTAATGGCCCTACCACAAGACTCCCATAATAGCCAAAAAGACTGACCTGAGAAACTCATTGAACTCCCTGCAAACCCAGATCTGCTGTTCTTGAACACTGGAAGAGAAAAGAAAATGATAATAATTAAAGGTGCCTCTTGAGCACCAAAAGTGACGAAGAGGAGCAAGAAATGAGTGTTACCTAATAAACCGAATGACAATCACCCCTTAAACAAAACGATGTTACTCTTGACATATTGACTTAACTTGCATAACCTTGAGAGTCTGACTGACTGCAATAAAATTGCATTAACTATCCCTTTAAGCAGGTTCCTTGCAGCCCTTAATAGTACTAATGTTAAATTAGGTAATCAAGAATAAAGCCAGTCCTAAACTTCAGAGTGAAGCAACTTAAATAATAATATAAAACCAAAGACTACCTTAACTATATAAATGTAATACTAAAGCTAGTCCATTTAGTGTTATGAAGAAAGAACTATACATTTCTGCTACATAGAGAAGAGGTAGACTGTAATAATAATAATAATAATAATAATAATAATAATAATAATAATAATAATAATAATAATAATAATAATAAAAGAGACAAGCTGAAAATATAAAACTCTTATTTATTTATTTATTTATTTTCAGTTTGATTACCGGGGAAGTCCACTGGGCCACGAAGTACCCATTTTCAGTGGAGGCCCGGGGACAAAACCTCCAAAGGCAGTACAATCAAGGTTACATAATGCAAGAGATAATAATACAATGTCAAAAACAGTTAAGAAGATGTGAAATGCAGAGTATAGGCAGTACAATCAAGGTTACATAATGCAAGTGATAAAAATACAATGTCCAAAGCAGTCAAGAAGCTGTGAAATGCAGAGTATACATAGTAAGAGTTTTTTTTTTTTTTTGGCTTAGGTAATTACATATTTACAGTATTTACATATTTACAGTCAACTGAAAGTCAGCTAAAACAATTTTTGCTGAAAATAGAAATGAAATAAGAGAGTAGATAGTAGATTGGTGCCAGAGTATAGAGGGCTTAGTGGAGAAAATCCCTTGAATTTATATAGGGTGAAAGCAAGGACATTTCCATATGGAGGATAGGTCTGACAAAAGTTGGGTCTTAAAGGATTCCGTGTTAGGTATGGTCCTAAGTGATGGAGGGAGGGAGTTCTATTTTCTACCAAGAGAGAAGGAGAGTAGAAGCTGGCCAGTGGGATGTTTAGGTTTGTGAATGGAGATTAGGTTTTGGTGTTCAGATCTCAGAGATCAGTTTGGGATGTAAGGGGGAAGGATGTTAGATAAGGCTGGGCATTTATCTGGGTAAAATATTAGTTTGTGAGTGGCTGTTAGTTGGAGATAGTCAAGGTGGTTAGGGAGTTCTAACCAGTTCAGAGATTGTGGGGTAAGGCAGTGATGAGTAGAGGTTTTGGATTTAGTGGCAAATTTAGAGATCTTATTATAGCAAGCTTCCAGTTTTGAGGTGTTGGAAGCTGACAGATTAGTTAGAAGTGGGGCACCATAAAGTAGAGAGGGTAGGAGGTAGGTGATAGCCAAGGTGTGCCTAGAGGAGTTTGAAAGAAATTGATTATTCCTATAGGGCATACCTAACTTTTTGTGGGTTTTCTTTATGTTTTATTGTATGTGGAGATCGAATTTGAGGCATTCATCAATGGTAATGCCAAGGAGATTTGCGGAAGGGACCACTTCTATATGAGTGTTGGTTTGGCTTAGGACATTGAAAGAGTTTTTGTCAAAGGAAGAAGCCTTGGTAGGGAGGAAAATTAGTATTTTAGATTTATTGGAGTTGAGGGAGAGATGGTTTTGGTGCATCCAGTTTTCTGTAGTGGAAAAAGCTATTTGAGTTTTAGTCAGAAGTTCGGAAAAGTTGGAGGTGGCACAAACTAAGGTAGAGTCATCGGCATATTGGATGACTGTAGTGTCAGGGAGGACATTGTGAAGGTTATTTATTAAGATGTTAAAAAGCATGGGACCGAGGATGGATCCCTGAGGATGCCGGTAGGTGTAGGCAAGAAGGAAGAGGTAGAGTCTTTCCATCTGACAGCCTGAGATCTGTCAGAAAGGTAACTGGAGAACCAGGATAGAGTGTTAGGGGGAGATTAAGGTTGGTGAGATGAAAGAGAAGATGTGTATGGGAGATGGTGTCAAAGGCTTTAGAAAGATCTAGCAGAACAGTTGATACAAGAAGTCCAGAATCTCGGGCTTGATTAATAGTTTCTAGGAAGGATAGTAGGGCAGTTATGGTGCTGTGGCCGGGATGGAAGCTGCGTTGGGTGGGTGTAAGTAACTGATTCTGAGTTAA
Source organism: Protopterus annectens (assembly GCF_019279795.1). Lineage (NCBI taxonomy): Eukaryota > Metazoa > Chordata > Ceratodontiformes > Protopteridae > Protopterus > Protopterus annectens. The sequence continues at coordinate 975,205,862 of NC_056731.1, forward strand.
GTAGGGTAAAGGTTGGTGGTGGATGCATTTTTCTAGAATTTTAGATATCGGAGAGAGTAGGGCAATGGGGCGGAAGTTAGAAATGGTGGTGTTTTTTACATCCTTTGTGAAGAGGAAGAATGTAGGCTGAACGCCAAAGTTTGGGTATGTATGACTCTTTTAAGGATCGGTTGGGCAGGATACTAATTGGGAGAGCAATACCTTCAGCTGCGCATTTGAGGAAGGAGGGGGGAATGTTGTCAGGGGCATTAGAGCATGGCTTTAGTTTGGATAAGAGTTTTTTATAAACATTGTGGAAACTGGTTTGAGCTGGAACATGAAGGGACAGTTATTAGGGATGTTGGAAGTAGAGTTGAGGAAGTTGGGAGGATTATTGTCTGGAAATGTTTTGGTTAGCTTAGCTATAGAATCTGTAAAGAAGGTGTTAAAGTGAGAGCTCAGTTCTTTGTCAGTTAAACTAGGGTCAGGGCAGGGGTTATTTCTTGACCCAGGATGGAGAAGAGAGTTAACAGATTTCCAGAATTGTTTTGGGTTCTTATTATTATTGGACTGAAGTTTATAGTAGTAGTTTTTTTTGTCCAAGGTGATTATTTTTTTTTACTTGGTTGCGGAGTTGGGTGTATTGGAGCAAGGCAGAAGACAGTTTACTTTTCTGAAAAAGCTTCTAGGATTTGTCTCAGAGATGCATGGTATGTTTAGTCTCTTTGGTCAGCCAAGGAGCAGAATTGGCTTTGATTCACTTGTTTCTTAGGGGGGCTAGGGAGTTAAGAGTATTTAGAAAGATGGAGTTAAAATGCTCTACAGCGTTGTCAAGGGGAGAGTGTTTAGGATTTGCCAGTTAATTTGTTTAAAAATGTTAGAGAAAATTGTGGGGTTGAAGTTGCTAAGGTTATGAGTTTGAATGTAATGATGTTGGTATTGGGAGGGGTTAGCTGAGCGATGGATGAAGGCAGGGAGATGGTCACTGAAGGTGTTAGGGGTAGTACCAGAAAGAGTGATTTTGTTTGGATGGGAGACTAAAATCCAATCTATGATGGATCCTGGGGTGTGGATTTTGTTAGGACGGGTTGTAGAATGGATTACTTGGGTGAAGTTGTAAAGGTTAATGGCTAGGGAACGGGTAGGTGTGTTGATTTTATTCCAGTCAATATTGACATCACCTAGAATAAAGGTTTCATATTTTATTTCTGATGAGGCCCAGTGGAGAATATTTTCAAGGGTCGAGATATTATCGCCTGGGGAAATATATAAGGAAATTATGCAGATATTTTTATGTTTATTTAGCCGGAGGAGACTTGCTGTTATTTCAGTATTTTTGAATTGTGGGTTTGGGATTTGCAGGGGGATTAGGGATAGAAGGTTAGAGTAGAGTAGGACAGAGCCTCCACCTTTTTTATTTAATCGGTCACTTCTGAGGATGTGGAAACCTGGAGGTAAGATTTCAGAATCAGATATATGAGGTTTTAGCCAGGTTTCTGAGATGGCTAAGATGTCAGGTTGGTTATGATTGATGCAAGCATGAACATGGTGAATTTTGTTGTTAAGGCTCTAGGCATTGATAGTGAAGACCTTAAGGGTGCTAAGAGAGGAAGTAGGAGAAGAAGGAGAAGGGGGGAGGCTTAATTGAAGTAGGGGAGGAAGGGGAAGGAGGGAAGGAGTTGTTAGTACTGAGGCAGGGGCCAGGGTTATGATGTATGTCTCCAGATAAGGCTAGGATATTACATGAGATAACTTTTTGCCTTTTAAGTTTGGATTGTAGGAAGTTGTTTGGGCTTAGTGGAAATGTAAGAGAGAAGGTTTTTGAAGAGGTGGATAATAGTTTGGGATGGAAAAGGTGTAGTAGGTTTGGTGGGATAAGGGAGGGGAAAATTGAGTGGAAATGAGAGAGTGGAAGAGGTTGTGTGTGAGTGAAAGGGATAGTTTGAGTAAAAGGTGTGTATGTGGGAGCTTTTGAGGAGTATGAAGTAGCATGATAGAGAGGAATTAGTAAGATGAGAAGGGAGCAGGGGAGTCGTGAAGTAAAGAAGATTTGGGAGGGCATGTTTGCAATGGGTGGGAATAAGGAAGGGAGAAATAAAAAATGAAGTTGTAAGCTTAGTTGAGGACAGAAGGTAAGGAAGAGGAAGGGAGATATAAATTGTGGATAGGAGAAGGGAAGATTAAGTGTAATGAGAAGGGGAGGAGTAAGAGAAAAGGGAGGAGTAGGAGTGGGTGGGGAAATTAGAGGGGGATTGAGATTGGCTAATTGATGTAGGATTGAGGGGTAATAGAAGAGGACTGTGATTGGTTAATACGAATGGTGCGAGGAGTAAGTGAGGGATAAATGTAGAGGTGCTGGGGCGGGTGGGATTTTGGGGCAGGGTAGGGGAACGGAGTGATCCCTTAGGGTGAATGGCGCGGGAAGAGCCAGAGGAGGAGAAAGTGAGGAAGACAATCAGTAAGGAGTGAATAGTCAGAAGGTAAGTTTAGCAGAGATGTGAATAGGAGGAAAGATTTGCAGAGAAGTGGAGTGGAGGGTAGATGTAAAGAAGAAAGACAGAGGGAGAAGGTAAGAGACTTAAAAAAAAAGGATAGAAGAGGGCAGTTATAAAGCGAAGAGTGGATAGGTAATCCTAGGACAGTAGTGAGGGAGAGAGCAGAGGAAAAGAAGTTAGAGGGCTGTTTTAGGGGAAAAATGTCCACAATGTATTAAGAAAAACAAAAGAAGCACTCCACGGCTTGTCGGCAACTCTTTATTGTAGAATAACAGAATAATGCGATGAACGTTTCTTCAGACTTCAAACCATACATATCCTGACTGCATTTAAATACTCTTCTATACACTCATTAGCCAGTCTCCACAAGCAAACTATTAAGCAATCAATTAAATTAATTGTAGATTAATTATGTCTTTAACAATTATATATGCATGTATCTAAGGGAAACTCTTATAGCCTTATATAGCAAAAAACTTCCTTATACATATATACGTGAACAAATGTTCCAAATATCTAAGAATGTTTCCAATGCTGTATCAATATATATTATATATTACATTAAAAATACATATATATAAGAAATAATAATGTGGAAATATGCACACCATATGAATTTTATATTTTATAAATAGCAAGTAATGAAATAATAAAATGAATGATTAATTCCATTAATATAAAAATAAATATAAATACATATGTGAAAAAGTACATGTAAAAACTGCATGAAATGCACATTCTATGAATTCTATAAATAAAATATACTTACAAAATGTCCCTATCTATAAATATAATATGAAAATATAATATAAAACTACATTTGTGAAAAAGTACATGTAAAAACTGCATGAAATGCACATTCTATGAATTCTATAAATAAAATATACTTACAAAATATCCCTATCTATAAATATAATATGAAAATATAATATAAAACTACATTTGTGAAAAAGTACATGTAAAAACTGCATGAAATGCACATTCTATGAATTCTATAAATAAAATATACTTACAAAATATCCCTATCTATAAATATAATATGAAAATATAATATAAAACTACATTCCAAATATATATATACCTTCAGGAGCCCAAGTTTCTTTTAATCTTTGCTGTGGGAAGAACTCAGGGAGCAGAATGGCCTTACAGCTTTGGATTAGGTGTCCGTTTTAGCCGGTTCTTAGCCAGAGTGTTCAGGAGGGTACTTTCAGGAGGTTAGGGCACGGTAGGCAGGAGCCCAAGTTTCTTATACATTTGTATCATGTGAATGTATACAAAAAATATATATATATGTCAAAATATATATATATATATATATGTATATATATGTGTCTACACACACACATATATATATATATATATCTATATATATATATATATATATATATATATCTATATATATACATATATATATATATATATATATATATATATATATATATATATATATATATATATATATATATATTTTGACAGTTAGTATGTGTATAAGAGTTACACGTATACACATATATATATATGTATATAGATATATCTTTCCATACACGTTCTGTATATGTCATTTTATATGTCTTTTTATATGTTTTTTAATAGAAATGTATTTTTATATAAATTTACATATGCATCTGAGGAGTTTTTAAATTCATTATAGGTATATCCTTTGTATATATATTTATATTTTTTGTATACGTTCACATGATACAAATGTAAATATGAAGGTATATATATATTTGGAATGTAGTTTTATATTATATTTTCATATTATATTTATAGATAGGGATATTTTGTAAGTATATTTTATTTATAGAATTCATAGAATGTGCATTTCATGCAGTTTTTACATGTACTTTTTCACATATGTATTTATATTTATTTTTATATTAATGGAATTAATCATTCATTTTATTATTTCATTACTTGTTATTTATAAAATATAAAATTCATATGGTGTACATATTTTCATATTATTATTTCTTATATATATGTATTTTTAATGTAATATATAATATATATTGATACAGCATTGGAAACATTCTTAGATATTTGGAACATTTGTTCACGTATATATGTATAAGGAAGTTTTTTGCTATATAAGGCTATAAGAGTTTCCCTTAGATACATGCATATATAATTGTTAAAGACATAATTAATCTACAATTAATTTAATTGATTGCTTAATAGTTTGCTTGTGGAGACTGGCTAATGAGTGTATAGAAGAGTATTTAAATGCAGTCAGGATATGTATGGTTTGAAGTCTGAAGAAACGTTCATCGCAACGTGAAAGCGCTTACTGTTTTATTCTGTTATTCTACAATAAAGAGTTGCCGACAAGCCGTGGAGTGCTTCTCTTGTTTTTCTTAATACATTGTGGACATTTTTCTTGAGAAGCACCTAACCCCAGGACTGGTTTGTTTTACTTGGAATCGCTGTTTTAGGGGAGATGAGGAAGGAGAGGGTAAGGTAGTGGGGGCAGTAAGAATGTAGAGGAGCACCACCTAGTGGTCAGACAGTCTAAAGCAGTAGAGACCCCAGGGAGAGAAACAGGTAAAGGGAGGAAGGGGCTTTTGAGGTTCAAGATAGGGGGTAGAATAAGGGGAAAACTCAGAATAAAAGCAGCAAAGAAGGGGGTAAGAATTAAGGGGAGAACTAGGAGTGGAAGCAGCAAAGGAGAGGGGAGGGGTTGTGGCTGCTGGCTAGCCTGGCAGGGAAGCGCACTGCGACCTAGTAGAAATCAAATTATAAAATTGCAAAGTGTTACAGTAGTACACATACTTTCTTATAATCCTTGCTGTAGGAAGAACTTAGGGAGCAGAATGGCCTTACAGCTTTGGATTAGGTGTCCGTTTTAGCCGGTTCTTAGCCAGAGTGTTCAGGAGGGTACTTTCAGGAGGTTAGGGTGGGGTAGGCAGGAACCCAAGTTTCTTTTAATCTTTGCTGTGGGAAGAACTCAGGGAGCAGAATGGCCTTACAGCTTTGGATTAGGTGTCCGTTTTAGCCGGTTCTTAGCCAGAGTGTTCAGGAGGGTACTTTCAGGAGGTTAGGGCAGGGTTGGCAGGAGCCCAAGTTTCTTATAATCCTTGCTGTAGGAAGATCTCAGGGAGCAGAATGGCCTTACAGCTTTGGATTAGGTGTCTGTTTTAGCCGGTTCTTAGCCAGAGTGTTCAGGAGGGTACTTTCAGGAGGTTAGGGCGGGGTAGGCAGGAGCCCAAGTTTCTTATAATCCTTGCTGTAGGAAGAACTCAGGGAGCAGAATGGCCTTACAGCTTTGGATTAGGTGTCCGTTTTAGCCGGTTCTTAGCCAGAGTGTTCAGGAGGGTACTTTCAGGAGGTTAGGGCAGGGTAGGCAGGAGCCCAAGTTTCTTATACATTTGTATCATGTGAATGTATGCAAAAAATATATATGTCAAAAAATATATATATATATGTATATATATGTGTCTACACACACACACATATATATATATATATATATATATATATATATATATATATATATATATATATATATATATATATATATATATATATATATATATATATATATATTTATATATTTTGACAGTTAGTATGTGTATAAGAGTTACACGTATACACATATATATATATGTATATAGATATATCTTTCCATACACGTTCTGTATATGTCATTTTATATGTCTTTTTATATGTTTTTTAATAGAAATGTATTTTTATATAAATTTACATATGCATCTGAGGAGTTTTTAAATTCATTATAGGTATATCCTTTGTATATATATTTATATTTTTTGTATACATTCACATGATACAAATGTAAATATGAAGGTATATATATATTTGGAATGTAGTTTTATATTATATTTTCATATTATATTTATAGATAGGGATATTTTGTAAGTATATTTTATTTATAGAATTCATAGAATGTGCATTTCATGCAGTTTTTACATGTACTTTTTCACATATGTATTTATATTTATTTTTATATTAATGGAATTAATCATTCATTTTATTATTTCATTACTTGCTATTTATAAAATATAAAATTCATATGGTGTACATATTTTCATATTATTATTTCTTATATATATATGTATTTTTAATGTAATATATAATATATATTGATACAGCATTGGAAACATTCTTAGATATTTGGAACATTTGTTCACGTATATATGTATAAGGAAGTTTTTTGCTATATAAGGCTATAAGAGTTTCCCTTAGATACATGCATATATAATTGTTAAAGACATAATTAATCTACAATTAATTTAAGTGATTGCTTAATAGTTTGCTTGTGGAGACTGGCTAATGAGTGTATAGAAGAGTATTTAAATGCAGTCAGGATATGTGTGGTTTGAAGTCTGAAGAAACGTTCATCGCAACGTGAAAGCGCTTACTGTTTTATTCTGTTATTCTACAATAAAGAGTTGCCGACAAGCCGTGGAGTGCTTCTCTTGTTTTTCTTAATACATTGTGGACATTTTTCTTGAGAAGCACCTAACCCCAGGACTGGTTTGTTTTACTTGGAATCGCTGTTTTAGGGGAGATGAGGAAGGAGAGGGTAAGGTAGTGGGGGCAGTAAGAATGTAGAGGAGCACCACCTAGTGGTCAGACAGTCTAAAGCAGTAGAGACCCCAGGGAGAGAAACAGGTAAAGGGAGGAAGGGGCTTTTGAGGTTCAAGATAGGGGGTAGAATAAGGGGAGAACTCAGAATAAAAGCAGCAAAGAAGGGGGTAAGAATTAAGGGGAGAACTAGGAGTGGAAGCAGCAAAGGAGAGGGGAGGGGTTGTGGCTGCTGGCTAGCCTGGCAGGGAAGCGCACTGCGACCTAGTAGAAATCAAATTATAAAATTGCAAAGTGTTACAGTAGTACACATACTTTCTTATAATCCTTGCTGTAGGAAGAACATAGGGAGCAGAATGGCCTTACAGCTTTGGATTAGGTGTCCGTTTTAGCCAGTTCTTAGCCAGAGTGTTCAGGAGGGTACTTTCAGGAGGTTAGGGCGGGGTAGGCAGGAGCCCAAGTTTCTTTTAATCTTTGCTGTGGGAAGAACTCAGGGAGCAGAATGGCCTTACAGCTTTGGATTAGGTGTCCGTTTTAGCCGGTTCTTAGCCAGAGTGTTCAGGAGGGTACTTTCAGGAGGTTAGGGCAGGGTTGGCAGGAGCCCAAGTTTCTTATAATCCTTGCTGTAGGAAGATCTCAGGGAGCAGAATGGCCTTACAGCTTTGGATTAGGTGTCTGTTTTAGCCGGTTCTTAGCCAGAGTGTTCAGGAGGGTACTTTCAGGAGGTTAGGGCGGGGTAGGCAGGAGCCCAAGTTTCTTATAATCCTTGCTGTAGGAAGAACTCAGGGAGCAGAATGGCCTTACAGCTTTGGATTAGGTGTCCGTTTTAGCCGGTTATTAGCCAGAGTGTTCAGGAGGGTACTTTCAGGAGGTTAGGGCGGGGTAGGCAGGAGCCCAAGTTTCTTATAATCCTTGCTGTAGGAAGAACTCAGGGAGCAGAATGGCCTTACAGCTTTGGATTAGGTGTCCGTTTTAGCCGGTTCTTAGCCAGAGTGTTCAGGAGGGTACTTTCAGGAGGTTAGGGCGGGGTAGCCAGGAGCCCAAGTTTCTTATAATCCTTGCTGTAGGAAGAACTGAGGGAGCAGAATGGCCTTACAGCTTTGGATTAGGAGTCCCTTTTAGCCGGTTCTTAGCCAGAGTGTTCAGGAGGGTACTTTCAGGAGGTTAGGGCGGGGTAGGCAGGAGCCCAAGTTTCTTTTAATCTTTCCTGTGGGAAGAACTCAGGGAGCAGAATGGCCTTACAGCTTTGGATTAGGTGTCCGTTTTAGCCGGTTCTTAGCCAGAGTGTTCAGGAGGGTACTTTCAGGAGGTTAGGTCAGGGTAGACATGAGCCCAAGTTTCTTATAATCTTTGCTGTAGGAAGATCTCGGGGAGCAGAATGGCCTTACAGCTTTAGATTAGGTGTCTGTTTTAGCCGGTTCTTAGCCAGAGTGTTCAGGAGGGTACTTTCAGGAGGTTAGGGCGGGGTAGGCAGGAGCCCAAGTTTCTTATAATCCTTGCTGTCGGAAGAACTCAGGGAGCAGAATGGCCTTACAGCTTTGGATTAGGTGTCCGTTTTAGCCAGTTCTTAGCCAGAGTGTTCAGGAGGGTACTTTCAGGAGGTTAGGGCGGGGTAGGCAGGAGCCCAAGTTTCTTATAATCCTTGCTGTAGGAAGAACTCAGGGAGCAGAATGGCCTTACAGCTTTGGATTAGGTGTCAGTTTTAGCCGGTTCTTAGCCAGAGTGTTCAGGAGGGTACTTTCAGGAGGTTAGGGTGGGGTAGGCGGGAGCCCAAGTTTCTTATAATCCTTGCTGTGGGAAGAACTCAGGGAGCAGAATGGCCTTACAGCTTTGGATTAGGTGTCCGTTTTAGCCGGTTCTTAGCCAGAGTGTTCAGGAGGGTACTTTCAGGAGGTTAGGACGGGGTAGGCAGGAGCCCAAGTTTCTTATAATCCTTGCTGTAGGAAGAACTGAGGGAGCAGAATGGCCTTGCAGCTTTGGATTAGGTGTCCGTTTTAGCCGGTTCTTAGCCAGAGTGTTCAGGAGGGTACTTTCAGGAGGTTAGGGCGGGGTAGGTAGGAGCCCAAGTTTCTTATAATCCTTGCTGTAGGAAGAACTCAGGGAGCAGAATGGCCTTACAGCTTTGGATTAGGTGTCCGTTTTAGCCGGTTCTTAGCCAGAGTGTTCAGGAGGGTACTTTCAGGAGGTTAGGGCGGGGTAGGTAGGAGCCCAAGTTTCTTATAATCCTTGCTGTAGGAAGAACTGAGGGAGCAGAATGGCCTTACAGCTTTGGATTAGGTGTCCGTTTTAGCCGGTTCTTAGCCAGAGTGTTCAGGAGGGTACTTTCAGGAGGTTATGGCGGGGTAGGTAGGAGCCCAAGTTTCTTCTTCCTCTTCTTAATCCTAAAAATGACTCCTGATCTCAAATGATGTAACTTGGTTGATGTTAGTTAAAATTATGAAAAAGTTAAGGTCAGTGCTGGGAATTACACAACAGACCTTTTGCTTATACGGCTAGTGCGCTAAGCCCTACATAAGGGTTAATCACTATTAAGATGATGCTAACAAACAACTGAGCAGATAGAGGTGACAAGCACATCACTAAATATGAGAGAATGGGCAAGAGGATTAACGCAACCTTTATTAACAGAATACTAAATTGACAATCATAGAAAATCTGAGAGTATATGGTCTGAATTCAGAAAATGCTGCCACGTTTAATTAGAACTTTTAAGATGAACAGCTTTATAACTGTAAGATGCCTTGCCTATCCCCCCCCTTTTTTTTATAACCTGGTTCTGTGCTGAGGTACCTGGGTAAGTGCTTTGTTATTAACAGCTGTATCTTTGCTGTACCCCTAGGATTCCATCTAACAGGAATCCTGGAGGTGTTAGTCATGAGCTAAGACTGGTGCTGTGGCATGAGCAGTGACAGGAATACAACAGCCAGAAGTAAGAGATGTTTCATTAAAGGATTTTGTGGTGCTGATTATTAGAGGCTGCAACCCTTGCAGCCTAGGTGCCTGTAGGATAACATACTGTTTATTAGTTTACTGACCCTCTTCCATTTTTTTTTATCTGTCTAGCTAACCAAAGAAAGAGAAAGTGTGTGTGTGTGTGTGTGTGTGTGTGTGTGTGTGTGTGTGTGTGTGTGTGTGTGTGTGTGTGTGTGTGTGTGTGTATGTATGTGTGTGTGTGTGTGTGTGTGTGTGTGTGTGTGTGTGTGTGTGTGTGTGTGTGTGTGTCTGTGTGTCTCTGTGTGTGTACGTGGCAGGGGGCAACCTTCCTAGACTAAACAGATTATATACTGAGAACAGCAACTTTTCTTGAAGAAGCGTTGGTTTTACAATGTGAAAGCGCTTATCTGGTCCATTTTTACAAATAAATACTTTTATTGTGTGAAGCTGTGGTGTTTCTGCCGATTTTTATGCTTCCAGTTTTTATGCTTTGAATTTTCGGTCTTTATTTGGCAGTTACCTTTATCAGTGGCTGGGACTTGATTCTTGTGTTTGTCCTGAGAACAGCAACATCTGTCATGTTGAAGCAGTCTGTCACACATTCACTTTGAGGATTTTTTAACTGATATTCATGGCAAATAAAACCAGATAATTTTAATTTATCAAAAGAACAATCTAAAGGTAAAAATAACACATTTCAACTACTCTATGAGCTTTCTAGTTGAAGTTTTTAGTAAGCTGTTAGTATGTGTGCAACATTCTGCTCACTTTTCCATATTATGAGAGATATTGTTCCTTGGTTTGAAGATGAAATGTTGAGAACGAAGCATTAAATCCACATCATACCATTCACTTCAACTGAAAACACCCCCTACCTGTGATGCTCTGCAATGCTGGAAATAAGAATTTTTGTGTATTTTTACATTTTCATTTTTTAGGTGGGATTGTAGCAGAAAAAAAAAATAATTAAATTAAAAAGAACTTGATTTGAGACTCAAACCCAGGTCACTAGCCCTACACCCAACAAAACCTTATGATGGGCTACTATAAGCTAAATGAAACATGTGATTATTTGTCATATATCATGTAAGGAAAAGCCTATCCTTGTGAGAAATATCCTGTCAGTTGATGTCACCCCAGTGAACATCTCACATCGCTTCACCAAATTGCAGTGACTCATATGCATACTGGCCTTAAATAGTCAGGCATGCCTCCACCCTCACGAACCTGGCACAAACGCCTCTGCAAGTATGAAGGCATTTAATTTCTTGAATAAGAACTAGCAAACATGGATAACAGATGGTGACAGAACAATCTGGAAGGAAAACTCACCTTTTTTGACTCTGATCTGGCTAGCAGCAGATATAGTTTATCATTCAAAATGAGTAATTAAATGGTATGTGGAGTCAAAAGACTATTCTGTTTACTTGTTTATTTGGGAAAGAATATCATAGAGATGAAAAACGACCCTGCAATACTATAAGATCAGGTGATTTATTTTTGCTGTCATAGCTAGTTACTCTACTGAGTATCAAACAGCTGACCTTGGAGAGCCTTGTTAAAAATAGAACATTTTTGCATTTTTTTCACCAGAATTCTTTGAGAAAGTGTACAAAGTGAACTGTATAAAACAAAAAAAAAAAAACAATAATCCGAGCCAACGGTGGAAAAGAAAAATCACCATAAAATAAATCAACTACTACAAAGGTACTGTAGAGATGAGTCAGAAATTAGTGTAGAGTTACTTTATTCAAAATGTTTGTCATCATCAGAATAAAAAAAATAAAAAATCAGTTCCTTGTATACAACATACTAACCAACAGACAACAAGAATCAAAGCATCATTTAATCAATTAACACCCTTATTTAGGCTTCCTTTTTCTAATAATAAAATTAAAATGATTCATATTATAACATTTATAAAAGTATAAACTTGTTAAAATTATCTTATAAGCACATAGGTTATTTACATACTTTTAACCTCTTCTCTTTTAAAAAGCATTTGATATTTATTGTCTCGTTAAGACTAGGAAATTTGACTGTACCTTTGTAGTGGTTGGTTTATTCTATACTGTATAAAACTGATCAGAAATGAACTTTTAAGGTACCAGCAGTTATAACTGTATCTTTATGAGCAGATCCATGGATAACTGGTTAACTGAAAATATTTTATATGTAACATGATAGGAAAAACACTAGTCTAACGTCTGACATAATATACAAGCTTTTTTAACAAGTTATATTGTATTACAGAAAAGAAGGCTTTCTAACAGAAATGATAATCAGTCGTTGTGGCAAAAGAGTATCTGGATGTTAATTCTGATTTATTTACCTTCGCTGAGTTGCAGCTGAGGTCTAAAAGCATTCTACTGCCTATTGTCAGCATTTTGTTGACAGCACTATTGTTATCCGTGAAGTAATGCCAATTACTTCATTGCATGGGCATGTTTTTCAGTGAGCTACAGAGAGGTTTAGCTGGTTTTAAAAATTGCCAGTGTACGCGATAAAAATTCTTCTTTACTTGATTAGACTGCAGAGCTACACTACACGTTTGAAATTTATGTAGTCTCTTGTCTAATACAGAGCAAGACTGTTATTTGCTGCCAGTAATCAGATTTCTAGGATTCTAACTCCATCTCTGGAGATGCCTGAGAAGATTGGAGTATATTTTATTCATACAGTAGGACTTGTACAAGCACATAACTGTTAAAACTTGCTAACTAAGTAAAACGCTAATCAGAGGAACAGCCACACATAAGAAAATCTTGATGTAAGAAGTAAGAGAGCTGAAGTGAGATAAAATGAAAAAATAAATAAACCTTTTTAAAATTCAACACCACACATATCAAAGATTTTACTTTGGCAGTCCTTTTTAATTTGTATGAAAATTTCAAATATTCATAACAGAAAAAGTAAGAGCTCACATTATACCAGGTAAATATCAATTATCCTTATTAATAATATTAAAACATTTTACTAGTCTGATCTCAGTGACCACATGATTTTCAGTTTGGATGGGTTATTGGCAACATTATTACAGTGACATAATTCTACTGATCCAGTCATAATCAAAGTATGTATCACCATTATTACAATTCACAAAGGTTTACACATGCTCAGATACTCAATGCTCTGCATATCATTACTTAACTTATTTAGTTCCCTACCTAAAGACAAGCTTTCTATCCAAAACTACCCCTCTTACTATAGTATACACTAACTACCTATATAGGACCCCTATTCAGCCCATGCCAGGAGACGTTTCCATGCAAACAACCTATTCCATCTTTCACTTATTCTATGAAACCTGCCATAGTATATGGTTGAGTGGGAGGTAAATTCTACAACCATGTGATAGCTTCATAGAGGATTTTATGCTTCAGAATTTCAGAATTTCTACTCTTAATTACCTACATGCCTTTGGCTTCTTGCTTTGGTTCTACTCCCCTTTTGTCTCACCTACATTGCTTTTACCATTTGACTTACTAAAAATCACATTCTGTCCCTTGGTCAAATTAAGTGTTTTTGCTCTCATAATATCTCAAAAACACAGCATTATTAGTCTAAACACTTGAATATCTAGTGCCATACAAGCCAAGATAGAGATAAAATAATTTTATTTTTTCTGCCCTTCTGAGTATACTAATCAATGGTATAATACAGATAGAATCAAGTTAAAAGCAAAGAAGTGTAGCACTGTCACCTTTCAGTAACAAAAAAAAAAAAAAAAAAAAAAAAAAAACAGCAACAGCTCATGGTATAAAGAACATCCCATTCCAACCTGATATGGCTGTCCTCTTCTCCTCAAATTTAAACCATGTTCTCCCTCTGCTAACAAGCTCCACCCCCACTTCCACAAGCTTGCTGCAAAATCCATTGCCCATCCAGTCTCGATACTTATTAACCATTCTACAAACGAAGACACTGTACCCAAAATCTAGAAATCCTTCCACATTATCCATCTTCTTTGTGACTCTGTAAGGTAACTCCAATGAATTATCGACCAATCACCACACTATTCCCACTATCCAAAATACTAGAAAACTGTATTCACAACCAAATACTTAACTTCTCCTCTAAAACAACCTTCTCCAAAACAACCTCCTCTTCCCTACCCAACATGGCTTCCAACCTCACCACAGCACCTCTACAGTCCTTCTATCCTTCACCCACACCATAGCAGAAGCTAGGAACAGCAATAACTTAGTCTCATGTCTGTTCCTTGACTTACCAAAGGCATTTGATATGGTATCACATTTCAGACTTCTGACTAAACTGGCTAACCTCAACCTGTATAGCTCAACTCCCTCATGGTTCTCTAGTTACCTCACAGAGAAACTTCCGTCAGTAAAATGGCAATCCTCTTGCTCTACTTACTTACCTATATGCACTGGCATACCCAGTGTTCCATTCTTTGACCCCTGCTCTTTAACATCTTTATCCACCTCCCTCTCCACCCTCATTAAGTACACTGATGACTCCACCCTTATCACATCCACTAACTCTATCTCACTTCTTGAAACACACATTCAACAATTCTTCCATCTTTTAGAAAATTGGCTAAAAGACAATCAGCTTATCCTTAACCCCAAAAAACAAAGCTACTTCTCTTTCTCCCAAAAAACAATGACCACTTCAAGGCTGCCTTCTCCATCTCCTCTCTAAATAACATGATAATCAATGTAGACACTCACACAAAATTACTAGGTATGAATATTGATGACCAATTAAAATTTGACCTACACGTTCACCATGCAATAAAAAACTAAACAAAAACTTGGTATGTTATACCGCAACTCAAAATTCTCCTCTGTAAAATCTAGAAAATCTCTTGCCCAAGGCTACCTCCTTCCTAGCCTCATTTATGGTTCACCAGTCCTCACCAACCTTCAATCCTATCTACTTTCAAGACCTGAGCAGACCTACAATAAAATTGGAAAATTTGCAGCCAACCTTCTAACCCAACCGACCACTGGTTAGCCCTCCACAAGCTGCAATGGCTTAAATTCTCCCATCACATAAAATTGTCCTAACTACAGTAACCCACCACATACTTAACAAACGCACTTCCTGACCGGGTTCTTATTACGTTATCAAAAGATAACGTAATCGAACGGCTAAAACATCAAACCGGCCACATTTCAAAACTTTTATTTTGGGGTGCTGCAACCCCAACACCCCCCGCTAAATATATATTCCAACTCCAAGATAGCACTACAGTGAGGAAAGGGCAAATATCCTAAACTTCACTGTACTGCGATCCCACAATTCAAACTTTGAAATGCATCCATTTCGATGTTTTGGCTGTTCGATTATGTTATCTTTCGATAATGCAATAGGAACCCTTCCTGACCCTCCCTCACAAACCTAGTCTCATACTATTCCCCCCCGTGCCCCCTCTGTAGCTCAGAGAAATTTCTCCTAGAAACCTTTACACCTAAACTGAACATAGGCAATCTCCTATATAAATCATCTATTAAAAAAATCTGGAACAGCCTACCCTCTAACCTACGAAACATCACCCAAGCAACAAGCTTCAAAAAGAAACTGAAAGTATTCTTTCAAAATAATTGGAACTGCCCATGCCAGGATCCCACCTGACCACCCTTCTGCACCATAACTTTTCTACCATTGTCAAATTTTCCTAACCTCTAAAATTCCTTACTGATAATTGCATAATCCTTCTCACACTATATGTAATACCAGATACATATACATGTTTCACTAATAATCTCTACCAATTCTGTAAAAGTAAATGCTATTCAGCCATAGCATGTATATATCATTTGTACACTGTATGCTATGCATGTTCTACTTCTTCTTGTGTTAATATGCTTTTCTACTTATTCTTGTGTTAATATGTATATATCAATGTATTAGAGTTTTTCTCCTCAGGTCTCTACTGAAAATGGACAATATTTTCCCCATTTGGACCAACCCGGTTAACAAATATGAAATAAATAAATAAATAAATTATCTGCCCTGATTACACCAGTTATAAAATATAATGTTTCTCCTAATATGCATTTATCCAAACAGATCCTGCAGACAGTAAGACTTTTGAGTTTGGTAAATGGAGAGATCCTTGGATTAAGGACGCTTATTTATGAAGAAAAACTTCTATCTCTTTTCCTGCAGTTTGTTTTCCACAAACTCACGCATGATAATTGGTATCTAGTGTTCTGTGCTTATTATGAACCCAACCCTTCTTGATCTCATACACAATGCAAAACAAAATAAATGACTTCATAAGCACTCAAACTAAACACTTGAACCTCCATCAGCAAATAAACAAATCACACAGAAATGACAGATTCATTAGTCAATAATTTCCCATCTTTGAAATTATCTTTTGCTATCTATAAACAAGGTGATACCCTCACTCCCTTTAAAGCAAAACTTGATCAATAGATGAGCACCCATAAATGTATTCTAGGCCTCACTTATTTTGCATCACTGGAGACAGGAAGTGCCTTATTAATGCACATATTAACAAGCTGATTATGGTCCATCCATTGGCTCTGCCTTATAAATACTATGAACATCTAGGGAAGAATCTAAGTGTCTAGTAACATTTATAGTTCAAACAATACAGAACAAGTTGTCAAAGAGAGTCATTGGGTCTACTGCCCTTACTGCTTACCTCCTTGTTTGACTATCTTACTAACAACTATCAACAAACATATCAACTGCAATCAAACTAAATGTTTGCCTTACTTTTCTAAAACACGGGCAACTAATAGATCTAAAGAATATATTATGGGGAATGATAGAAGGTCTCTCCTGCTGGCAGCCTATCATCAACTTGCCCCTCCACATACTACCATCTAGCTAATGTCCCTTCAGCTGAGAGTGATAATCTGAGTCTTCCTAACTTTCCAGGGGACACGCTCAGTCCCTAAAATGTTTGTCACATTGTTTCTAACAAACCTCTTACTTTTATTTAAGCAGATTACTATGATACATGCAACTCATCATGACTGTATAGAATATTCTCTCTTACATCTTGATTATCAAGTCTTGCTCGGTACATACTCTTCCGCTCAGTCTTGAATATCCTGCTGTCAAAAATCCACCAGTATTGCTTTTTGTGCAGTCGGACCATTATACTGTTTATTCTCCAATTATATACCACACCTAGCTATATCAAACTTCATTCAGAATAAGTTATGCATGCCCAGAAAACTATGTTTACCCTGAATGAAGGATGTATGTATGCTATGCATGACAAAAGTTGGACAACAGACCAGAAATAGTGCTGGAATTGTGATGAGGGAGAATCTTCAGAAGGGAGTGAGAGATATCATCAGAAGTAGTGATAGACTCATGGTAATTACACTCTATTGTAAAGAAAGCCTGGGATGTGAATACTGACTTATGAACCACAGTGGGGTTCTGATAGCAAGAAAATTTGTACATTCATGTAGTAGCTGTGGGACCTACTAGATAAAGCAGTGCAACATAAATTGGTGTTGATAATGGCGGATCCTGAATGCTCATATAGAGAAAGAGGGAATAGGATATGAGGATGGACTGGGTCCACCTGGGTAAGGCAACAGGAATAAAGAAGGATTGGCTTATTCAAACTTCTGTCTGGAAAATGACCTGACTGTGGTCAACACATGGCTCAGCAAGACAGTCAAAAGATCACATACAAGAGTGAGCAACATGCAAATCAGGTAGATTTCTTCCTACTAAGTAAAGGGCACTTGGGTATAATCAAAGATTGCAAAGTCATTCTTAGTGAAACAGTTGGCAAACAGCATAAGCCACTAGTAACCACAATCAGCTGCAGGTAGTGGTGAGAAAAGGATCTGAGGTCAACAAAAACTAAGGTGGGGACCTGGGAGTAAACTGGAGCAAAATAACAGGAATTCAGGGAAAGACTCAGATCTCTAAAACCTCAGGAAAATGTGGAAACAGGCAGAGTTGAAGGAAAATGTCAGTGTCTCAAAACATCATGTGTGGCCACTATTGAGCAGTTACATGGTAGACCAAGGTAGGGAAATAAAGTACATAAAGAAGACAGTAGTGAAATCCCCATAAGTTATCAAAAGAAAAATAAAGTAGTGCAGGAAAAAAGGAGGAGATAGAAAAAATGGGCCATGCCAAGAAGGAATACTGGTTGGCTAGCAAAGAGTCCAATGGAGCAGTAGTAATGACAAAGAACAATGCATTGGGGGCCCTGTACCATCTTCTAGAAAGTGACTCATAAAATAGCACCAAGAAACTCTATGGTTGCAATGCAAAGGCTTAAAGATAAAGAAGATAGTCACCATGTAACCTTTGTAAGGGATGCCAACATTAAGCTCCTCAACAGCCCACACAACATCAAAGGCAGATGCAAGGAGTTCTTCCAGCATCTTTTGAATGAAGGCAACTCTAGAAAAGCTGTACTGTCCCAGTCACATCCTACAGTGAAATAGGAGGAAGAACCCACTTAAGGAGTAAGAACTGCACTAATAAAAATGCACTCAAGAAAAGCGGCATGCTCAGATGAGGTATCAAATGATATGATCAAGATGTTGGGTGACTTAGGGGAGAAATCGCTCCAGAGGTTACCCGTAGCAGTATGGAGAGAAAAGCGTATTCCAGATGACTGGAGAATAAGTATTTAGTGCCAGTCTTCAAGAACAAAGGGAACGTTCACAACTGTGTACAGAACAGAGGTATCAAGCTCCTATCACACTGCACAAAGGTACTAGAAAGGGAAATGGATACACGAATAAGCAGAGTAGCAGAAAGTGATGTGTTAGATAAGCAGTTTGGATTCAGATCAGGATGAGAAAAACTGATTAAATGTTTACAGTGCAACAGATAGTTGAGAAGAAGTGAGATATGAGGAAAAAGTCCAAGCTGGACTTACAAAAAGCATATTACAAGGTCCCAACAAAGCTTATTTGGGCAGTCATGTGAGGTTTTGAAGTCAAAGAAACATTAGTAGATACAGTGCAGGCTATGTACAATGACTCAATGACACAAGTATGAACAGAGTTCAGTCTCATAAAGGTGTTTCCACTGGGAGAGGGTGTGCATCAGGGTTCAGCCCTGGGCCCACTGTTGCTCATACTGGTGATGGACTTTATTAGCAAGTAGGCTTGAGGGAACAGATTAAAAAAGCTTCTGTATGCAGATGATGTGGCATTACATGCAGACTATGAGCATATTTTATTTGCTTTTCTTTATCGGGTTTGTCAGACTGGGTTGAGTAGAAAGCCCATTCTGCAGTGAAGGTCTGGGGTGAAATGTTCCAGTATATGACAAACATTTTTAAACAAGCATTAAGTAATATACATGAACAGGCATTAAATAATATAAATTAGCAATTGCACATTCATTTTCTAAGGAGATTACATTCATATGGAATAAGGGCAAGCTATTATAGTATAAAAGATAGGCAGTGAGGAAGTTTGAGACAGTTAATTGTTTTTAATGCTAAACAGTGATAGGTCAGTTAAGGTTTTTTGCAAGCAAGTCTCTTAACTTGGTTGCAACATTGTTCAAGTTTAGAACTAAGTGAAGCTTGTAGGTTGGTTATGATAGGAGCTCCATAAAGGAGAGAGGGTAAGAGGTAAGGGGTAGCTAGAGTTATGTTGGCAGAGTCTGTAAGGAATTTCTTTACTCTATGAAGGGTACCTAGTTTTTGATGGGTTTTCTTGATGCTGTTGTGGCTATGTAAATCAAATTTAAGATTGTCATAGATTGTCATTGATTGTCTTGTTCATAGCTTCATAGGTAGGTACTAGGCTATTGACCCTAGGGCATATATAAGCCTAGCCAAATAGGTACCCTGGCTTTCGCCACCCAAGAAAATTATTTTCCTGTGCCCCTGTTGAGCAGACCCACAGAAGTGATCCCCGGGTTGAGTTTCCTATTTCCCAAACAATCGTCAAGATTTTTCTTGAAGAGTGCTAATGAGGAGCTTTGTTTGATATAGCTAGGTAGTTTGTTCCAGAGTATGGAAAGTCTCTGGGACAGGAATCTATCCCTCCAGCATGTTCTGTTTATTGTAGAGACAAGGTTTAGGTCACTAGAGCATGTAGCTTGGAGGAATTGGGATTTCTTTAAGTGGAGCATGTCCAACAGCTCTGGGTTTGACATAGCTTTGTATGTTAGGCAGTAATCACCTCTTGAGTAGGTGATATGCTACGGAGTAAAGCTAGAGTTTTTTGAGACGGTCTGCATAGGGCATCTGTTTGAGGCCTTTAATCCTCTTTGTGAGGCATTTGTGTGGCCTTTCCAGTTGTTGTAGATGTCTTGTGAGGTACATACCAAAAGGGCATTGTAGTCTATAATGGGTCGAATGAGTGATGAGTAGAGGGGAACAATTACCTCTTTTTTCCTGGATGAGAAACCTTTTGTGATGAGGTGTGCCATGTCGAAGGATTTCCTGACTACTGTGGCAATGTGATGTCACATAGTTTTGTATGTGAGGTAATTTCAGTCATGGTATATTCAAGAAATACATTTTGAATTTTTTTTCATGGAAATCGGATTTTGGAAAAAGAATTAATTTAGTTTTTTGGTGATTTAGTAGCAGGTGATTATCCTGTAGTCAACTTTCAACAGAGTTAAAGGCTTCATAGGTAATTCTTAGAAGATGTATGAAGTTATCTAAAGTACGTATTAGTGTAGATTCATCAGCATATTGAATTTGGGAGGTTTGCTGAGTGGATATATGTAGATTGTTAGTGAATCTACTGAGGAATAGAGAGCCAAGTATGGAGCCCTATGGCATGTCAGTACTGACAGGTAGCAAGGAAAAAAGGAGAGGAACCTTTTTAACAGACAATATCTATCAGCTAAGTAGTTGTTAAACCATACTGTGTGGATTTAGACAGCTCTAGGGAATAGAGTTGACAAAGTTTTTGGTGAGACACTTGACCAAACGCTTCAGAGAGATCAAGGAATACAGAGAAAATTAGCTTGCCTTTGTTTTTGGCTTTGTTAATAGTATCTGTAAAGGTTAATATGGTCATGGAAGTGATATGGGTGGGTCTGAAACCATGTTGTGTGGGGGTGAGGAGCTTTCCCCTTTAAGATTTGTTCAAGTTTGTGAATGCACTTCTCCATGCGGTTTGACAAAGGAAATATTATGGCAATAGTTCTGAAATTGTTTATATCAAATGAAGTTTCTCCTTTATGAAGAAGGGTGATGAAAACATTTTCCAAAGAGAAGGAACATATGGTTTCTTGATAGAACTATTACTTAGGATAGACACTGGACAGTCCATGGAACTGTCAGCTGGCTTGAGGTATTTTGCTGGGAGATTATCTACTGAAGGAGACCACAGTTTCTGTTTAAGGAGCAACAATTTGATGTAGATGGCTAGGATTGGTTTCAGTGTGAAACAGGGTTGGGGTATTTCAGTAAACCCTACACTGAATGATTCTTCATGTAGGAATAGTAGTAAGGCTCGAACATGGAACATGGCCACTGAGCGATCCAGGAAACAAGGCTTGCGGTGTGCACGAGCTTCCTTACACAGTGCAGACATGGAGGTGTCCGCGGAATGCAAATCACCTCATCTGCTGGTAAAAAACCATGCAAATGAGGTGATTTTGCAATTCTGGAAGCATAAAGTCACCCATGTAGGTGCCGTGTAAGCCTCCAAAATGTACACAGTTAGAAACTGTGTACTGGAGGATAAAAATTAAACAGGGGCTGTAACAGTCCAAATAAAAGGTGGTATATTGTCCAGTAGGCATGCAAATGGCCAAAACTATGTCCAGTGATTTAAAAAAGAAAAGCAATAATTAAATATTTAACCTTCTTTTAATACATATGCCACATTTAAGCAGTGCACAGCGATGCTCAAACATGTTATTTTGCAAAAAAAAAGTGATAAATATGAAATTTATAGCTATGCAAAGTTATTGCATTATAGTGTCCAGCAAGCAGAGTCATACAATGGCAGGTTATAAAGGTTGCTAAGGACATAGGCCCTGGTGTTCTGCAGTATCCAGGGGGGCACGCAATTAGGTATATGTAAATGAGCCAAGTTTATTGAATAGCAAAATGTGTCACCGTGTCCATTGGTACTAACTGTGAAAGGGCTAGAACCATGGTAGTGTAGGCAGAAAAGGCAGCTGACATGAAAAGGGTATGTGTCACGGTATGTGTAAGCAGATTGGAGCTTAGCAGTACCTATTTGTGCTAAGCAGGGGTGTGTGTCTGAGGCTACTAAACTGTGCTTTGCCCCACAACATGTGTTTTAGCTGGTTAAAGAAAAGCTAAGTGTGACCGTGTACAGGGGAGGGCCCTTTTGCTCAGCAATATTTACACTAGCTCCGCAGGTTTGTGTGGAGCATAATGGGGCATAACAGTGGAAGAAATGGAAAAAAGGGAGAAATAGCCTGGGAAAACCAATCAAGCATAAATGACTGATAAGACCTGTTCCAATGACACTGGCCCATTCAAACCCCTTAATAATATAGCTGGCAGGTGGAATGTATCATAGTCACCCAATCACACAGGCTGAATCTGCAGCACACCAGTATAAAGTATGCATTACACCATTCAATCTGAATTTCCCCACATACTCTGCACCAGTGGAGTACACACTTGAGAATTTTAATAGACAAAATGATAGGGGCTGCTGCTGCTCTACTATATCTGTATGCATTACAGGCTGAGGTCAAGTGATGATGATGATGCTGACAATTGGCCCAGACTGAGGAGGAGAAGAGTGTTCAGGCCCAGGGTAACCTTTCAGGGACTACATGAGCTGGAGATAGTAGAGCACTAATGGGTGGACTGGGATATACTACAGCAACTCTCCGAGGTCTGCTGGCTTCACCTCAGACCCAGATCCAACATAGGGGAACCCATCCCAGTGGAAACAGAGGTATGTGTAGCCTTACGAATACTAGCTACAGGTAGTTTACAAAGACCTACTGGGGACATCATGGAGATCTCACAGAAATCCACATCCAGGGTACTCCACCAGTTCCTGGATACCATCCTAACACATGCCAGTGTGCACATTTATTTCTCCCAACACCCCTGAGGAGAAGACCACCAATATGCATCTCTTCTACCATGTAGCACACTACCCAGAGGTACTGGGTGCCGCAGACTGCACTTATTTGCACATCAAATCCCTACCTGGTGAGGAGGGTAGAGTCTACATTACCCACAAGGGTTTTCACTTCATCAACTGCCAGGTCATTTGCAATGTCCAGGGCATTATCATCAATGTGTGTGCTGGCAGCCATGGCAGTTATCACAACTTCCACATCTGGCATGCATCACAGCTGTACCAGGCATTTGCCAGGGGGGACATCCTGTATTGTCATCTAGTGTGGGATGCTGACTATGCACTCACTGGAACTATGGTTGATGAAACCCATCAGAAATACACACACACCAACTGAAGAACACCATAATGAGGCACAGACACAAACTAGGAAAATCATAGAGCATGTGTTTCGTCTGCTCAAGTCACAGTTCTGCTGCCTTGACATATCTGGTGGAGCCCTGCAGTACTCTCAAGCCACATGTGCACACATGTTCATAGTATCTGCCATGCTACAAAATATGATTCTGTGGAAACAGCTGCAGCAGGAACATCACAGGGAAGGGACACACAGCCCCTCACCATTGCCAAGGTCCCAGCAGGCAAGGGGGACTTGGAGGAGGAACCCCCTGAGCATGTCCCTGTAGGCAGACATAGGTGTGCCCAGTATGCCCTGGCCTTGGAAAGAGGCAATGTATAGCACATACACTGACATCCTAGAGCCCAGGTACTGATACCTCACTCCGGCTCACATACACACAGTAAAAAGGATGCCAGCCACATCACACTACCTATACCTTACCATGTATAGGCTGTGTACTGCGTGCATCTGACAGAGTCAGCCCTGAACCACTGTCCTCTCAACTGCTGCTGGCACAAGGTAAGTAACTCTTCTTAACAATAAACAAATGGGGTAGTAGACTGTGGTAGCATATGTAATGGTATTGCTGTATCTATGCATGTGAATGGAGTGTGTTACCAGGACAGCAGCAGACAATGGACAGCTATGTGAGACAACCAGAACTCTCTCCCAAATACTGATTGCCCGACAATATGAAATAGGCCCTAAGCCAGCAAAATCTACTGCACTATGTGAGGGACTTACAAACAGCGGGGTCATAGGACAAATGCATGGATGTCAATGTTGGAGTCCCATACATACTTCTAAACCTCTTACAGCAAGAAATCTATACCTGAAAGGCAAGAAGTCTGAAACTCAAATGTCTGTCATTACTTTCTTACTTCAGTCTTTAATGATTTGACATTAATTTTCCACACCACCACACATTTATGAAAAATGGAACCAAAATGTGAGGCAAACATCTGGACAGTCTGTGAAAATGTGTACAATTGAGAGGTATGCCCCCTTCCCCAACACACCCATATTCACATACAACTACAGTAACATTTATGTTTGTAAGGTAATAGCAGAAGACCTCATATTCCCAGAACTGTCACAATCAACTTGATAACTTGTTCCATTTATACAGTATGCCGGGGTCAATGTGTTATTTATGTTTGTGGATAACAGTGTCAGGAAGTAGACAAAACTTACTGGTTACTGTTGTGGCTTAGTAGTCTAAGTACATTACTGTGGTTGATGGGGTCCATGGTTCGAGACTGGCTGTGTCAACTCTTTTGAGTGTCAGCTACACCTATGGTAGGAGTTGTACACACTGTCCAGAAGTCAATATTTGTTACTGCAGGAAAGCTGGACAACTGAGGGACAGGAGGCCACACATATGGACAGTACATAGCTCTGAGTAACCTACACCTTGCCTAGTAGAACAGCAGGTTGTGACAAGTCAGTCAAGTGCCAGGATATAAAGTCTGCCAAGTTACTGTGTCAGTTCTGACAACAAGTCAGTGGGCACTATCCATACCCTTGGAATGACAGGGTGTCACAACATGTCCACACTTATGACTCATATATCTGTTCTGCTTGTCATAAGATTGCATTTGCCTGTAAAACTATTTGCAAACCAATAAAGGTTGATGTGAAAACATCAATGACATACATTTGAGCTGCAGATGTCATACTCATTAGAAAATGCAAGCTAGTACAAAACTGTTCTACCAACTGTCTACGTTTCGAAGAGTAATATTAAGACTCTGTCCCCATGTCTGGGCCTGTGTCTGACTGTTATATATGGGCCTGTCCAGATGTCTGTAAGAGTTTGAGAGCTATGGCCAACATGTAGCTTTATAATAACAGTGCAACACAAACCATCTAAGGACCACAGCAGATGTATGGGGCACAATGATGGACAACCTGCTAAACAGGTACAGTCAGAGGTGTGAAGTCTGTAACCCTGTGTGTGATGTTATGAATTCTACCCCACTCATGCCATAACTACAAATGCATAACAGCAGCAAATGTGGACAAAGGCTGTGACTGGACTACTGAAGGACAAAGAGACACATATAAGGGGAAGGGGAACCAATGGCCAGACAAACGTAGAATGTCCACACTAGAACAATTTATTCTGTAACATAGCTCCCTGCAGTGTATGAAGTCAGT
>NC_056731.1:975233854-975306354 GCF_019279795.1 Protopterus annectens
CTGATCCCTATCTGAGGGACGGTTTCTGAACGAAAGGGGGAAACGGAGTATCATCTGGTTCAGGTAGGATGAAAAATAAATTTCTTTTAATTTAATTTAATCTTGTCGACAAGGTTTTATTTTTAGTTAAGGATGGGTAGGATTACTTGTTAAGATTATTTTGTTAGGGTCACCCGTTAAGATAGTCTCATTTTATAATAAGCCTTGTAAAATAATTTTGATACAGTCCTAAATACCTGAAAAAAAAAAAAAAAAAAAAGAGGAAAAGAAAAAAAAAAGGGGAAAGGTAAAATAAGAACTCTAGTGGAAACATGGGTTCGAGTTGCTGCAAGTGTGACAGTGATGCCTGTTTAAATGTTGATGCTAAGTATATGAAAGGTTTAAACAAAAATAATGTTACATTTTTGAAAAAGTGGAAGTCGAGATATGATATTGATGGTACACTGAATAAAAATGCCTGTGCAAAATTGGTTAGAGATTTGAAAAGAGATGCAGAAACTAGAACTAAAAAACAAAGACAATTGGGATTTCCCCAAGCACAAAAATGGTTAGAAGAGGCAAATAAATGAGCTATAAAAGAAAAACAGTGCCAGGAAAAAGAAAAAATAAATGAAAAGGGATCACTGGTGCCAAGTGGAAAAGTAGCTTTATTTTTAGATAAGGAGGATGAGCATACAGTTTGTGCGGTACAAAGGCAGGCAACTGCCCCACCGTATGGGGGAATTGCTGCTGCTGTACCGGCGGAACCTCCTCAATATCAGTCTGCAGATGTGGGATCTGTACAGCAGGGTGGGTTATTGGCTGCTCAAGGAAACGTGACCCCTCCAATTTACCCACAAATTCCCGTTGTACCCAAGGTTGCTTTGCAACAGGTAGACCAACCTATGCAGTTAAGATCGGGACCAGCAGGGCAAGGACGTTGGGCCGTTAAACTTTCTGACCATTCAGAAGCCCTTCCCTTAATACAAGTTGCAAACCCACAAGCAGGTGATGTTGGACAAGAGCCAACTATTTTAGTTTATCGTCCCTGGGCTAGAGAGGATATAAAACAAGCTACGGATGGTATTCATCATCCCAAGGTTAATTTTCAAAAGTTTTCTGAGGACATAGTTGGTATGCGTTTAAGTTATCATCTAAATGGTTTAGAAGTAGAACAAGTAGTGCGACAAATCCTGGGTCCAGATTGGCACTTAGTTTGTGGTACTTGGACATGTAAGGCAGATGACGGCACTACATTAAAGCATAATTCTGGTGTGTTAGACACGCAAGTCACTGATCTGTTGAAGAGAATTTCTGATAAGTGGCGTCCAAGAGCAGATTGGACAGTAATAAACCAGTGCATCCAAAATGATGATGAATCTGTAGATCACTATATTGTAAGATTGACAGAAGTGTTCAATAACCATTATGGAATGATGATTCCACAGGATCAGACTACTGATAGTCCGTACGAACAGCAATTGAAAAACGCTTTTCTTAAAGGTTGTAAGGCTCCGATAAATAGTTTTATAACTAAGCATATGGTTGATCACAGAACATGTAGATTGCAACCTTTGTTTGAATATGCACGGCATGCTGAGCGACATTTCAATTTAAAAAAGAAAAAGAAAGTACAAGTGTTAGCAGTAGGGGATGATGGTGGTATATTTTTGGTACAGGACCAAAGGGGGCAAGGGCACCATGGTGGCATACAAAGATGTGGGGGCCCGAAATGGGACACGTCGTATAAACAAGATGGACATTCAGAAGAATATGAGGGGAGGTTAAAACGTGGAGAATGTTTTAAATGCGGTAGACGTGGGCACTTTGCTGCCGACTGCGAAGAGTGGCAACATCCCCCACAGCTTACGAACAAGGGCTCCGCATGACTATATGATAGTAAAAGAAGGCGCCAAATTCATTATTGTGATTATTGTAGAGAAGAAGAAAGCGAGAATGATTGTGATGATGATGAGGCAGACACTCTCTGCGATGAATGTCAGGACACTCAGGAAATAAAGGAAGGGCGGGATTGTGACTGTGAAGTCATAAACCTGGCACATTTGGGTATTGGTTTGCATTCACTTATCAAGGTAAAAGATACACCTACACCAGATTGCCACAGGGCTATTGTGAGAGTCCGACAATATTCGCACAAGAAATGGCTGCGAATTTAGCTCAGTTTGTTCCCCCAGAGGGAAGCCAGGTTCTGTTGTATGTAGATGATATTTTGTTGGCCTCACCCGCGCAGGAAAGTTGTAGAAAGGATACCCTTGTGCTTCTTAGTTTTTTAGCTGAGCAAGGACATAAGGTAAATAAAGAAAAGCTACAATTGTGGAAAGCACAAGTAAAGTACTTGGGTTATTTAATTTCGCAGGCAGGTAGACAATTGGAGAACAAAAGAAAACAAGCAATTCTTGAGGCACCTATGCCTATGACTAAGCGGGAGATGATGTGCTTTCTAGGTGTGACTAATTTTTGTAGAAGTTGGATCCCTAACTATGCTGAGGAAGTAGGGCCATTGACCGCACTGATCTATGATACTCCCATGGCGGCTAAGAATAATATACAGTGGACAAATAAGGCAATACAGGCATTTATTAGAATTAAGCAATTGATAGCAGGATCCTCTGTTTTGGGTTTTCCGAACTATTCTAAGCCATTTGTACAAATGGTTGATTGTAAGGGAGGATATATGACTTCGGTTCTGGTACAAGTACATGGGGATAAACAGAGACCAATAGCTTTCTACTCCTCCAGATTAGATCCTGTTGCAAGGGCATTGCCGCATTGTGTTCAAGCTGTGGTGGTGGCCGTCATGGCAGTACAAGCCTCAGCATCATTAGTTTTGTTTCACCCATTACAATTGCGGGTTCCACATTCAGTAGCTACTATACTTTTGCAGGATAAGATAACCTTTTTATCTCCAAGTCGACATTTGTCGTGTATGACAGTGCTGCTGACACAGCCTCATATGACCATAGAAAGATGTACTACTCTTAATCCGGCGACACTTTTGCCGACTCCAGGAGAAGGTACTACACACGTTTGTTTAGAGAGCATTCATGACAAAGTACTTCCCCGACCAGATTTAATGGATTTTCCGTTGATAGATTCTGATCTCGTTTTGTTTGTAGACGTATCAGCAAAGAAAGACACTGTAGGGAAAACACTAGTAGGGTATGCTGTCACCACAGAAACTGAAGTTTTGGAGGCAAAAGGATTGTCAAACATTTATTCTGCACAGGCAGCTGAGTTGGTGGCTTTGACTCGAGCTTGTACCTTAGGGGAGGGTAAAAACTAACAATTTATACAGATAGTCAATATGCTTTCTGCACTGTACATGTTTTCGCTCAACTGTGGAAGAATAGGGGTATGGTTATTGCGACAGGCAAACCAATAAATCACAGAGATTTAATTTTACAGTTGTTAGATGCAGTGTAACTACCACTTCAGATAGCGATATGTAAATGTTCCGCACATACCAACAGAAAAGATCCTGTCTCCAGGTGAAATGCCCTTGCTGATATGGCTGCAAAAAAGGCAGCTCAAGAAAATGATTTGCTTTTACATGATAATGATTTGGAGCCGGGACACCTCTTAGACTTAGAGACACTAAAAGTAATGCAAACATTGACAACACAGAAGGAAAAATGTTGTTGGGTAAATTATGGCATTACTCAACAGAGTGGGTTGTATAGGGCATCAGATGGCAAAATGGTATTACCCTCAAACCTTTTTAGGTATGCGGCATTGGTTAGCCATGGACCTGCCCATGTAGGAGTACAGACGATGATTCAAATAGTGTCTAAGGTGTTTTGGTGTAAAGGGTTTTCAACTTATGCAAAGCAATTCTGTTTGTCTTGTTTATTATGTGCAAAGTATCATGCTCAGAGGGGAGTTAAAAAGTCTCAGCAGGCATTCCCTACCCCTCCGTATCCATTCCACACACTCTGTATGGACTTTATTGAATTGACACCCTCAGAGGGAAAAAGGTTCTGTTTAGTCATTATTGATGCTTTTTCTAAATGGGTAGAAGCTTTTCCAGTAAAGCGTCTGAATGCACAAACAGTAGCAAAGCTTTTGACTACAGAAGTAATTCCCCAATTTGGCCTACCAAGACACATTTACAGTGATAATGGGTCTCATTTTGTTAACCAGATTGTTCAGAAATTGGGTCAAGTGTTTCAAATTGATCTCAAAAATCATTGTACTTACCATCCCCAATCAGCTGGACTGGTGGAAAGACACAACGGTGTCTTGAAGAGTAAGCTCCACAAACTAATGGCAGAAACACATAGGTCATGGACTGCGCGCCTTCCGTTGGCACTCCTGTACATGCAAATCTCACCTTCCTACAAAGGACTTACACCATTTGAACTTTTGTTTGGGAGACCATATTACGTCCCGCAGTGACAAGGATTGTTGCCAGCAGAATGTGAGGGGGGTGAGGATCTAGCGGATTATATGAAGAAGCTGCTAAATATCAAATATCTTGTAACCAATGACTCCTTTGCAGATTCAAGAAATGAAACCTTGTTAAGCATGGCACTCGGGGACTGGGTGTGGATCCGAATTGTGAAGAGAAAGAATTGGTCATCCCCCAGGTGGGAAGGCCCATACCAAGTACTTATCTCGATACCTACGGCTGTAAAGATCGCTGAGAGGACTTCGTGGATTCATATCGCCCACTGTAAAAAAACTCAAGGCTCTTCATTCTGCCATTGATATTGGTCAAACTCCACCGGACCTCTGAGCGCAAAGTCTGGCTACAAAGGGGGATTAGCCCAATAGGGGTTAGTTCATCTCAAACCCAATGAAGAAACCAACGGCGCGAGGTAGTCCTTAGGGAGGATGGCCAAGTTCAACTGGTACTTGAACTGTCACATGATGATGATTTTGGTGGTGAAAGTAAATATGTCCATACGAGAAGGAAGAGTTGCAAGAGAAAAAGGAATGGTGGTGCTGCAAGCGCAAATAAGTGTTACTACTATGTTTAAAGTGAAACTTTGTGAAGGAATTTTGGACTGTTTTAAATGGAACAATAATAATTTCTTGACTAGTGCAAAATACTTGTGCAATAGAGACTGTACATCCTGGTCAAGTGTTTGGTGGTCAACAGATGTGAATGGATGGGAAACAAGTGGTGCAGTGATACCAGAGAAAGATAAAAGCAGGCAACAAAGAATAAAAATTGCGCATTTCCAAGGTACCAGAGTAGTTACTATAACCATTGTGTCACCACAAGAAAGTGATTCAGGAGTTTATGGAATCGGAGTGTCTCTTCCAACTAGAACTGATCCTTTGGGGACCCTCCAACTTAAAGTACAAAGCCTTAAGAATGCTACAAATAAAGCAGATTTTGCCTTCACAAAAGAAGAACAATTGTTACTCCAGACGGGATTCGTACACCATAATGAATGGTTATCTTGGGTTAGGCATAGTACCCGAGAAGCACATCGTGAGAACTGTATTTCTTGTGCTGAAGGTAAACAGCAATTAGTAACAGTCCCATTGATGCAAGATGAAGGTAACCTAACATGTCTGTTGAAATTATTCTTCAACAAAACTGAAGATAAATGCAAAGATGAAACTCAGCGTTTTCTGGTCATAAGCAAAGTTGAGAAACCGCCTGCAGAGATTTCCTATCCAGGTTCGTATATGTGCATTTCCAGAGATGGCACAGGGAAAAATTATGGCAATATGGGACAGAACTATTACAATGTTACTGTGAATGGCAATGGGAATCCATTTCTGGAGAACCAAACTCATAGTTTAGCAGCCGTATGGTGGTTATGTGGAGACAACAAACTCAGATCAAGGCTTACGATTCCCTGGAAGGGAACTTGTGCACTTGTAAAGTTAATTCTGCCATTATACATTTTCCCAGTTCCAGCAAGCAGTTTCGTAAGAGAACTTGAAATAAAGCCGAAGTGGCTGAGTAGGAGAAAAAGAGAGGCACCGCAGCAATCTTTCGATAACGGTGTCTACATCAATAGCATTGGCATACCAAGAGGCGTACCTGATGAATACAAAGCAATAAACCAAATAGCAGCTGGTTTTACATCCATCTTTGTCTGGATTCACCATAATAAGAATGTGGACTGGATCAACTACATTTACTATAACCAGCAGCGTTTTGTGAACTATACCAAAGATGCATTGAAAGGAAATGCTGAACAACTGGAGGCCACTTCGCAGGTGGCATGGCAGAATCGAATTGTGTTGGATATGCTCCTGGCCAAAGAAGGAGGAGTTTGCAAGATGTTTGGGACTTTCTGTTGTACATATATTCCAAACAACACTGCACCTGATGGAAGTATCACTCGAGCTTTGAAAGGTTTGGAGATGTTATCCCAAGAATTGGCAGAGAACTCTGGGGTAAACAACCCCTTTACAGATTTTCTACAAGTGTGGTTTGGAAAATGGAGTCATCTCATCAGCAGTTTCCTGGTGTCCGTTGGAGTCGCTGTGGCTATCGTGGTGGTATGTGGTTGTTGTTGTATACCCTGTATCAGAGGTCTTCTACAAAGACTGGTTGATACTGCTGTTACGAAGACGATGTACCAGCAATTGCAACAGACTGGTGAAAGTGAATACATTGAAATGTGACTCTTTGCAAATGTTTTTGAAGTTTAAAAATTTGTCTTGCCAATGAAGTAATGTATGCAAAGAAAAAACTTAGTTTTTACCATATATTGCTGAAATAAAAGACAAATAAAAGTGTTTTCAGGGGGGAAATGTTAAGAGAAAAAGTTTTAAAACATACTGTTATTGGGCTTTTTCCTGTTCTTGCAAAGTGAACATGTTATTTGTTGGGATATGCCTATCAAAGATGGGCCTCATCTGTGAACAAAATGCAGCATTGCTTATGAACCTGAATGATATCTGTTTTCTGCATTTCAGAATAAAGAGATTTGGTTATAGCTCAGTGAAGCCTGGGATAAGGACGCACGGCCGAGTAAGAGTTAATTTACTGGGGCAGGCTGTGTGTCCTGGAAAATTTGAGCTACCGTTGTTGAATTGAACATTCTGTACTTCTTGAACATTCTGTACTAACTGTGGGTTTGAGGTAATTTGTGATAAACATGTTTATCCTATATGTTTTTCATAGCCAATTGTCAATGGTCAGAAATGTAACAAAAAGTTGTTTTGCTTGCAGTATAAAAGTTGATGTCAGTAAACAAGTTGATCAGATCAGAGGAGATCAGATCAGTCCAGACCGGACATCTTGGCCAACATGCTGTATAATCTGGTTAACTGCTAATAAAGGAAAATTCATCACCTGAGGCAGATGTGACTCGTTTGAAATTTTTCTTCTGACAGTAGCACCATAGTACATTAACCTAGATAGGTAAGGGTTCTAATCTCAAGACTGCCAACTGTGTGTCTGTGTTAGTTAAACTATTTTAAGGCCTGTTCTGACTGCTGACACCCACATTGGATTAATTGACAGGGATTGTTGTTGTCATCCATGTTAAATACAGCATTAGACACTGTACAAGCAAATAAGCTCCGTGACGCATGTGATAAATACATAGCTCTGTAGTACAATAAACTAGATAGGTAGGGATTCTAATCTCAAGACTGCCAGCTGTGTGTGTACGCGGGTTGGTTATACCATTTTGAGGCCTGTTCTGCCCTCCTGACACCCCCCATTGCATTAAATCACAAAATATGTTTCTGTCATCCACCTTAGATACAACATTGGACATTTTGCAGGCATATAACTCTGGGGCGCAAGTGATAAATAGATATCTGTGTGGGTTGGTTATATCATTTTGAGGCCTGTTCTGCCCTTCTGACACCTCCCATTGCATTACTTGACAGGGCCTGTTGTTGTCATCCACCTTAGATACAGCATCGGACACTTTACATGCATATAAGCTCCGTGGTGCGCTCAATAAATAAATAGCACTGTGTGTGTGTGTGTGTGTGTGTGTGGGGGGGGGGGTTGGTTATACTATTTTGAGACCTGTTCCACCCTGCTGATACCCTCATTGCATTAATTGACAGGGCCTGTTGACTGTGTACAGTTTTACAGAATGTCCAGATGTCTGTGTGTCACAAAAGTATGGTTTCCTCGCCAATCACTGGCAAACCATTAAGAGCTGAAGTCAGACAATATGACAGACATCTGAGTGTCAGACTTCATACCCTTCACAAAAATAATTGTAATATGAAACTGGTTCCTCTATTAGTTCTACATTTGTAAGAGCAATATGTAAAACCTGCCACCAGTTTTGGGCCTGTATCACCCCATTATTGAAAGCTTTGTCCACATGTATTGTTCTAACAGGTTGTGAGGTATACCCCAGGCATATCAGCTCCATGGCATATGCATTAAGGACATAGCACTATACGACATACAACTAGATAGGTAGGGGTTGTAATCTCAATACTGGCAACTGTGTGAGTGTGTGTCTGTGTATGCATACCCTCTGTTGCAACATAGCTATCTTGTCTGTGTGTGTGCAATGCCTATACCATTATGTGTGCCTGTGCCACCCTGTTCTCTCCAGAATAGTAGTGGCAGTCACTGCAAAACTGTATATCCTCTGTAGTTCATGCACTATGTATATTGCACTATCATACGTATAACTAGCCAGGTAGGGGATCTACTATCAACAATTGCAGTTCATGAGTGGGTGTGTGTGTGTGTACATATGTATATCCACTTGCAGCAGTGTGCTTGTGTTATGACAACAAACATACTTCTCGACCCTTTACAGAAAGACTTCTGGAGAAAGCCATACAGAAAAGTGGGACAAAGCCCACATAGTAGGGTCAATTTTAAATATTGCTCTGACAAACATGCACAGGAGATAGTATAACAGGTTGTGCATTCACAATCATTTTTGAAGGGTATGAAGTCTGACAGGCAGATATCTGTCAGTATTGTGTAACGTCAGTCTTTAATGAATTAACACAGCTTTGCCAGCAAACCACAATGTTATGTCAAATGGAACAAAAATATGTGGCAAACATCAGGACATTCTGAAGACATCTGTAAAGGTAGTGGTTATGGCCATCACCTGTCCCACCCTGCAGGTTGCAGTCCATGTTTAGCAAGGTGTGACCTGTGACAATGACAGAAACAATACAGAGGTCCCCAGAGTGTAGGACAACAAACATCTTCTAAAGTTGTCTACTACCTGCATAAAGCAGCGCATTATCTATGGTGATGTGACACAAAGAAGCAGTCATATTGGCAAGCAAAGGGAAATCCTGTCTGGTGTACTTGCCATGGGTTATGGTATGTCATGCCAAGTGTCATAATACCACAAGATGTGTCCCACATTCCACATTTCATAAGGTGGAAACCCTACCCTGTGTTGCCTATGTGTGTGCAATATGTAGACATGTATATGCCCTGTGAGTACCTTCCACCCACAATGACCCACATGTATGATGGCATGAATGCAAAATGCCACCTGCCACATATGTAAGTACAGCCTAAGGCTGTGGCAACTGTGAGTAGTGTGCTGTCTGTCATTGACCCACAAACCAATGTTGACACACTGCAATGGGGTCATACAGCGGGTATGGAATGGTGGCCAGGTCCTGGCCTCCTGGCTACCAGCTGAATGCAGAAAACAGTACCATTGTACCATATGGCGAGGACATGGACTAACTATTTTCCACATCAATGACAATCTCATTAATGCACAAACTGTGTTGACAGACCTGGCTACTCAGGTTGATAACACTGTTGCATTCAGCCATGAAGTAGTGGCAGTGGTCAGAAAAGGCTTGGATGTGATTCACCACATAGGTAAAGGAACTGTGTCCAAACAAAAGCTGGACATTACCTCTGTATAGTCCTCAGTAAGTACAATACATTAGCAGCATGTCTGGTCTGGTATGTACCTAGGCAGACATCTGCACCAAATGGGAAAGGCCATGTTAACACCCACTAAGGATATCCATGCCCTTCAACACCTGTGCCATGCAGCCAGCTTTGAATCAGTACTACCCACTCAGTATTGGACAGGTTGTCCACAGGTGATATGTGGCATGCCTAGATGGCAATGTTGTGCTCAACCCTTCAACAGCTGTCCCATATATGTCAGTATAACTCTATGTGCATTACTGGCACAACAGGCTTGAATCACATATGACACAGCAAAAACAAACAAACAAAAAAAAAACAGCTGGATAGACAGGTTGGTCTCCAAGAGACTGCCCTGTGTCAGGAATGCACTCTCCAAAAATGTCAAACATAGTACCATACAGACCCTCATCAACTGCATCTAGGTTGAATGGATGTCAAACTAAAAATCTTTCCCAGGGGTCCAAAGTGTGTCAAGTAATGGCAGTGGCTACAGATGCTCTGATAGATAATTCTGTTGGGGATAGAGTACTGGATAGACTTGTAAGGGACCCCAGGTCCAGTACTGTAGTAACCTCCTCATACCTATGAACCT
Source organism: Protopterus annectens (assembly GCF_019279795.1). Classification (NCBI taxonomy): domain Eukaryota; kingdom Metazoa; phylum Chordata; order Ceratodontiformes; family Protopteridae; genus Protopterus; species Protopterus annectens. The sequence goes on from NC_056731.1 coordinate 975,244,261, forward strand.
GTGATCCTATGGAACTCCCAGGTGACATGTATCAAGAGTGGCATGCTGTATCAATGGCTTTTCATGCAAGGTATGCTGCCTGCCCCCATTACCACTCACATACTGTTCCACGCAAACACACCTAGGTAAACATGGACACATACAGCCTTACCTTGCTGATGTAAAGGTCTATGTTTTGCTACTCTGTCATCCTCAGCTCCCATAATGGCAGCTGCCCACCACAACTTAGACACACTGACATCTGGAATGGAAACAGAATAAGGTCTGTGAGATAACAGTCAGTCAGAAGTACTAACAGCAGTAAAGTATCATGGCACAGGGGTATGTACACTTTGATGTGTATGCATGACAATTGCCAGCAGACAGCACCTTACAGGCCATAACACTACTATACTACACAGTGCCATTACCTGTATTATATTCACCCTGTGCTTCAGACACATATTAGCATGTCCCTGCATCGATGGTATGGATAACAGGGGTGTTACACAGGTATTATCACATGCACAGGGTGAGGCGTGAGGTTTCCAAAGGCCTAGGCTGTGCCATGCAGTTGACATCATGTGTGTGTGTGTGTGTGTGTCTAGAGGGGTGCTGGTCAGCTGGGTCATGGAAAGGATCTGTGTGCATCTGTCGGTGACCTGCATGTGCCAGTCATGTATGAATGTGTGCATGCACACAGTCAAGGCATGTGCTAGCCTTACACGAGGGAATGTTGGACAGCTGTGGACTATCCATGGCAGAATGTACAGTTCACCATCTCTGGCCATGAACACAGGAACTGGTTCTTTCAGGTGTGGCACTGGCAACACCATGCCTAAGGCTAGATGCGGTACTACTTCCTGATGTGACCAGTGTCAGCTAGGTCTGTCTCCCTCATAGGATGACCCAGGACTATGTGCCCATGGCCTGCCATGCTGTGGTGTGGACAGCACCCTTCCGTTGGTATTGCTGGTGATACTGTCACTACAGGAGTGGGATTGTGCAGGACCATGTGGGGTCTCAGCTGATGTTGTTGCTGACCTACATCCATGTGTCAAATACCCTACTCCCACCACATGTTCAAGCACAGACATTGCATGGTTAAGGACTGACAATGTCTCACCCCACCATATATCCACTACATCAGCAAAATGACATAAGGCATCAACAATGCTATGGAGGGTGTCATGCATGCCAGGCAGTGTGTTATCCATGACCCTGAGCATCCATCTGCTGTACTGTTCACAATGTGCCTGTGCCTCCATGATGGACAGAAACATACATCAGGTGACACATGCTGTGACACCTCTGACAGGTGCTGGATGGGCAGCAGTCCTCCTTTGAGCAGCCCTATCAATCTGCCTGGGTGGGACCTCACCATCTCTCTGGCTATGGTTTGTGTCTACACTCAGAGATGCCATAGTCCCCACACTCCCTTGTTCGATGTCACCACCCTTGACTGCCCAGTATATGTGGCTGCTGGGGACTGGGTATGTGTGGGCATACTGACCATGCGCGGGGGGATATTGGGGCTGGAAATGGGATGCCAACCAATGGGACAGATCCAGCCCACAACAACCCCACCTGTGCCTCACAATGGCTGCCATCATCATCAGAATCTGTTGGCACACTGAGATCAGGTTGTGAGGGGGGACATGCCATCCCCCATGGTCACCAGTGAGGGGAAGACAACATGACTACATGAATACATGCATTACAATGTTTGCTGATACACACACGCATGCACATACACACACACACACACACACACACACACACACACACACACACACACACACACACACACACACACACATATACAGGTGAGGTGCCACAACACCACACCTTCTGAGTGATGGCATGCACAACGCACAATCAGACCACAACAAACACACTCTGGACAGGCCCTGAACAATATGCAGTGCAGCTACTTGCAGTTATTGTTGGTAGTATTATACACCTGTGAGATATGTGACAAGTCAGAGTATGGGATGGACCTTCACCTAACACACAGTGCACCCGTTTACACACTAGTAATGTACCCCTGTACAGCAGACTGGATACACCTATACAAAACTATGTGCTAATATATTACAGCTCCTGCAGATTTGCTACTGTGATTACTAATTTGACGCACTGCAGTGAACCCCACCACAAGTGAACATGCATGTATTGCAACATGGATATGCTTAACAGTCATGTGCATGACAAACTGGCAGCCCTTAACATGCCTAGGGTATAGATGACCCATTACATGACAGTTCCTCACTCACCAGCTATAGGCTGATGTTCCCCAGCCACACCAGAGGTACCTATGGATTTGTGGGGGAGATGTATTGTCAGGACACACACATGTTGCATTAGTACTGGATAATATGTGCATTTATCAACATGTATAGTACAAACTGTGATACTACCTAAATTGCTGACATTCACAATATGTGTGCACATGTGTGCATTACAAATCCCAATCCACAAATGCTGATTGACCTCACATATGTGTACAGGTATGCAGAGGCTGCAACTATGAATGCTACAGTATTAATGTTATGACAACTGGAGGCTTACCTGGACACTCGTCAGTAGTAGAATCTGTGCCACCCATCTCCATGTCATATGTACTGATGGTTTTCTTTGAGCTGCTGGCTGAACCCAGGTGTGGCAGGAACTCCTCTGTGGCTGACAGTGGTGTTTTTGTAGTAGTCCCTCCCCCTGTGCCAGTATGGTCCCTGGCCACAGCTGCAGCCCTTTGCTGTGCATGTTGTATGACATCATCGGCATGTTGTTGGACCTGTACATAGCTCCTATCCTGGTGGCCCACATCATTCACTGTTGCTATCAGGTCTTCCCACAGTGCAGCGCATTGTTGCTGGTTGTGGTGAAACCTTAACAACAGCACCCATTGATGGATTCTCAGGGGATCATGAATTGCAGTGGTCTCAGGTTCTATGAAGGGTGGGTTCCAACATCTGTACATCCCATCTGACAGACATGAACAGGGGAACACATCACAGGACTGCATACATTGCTCACCATTATGTACAGACCCTGCAAATCCACTTTTGCCAGCACTATCCACCGCTAACCCCCACATCATAACCCTGCCATCTATCAGCATGGTATGTCTGTGGGTATCGGCAACACAGTGGCAATACAGCATGCGTTGCCCCCACTGATCCTGATGTCTAATGCTACTTGCTGCATGTGCTATGATGTGCTGTAATGCATGTACCTGTTGCACCTATTACTGCCTATTCATAGCCTGTCTACATGGCCTGCTGTGTTGTCAATGTCCTACTGTATTAATAATCATGTGGTCTGTAGGCCCATCCCTTAGGTCTCCCTGGACTTCTTCCCACAGATTCTGGACTATATGACTGACAGTGTCCTACATTTTTTTCCAGCCAGTGTGGTTGATATGGGTGTCCTGGCACTGTGTAGCACCTGCTTCATGTGCATGGATGGACAGCCATCTACAAACCCCAGCAAGGAACATACTGTGTGAGAAATGCAATGACAGTAGTAACCTACAGTCCATGATCTGTCCCTGTCCCAAAACAGGTTGTCAACACAATCAGTACACCTCACACACTAGTCAAACCTACAGAACACAAACAAACATCTGCAGTGGTCCTCAACATCCACATTCATAAAGAAAGTAGATCTCTGAGACAGAGCCACTCATGAACGTCACAGCAGTACGCAGTATATACCACACATGGTCACACCCATGATCTACAGCCACGCAGGTGTCAGCCCATTTCAAATGTGCTATACATAGGGGACTCCAGTGGAGACACACTGATGTGCCTCTTACCTGGCTGTGTATGTGGATGGTCACAGTTAACTGTTTGTCATATGGCAAGCTCTACCATATTGCATATGCAGTGCTGTCTCTCACCAACAGGTACTGTCATGGGTCTGTCACAGTACATGTTGGTGTGCCTGACCTGACATGTATGTCCATGGACTATATACAATGAGACATGAGTGAGCACACTGGTTATGTGTCACAGGCAGGTATGTCCCTAGCCTTATGGTGCATTATGCTGTCACCCAGACCGATGCCACAATACAATCAGGGAATGTTTGTCCTTAACATGTGCACATATATTCTGTGATATTCCAGAGATTACAGTACCTGGGAGTCTGTGGTGATATGGTAAACAGACCACAATGCTCTGTGAGAGACAGCCTCCATCTGTCTTCACTGGTATTCATGCATCTTCCACTGGTTATCGGCACACCATAGTGACTCCATTATTAAAAGAGGTAAAGCTATCACTACCAACATACATGTGCCAGTGCAGGACACACTGACAGCCATGCTGCTAAATGTTAGAAGTGTACAAATAACTTTGCCCTCATTGCAAGTAGTCCTAACCCTGGCTACTGCAGACATCTGTGCAGTCACACAGACCATTGTTCAAAGCTGCAGAGAGCAGCCCAGCCTACTTGGTCATCCATCCTATCAAACATTTAGATGCCAAGGTGTAACCAGTAAGGCCATGGGACATGGGGTTTCTGTATATATGAGACACATACACACCTCCACACTGTACAGATAGTATGATGCACAGGGGACACTGCAGGGGCAGTTCACCATTGAGAGCACACACCTATTCTCTTTGCAGCTAGCTACTGGCCAACACATGGGACCAGGAAGCCCATTCGGCCTATATGGACCTCATCAACTGTATTAGGAGTTGGGTCTGTACCCTGATCCTGGGTCAGTTGAACAACCCTAACATACATTTTTCAGACGTACCCATGCCAGCACACAAATGGCCATCAAGAGTAGACATACAAACACCTTGGTGCACCCAGGGTATACCCCCATATGAGGTGAAGGTGTATTGCAGTTGACATTACACAACACAGGGTACCACTGCAGCTTACCTACAGTGTCCTCCTCCATGGCAAAGCAATCATCATGCAGTCAAGTTTGCAGTCACCATCTCCCACAATACCCATCTAGTGAGGGTCAGCCATACATACACCTTCAATGTGGAATACATCCTCTGGGAGGTATACACAGCCTCACAGTCCCCAACCCCTCATTAAGGACTGGCACCAATATCCGCACATACACAAAAGCACTATATGTGCATTTGTATGGATGCATGTTGTCAGGTATACCCAACAGGCCTACATCATCCTCTGCTAGAATATGTACCCCTGTCTGATGGACATATGCAATACATACTGTCCATAACAGGGATGACATACTGCTGTGAGAGACAAGGTAGGGACAGGTGCCCAATTTGGAGCAATGTCTCCTTAGCATGTACATGAGAATGAGAGCGGTCTGGCAAACCTGCACAAGAAACACAGAGCTTATATTGTCTACATCCACTACAGACAGTCATCACCCCACTGCACATTTGTCTGCAACAGCACAGGAAGCACCTGCAGCTGCTCACATGAGGTGCTCAAGGACACCAGCTATTCCAATGCTGTTGCTATACAATACTGGATGCCTGACAGACTCGGGGTAGGCCTCACCCACTGTCTTCCCCATCATTACATCAGGATAGCCACAGTACCCCTTGTCTTCTATATGTAGGGAACAGGTCACCACTGCCATGTGAACGTCAAGGTATACATCTGCCATGGGAGCGTATCACATCACAGTATGCATCCTACATGACCCCAAGCATAACCTTAAAACACCATAAGGAACCATGTTTATAGCAGGACTGAGTACCGCCTTTCTCCCAGCCATTTGATGGACAACCACTGCACCCCTTTAGGGTAAGGTGTTGTGTCCCCAACTTAGTCACATGATAGACCCAGCAGCCTTACTAGGCTGTTCTGCAAGGCTGTAGCACAGTTTATAGAGAACCCCAGTAACAAGCACATTGGCGACCTGCACACAATCCATCACACATACTTAGGCTTTGTCAAGGAAGGTTTCATGCTGTTACACTCGGTTGACCTGTATGACTCAGTCACCAAAGCCATGGACAGGGGGTGACAGTGCAAACTGCTTACCTTGACCTGAACAAACTCTGTGACAGTATAACCCCCATGGCCATTGTATATATATATATATATATATATATATATATATATATATATAAATAACACCCCATGTATGTATCACACCATATGTTACCATATGGGTAGCACACCAGTGCACTGACATGACCCATCTATTCCACATAGGGGAATCCACCTCAAAAGGTTGACTCATAACTATGTGTGTAACCTATTTTTCCATGTTTGGGCCTCTATGTGTGAAGCATACTCCTGAGGTGCATGTAACAACCACTACCTTATGTCCGACCATGTCTGTGGATGACTGCTTGCTGTGTGCCATCACTGAATGCCCTACTGACTTCAACATCTGCCTAGCAGGGTCTCACACAGATACATGACTTTTGCCAGACATATGGCCTTAGGCTCCATAGCAGGACATGCAGTGTCAACCCCTTTGGGGAGAGTGACATCCCCACATAGTATCACAGTACTAACGACATCCTAGGCATGCAATCAATTGTGAGGGAGCTGTGGACACAGGTCTTTGGAAACATGACATTTCAACACAATGTTGCTCCCATTGTAAAGTAAACCTTCTACATGGCCCATGTCATCCATAAGGGTATGAAATCAAGGGACATGGAGTATTCACATCCCCATATTCCCCCTGATGAGGCCCATTATTTTGTCTAATTCCCTGTACATCATTCACATCACACAGCACATGCAGCAGCTGGACACATCACAGAGGTTCCCCACCAGGGGATACCAGGGCATCAAACATCTACCATACACTAATAGGCTATAAGGGCATCCCTCCACCCAGTTTCATACATACCCTCAGGGGCAACCTCAGTGTGGCATGCCAGGCAATCACAGACTCCACATTGCTGGGACTTCTATATGAGTGGATGTCATGCTCCACTCTGTTAACGCACATGCCCTCAACCTGGTGTGTGACATGAACTGGGCATGTTGGCAGCTCAGATGTGTGTCCCACACAATCACCCTGTGGTGGAATGGGCACCCTGTCAGTATCAGGCAAGATAGCCATTTACACCTTTGTAGGCATAACCTGCAAAACTGGATGGTTAACTGCACATACACCCTCGGGATACCACCTGTGTCCCAGCTACCAGGCGCTACCTTGCATACACATTGGCTAACATCTGGCCTGGGCATATGGCTACTCAGGGCTCATAGCCTAGTAACCTCTTGTACCAGGAATACCACATATGGACTGAGTGCTGTGACAGACTGTGTTTTTATATGTCAACAACCAACACTGCCATTGACTGTTTGGTATTGCCTATGGGCAGCATTGCAGGACCATGTCATTCAGCTTACATCTGACAAATAGGTGAGTGGTAGTACGTGTGCATGTGGACATTCCAGCAATGGTTGTGCTACAAAATAACTGAGAGCAGTGCATATGTGGTGTAGGGTGTCCTCCTCATAGGTGTCTGACATCTGCAGTACTCAGATGTTTGCAGAATGTGTACACATGCCTGATAGATGTAGACCCCCTGCCAGACACAGGGTAGACAATATGTGATGGTTGCCCCCAGAGTTTGGGAAATGTGTCTGTGACATGCCAGACCCCTAGGAACACAGTATGGTACATTAATATCTGGTACTGTATTCATTCCCTTACATTGTATGTACAATATATATGCACTGCTGCTGAGGCAGAGCCAGTGTTCCCCCACTACCAGTGGGTATAACCTGCTGTCATGCTGCAGGGGGTCACCAAGTATGCTAGCCATAGGTGTCAGGCAATGAGATACAGTTGTGGAGTACACAGTGACCTAGCCAGAGTATGTTAGGGACTGTCAGGGACACCTAGACAATCTTTGAAGTAATCCTGCATGATATTCTCAGACTGAGAAGGGATCACTGACAGTAAATGATGTGATATGCCAGCTGTATCCACCAGCACAAAAGACAATCCAGTAGCAGTCATATCTGAGTTGACCATTGCTGGGGTGAGTCAGAGGCCAGAGTTGTGATCTATGTCACTGCAGACAGAGCCATAAGGGATGGCCATGGGTGCTGGACAGCAGACTAACAGCAGCATGTTAGTCCAAGAAAAGTGATTGAGACCAACTGTGTACATTCCTATTTCCCATGACTGCATCCCCACATCTTCATTTCATCACATGCTTAATGCTCTGACATACCTGGTATACTGTTGTACTCTTTTGTAAGAGGAAATCCAGTTCTAGCCCCCTACAGAATCACAGTCTGTCATCATGAAGAAAATGTCAGACCTGTTTACCATAGGCAGCAGCTTGTCTTTTGTAGGTAATGCTCATGAACAGGTGATTGCCTGTGCACCAATCTGTGACTCCCACTAGCTAATTGCATCCAGAACAGCTGGGTTGCATTGCCATTAGCCAATGGTATGGGAACACAGTCCTAAAATTAAGGTCATTATGTAGGCCTTGGCCCTTTTCCTCGCTGTGAGGAGGACATTACCAAGTTCTGTGGGCTAAAGCATCACGGAGGGTATATAGAAATGATGTTCTCTGTTTGGATTGATGTGTTATGTCCACAGTTTTGCAAGCTATGTTTAGCCATTGTTGACAGAGTTTTTGATTCTGTGGCAGGTTACTGTTTAACAATGTGATGTGGGCTCAGTAAGGAGACATTCAAATGTGAGTGTCATACATCCTTTTTATCTGAATGTACATGCTGCTGCAGTTGATGCTGGTGTATCAGCCATGTATGTTTGTAGGGGGTGACTGTGATACATGTCCCTGTCACCTGAATATCTGCACCCAACCCTTTATGTATTGTTATTGTGTGGATGGGATGCCAGTTCTAGGTGTTTGGGAGTTATGGTAGGTTTGTAACAGTTAGCCGAACATACAGCTGTGTGGCAGGCCACAGCTGCTACATTCTGGACAGGAGTCATACTGGGGATTGTGATAACAATTGCGGGACAACAAGCTGTATATGCCAGTGAGGGAGTAGTGTCAGCTGTTGTGTCACAGCATGGCCAGGATGAAGGAACCCATTATAGTTCAGGTGAGGCATGTGCCTCTGGTACATATGTTAAGTAGTAGTACTATCCAGACATTGGTAGGGGAGGTTTAGGACACATATTGATATTTGTGACATTTGTCCCACCTTCCAGGCCTTTGACATGCTACTGTGGTTGGTGCTGACTGTGGTAGCAGCAAGCAGGTCTGCTGGACATTGCATGGCTCGGTTATTTCTAGGTTGTATTGCAGCAGTTGTCATGCAGCAGACTGGACTGTGGGCCTGAACTGTGGGTGTCCAGATGTCAGACATGCTGAGAATGTTACAGCTAGAGCTATATATTAATTATTATGGGAGGTGTAATTGCTTTACCAGAAAGGCTCATCCACACTCTGCTACACTTTGCTGTGAAGGAAAGGTTAGTTTGCTTTTATTTTTTGTATTACTGTGCTGCCTCTCTATATTTTGAATACTGTAGTTTGTTTTCTTTACCTTGTGTTTTGCTTGCATTCTGTTTTAACAGCATATTATAACTTCAAAAGAGACCACAGCTCTCTCTGTTCTGAGTCAGGCAGAATTTTTTCCCGCCCTCCGACCCATTTAAGTTGTCTGGTTAAATACCACTGTCTTTCTAGTTGCCCGCCTCTTATCTCATTTCTCTCTACTTTCACTGGCTTATGTGAGTAATCACAAAATCATCATTTTCGAAATCCCACCCCTTCAATTATTTAAATTTATTGGCCATCCTACAGTATTTCATAGTACCAAAATACAAAAGTGACCACCCCTTTCAATCCATCTTGCTGTTTTAAAAATAGTAACTCTCCACTAAACCTTAACTTTTTAAACAGGTAAAACTCAAGTTACCTACTTTCACATCTAACTTCTCTAGTGCACACTGCAGAGTGCATTCTTTTCAATCTTTCCTTTAAGCATCCCTGTGACTAGCACTTTCTCTAATACCTGCTGGAAAGCACTAGGAAGCCTTAAACTCATACAAACACTGAACTCTCCTTGTTAACAAGGAGAAAATAATAGTAGGCACTAAACAGCCTATAATTGCAAAGTACCTTGCTAAGGAAACAGCTCCTATACTTTACAAAGAAAAAAAGCCCCAAACCAGGCATGTCCAAGGGTCAGCTTCCGGTGATTTCTCCTGTCCACCTGGTGAATCTGGGCATACTGGGGCAATGCAGCAATTGCCTCATGTACACAGACAACCCTCTCCTCCTACCACCCAACACTACAACCTGTGAGAGATGCACTTACATAGCCAAAATGGAAGCAAAGCTCTCTCCACCCAAGATTGTGCTAAACAGTCAAGAGGAGAAGGTTAACACCCACACTACACCTCAAGCAACACATAGCCCTTCTAAACCCGCACCACCAACACCCACATATAGCAACACTAAATCCACATATGCAGAGGCCCTTAACTGTAACCTGCCCAAGCAACAAAGACCTCTGAAGCTGAAATGCAAACAAACACCAGTCACAACCAATGTGTCACATAGTTCGCAACACCAGTGTGCCACCCAGCAACAGCCCCTAAGGCAAGACAATGTACCTAACACTTTAGTCATAGGTGACTCTATAGTCCGGCACACTGATGTCCCTCTCAACAGGTTGAATAAGGAGAAAATTACAGTCAGCTGCCTGTCGGGTGCCAGGATCCGCCACATAACGCATGCACTCAAGTCACTCCACAACAAGTACAAATATGACTCTGTCATTGTCCATGTTGGAGTGAATGACTTGAGACGTACCTCCCTGGACTACATGAAAAGAGACATGGAAGAGCTCTCAAATCATGTGGCCCAGGCAGGTATGACCCTAGCCCTGAGTAGCATCCTGCCTTCGCCCAGAATGATACCACAATATAAGAATAAAATGATTGACTTCAACAATTGGCTAAGCTTATGGTGTCATTCAAAGGGGATCCAGTATCTGTCTGCCTGGGATGACATGATTGACAGACCACGATGCTTTGCCAGAGATGGTCTGCACCTGTCGCCCCTGGGATTCAGGTTACTGGCTAAGGCTCTTGCCACCCCTATACTGCCTTTTTTAGGCAAACTTCAAAGGACAAAACCACCACCGTAACAGGTACAAGCATGCAAAATCTGAAGGTAATGCTACTCAATGCTAGAAGTCTAAACCTCAAAATGCACTTTCTCGAGGCACTCCTAAAAATGGAGAACATCGATATCTGTGCAGTAACTGAGACCTGGTTCACGGCTCCAGAGAGCACCCCTGCAATACCAGGCTACAACTCTTACCACACTTTTCGGCCACCAAACCAGGACCGAAACACTAAAGGTGGAGGAGTGCCAATATTCACCAAGGATATTCACACCACCAGGCTAGTTGGCCAACACAATGTGTCTGAAATTCTCCAAGTGCAACTAACACTAGGTAAGACTGCAATCCAAATTGTAGCTTGCTACAGATCCCCCCCATACCCCAAGATTCTCACTACACCTTTCTAAACATACTGGAAAATATTAAGATAGAACCAAACACCCTAATACTGGGTGATTTTAACTACCCTTCCATTAACTGGGAAAACTACTCATGTCCCAACACCTTTGCGCAACGGTTCTTGGAATTCATAAATTCCAACGCCCTGGATCAACTAATCCATAGTCCCACCAGGGGCTCCAATATCCTAGACCTGGTCATTACCAACATGGGAAATCAATGCTCCATACCTATGGTCACCCCTTCGTTAGTCAGGTCTGACCATAAGCTAATCACCCTTAACATCCACATCCCATCCCCACCCCCCAGTAAAGAAACCACCATAAAAAACTTCTCCAAAGCCAACTTCATGCTACTCAAGTCAGAAGTGACAAACTTCATGACACCCAAGCAGACAGGAACTGAAAGGGTGGGAGGTAGGCATAATGGGTAAGGTGTTTACCTTACAAACATAAGGTGCAGGGTTTGATTCTCACATGAGGTAATTGGCTAGGCTGAAAATGGCCCACAAGGGCAGTTAGCCTAGTACTAGCCTATGAACCTATGAACCTATGAACTGCTGAATCCTACACTAAGGCACTGTACGAGCACATCCACTCATGCATGAATCGTGCCATCCCAAATAGAACCAAAATGCTGTCATCCAAAAAAAGGAAGCCAATCTGGTGGTCCCCTGCCATAAACAAACTTTACAACAAAAGGAAGAAACTTTTGCAGAAAAGAGGAAAATCCCAGGATGCAAAAAACTCCCTTACTAGCCTCAGTAAGATACTGAGATGCCTCATAAAATCCTCCAAAGCTAGTTACGAAAATAAAATTGCCAAAGATTCCAAAGACAACCACAAAGCATTCTATAACTATGTCAAGAATCTAAATGGCAATGCTCAGATCTGCTCTGAGCTAAAACAGAATGGCATTAAATATACTGATCCGAAGGATATTGCCAATATCCTGGCAGATCGATTCAGTGCCAACTTCACCCCCCTCTCATCCCCTAAATGGACCATCTCAATACCAGAAGATTGCCAAATTCCAGTAATAACGGCCACACAGGTACAAAATGCACTCTTTAAAGCCAAGAATACAGCATCCATGGGACCAGATGACATCCCGGGCTGTGTACTACATGAACTACAATATGAACTGGCACCTCACCTAAGTGTCATGTTTAATCATAGCCTCACCTCAGGTTTCGTGCCCACTGAGTGGCGCAGAGCTACAGTTATCCCAATCCACAAGGGGGGATCCACCTTGGATCCCGGAAACTACCGTCCCATCAGTCTGACAAGCCTTATCTGCAAGGCCATGGAGCGTATTATCATGGAACTTATAAACAAAGACATTGGCAACCTTCAAACACTGGACCCCACCCAGTTTGGGTTTGTGAAGGGCCAATCTTGTCTCCTGAACCTGATTGGCTTCTTTGAATCAGTCTCCATAGCCATGGACAAGGGTAAGGTGGTCCACACAGCCTATCTAGACCTTGCCAAGGCCTTTGACACCATCCCCCCTCTGGAATCATAGATAAACTTACTAAGTTGGGCATTAATCCCTATGTCACCCAATGGGTTGCTAAATGGCTTACTGATAGAACCCACACTGTAAAAGTAGCCGACTCCAAATCCAGCTCCAGACAAGTGACAAGTGGAGTACCTCAGGGTTCAGTCATGGGGGCGCTCTTGTTTGGCATCTACTTCTCTGAAGTACAGGTCAACACTAAGGGACTCTGGCTAACAAAGTTTGCAGATGACTGCAAACTGGGAGCCATTACTGAATCCCCAAATGATGTGGATACTCTACAAAAGGGCCTTACAGAAACAGATGCTTGGTGCCAGAGCCATGGGCTCAAGCTCAATGCCAAAAAATGTATTGTTATCCCCTTTGGGAAAAAACATGTATCCATGAATTACCATATAGGTGGCAGTACACTAAACACAGAAAGTGTGATAAGAGACTTAGGGACACAGGTGGACAGTGGTCTCACCTTCGATAACCACATCGCCACAACAGTCAGGAAATCCTTCTATGTGGCACACCTCATCACGAAGGGCTTTTCATCCAGAAAAAAGGAGGTAATTGCTCCACTGTACTCATCCCTCATTAGACCCATTATAGAATACAACGCCCCATTTGGTATGTACCTCTCAAGACATCTGCAACAACTGGAAAGGCCTCAGAAATACCTCACTAAAAGAATCACAGGCCTAAAGCAGATGCCCTATGCTGGCCGCCTTAAAAAACTCCAGCTATACTCTGTCGCATGTCGTCTACTCAGAGGCGATCTCTGCTTAACATACAAGGCCATGTCAAACCCAGAGCTGTTGGACATGCTACACTTAAAGAAATCCCAATCCCTCAGAGCTACACGCTCCAGGGATCTAAACCTTGTCATCACAATAAACTAAACATGCTGGAGGGATAGGTTCCTGACCCAGAGACTCCCCAGACTCTGGAATAGATTGCCCATACATGTCAAGCAGAGTGCCTCTTTGGACCTCTTCAAGTAGAACCTTGATGATTGGATGGGAGAAAGGAAATTCACCCCAGGGATCAAGTCAGTCACCCTGCTAGACAGGGGTCCAGGAAAGTAAATAATGTGGGAAGAAATAGCCAGGGAATTGTTATGGCTAGGCTTGTATAGGCCCTAGGGCTGATAGCCTAGTACCAACCTATGAACCTATGAGCCTATGAACATATGTGCATGCATACAGTGTATTACACAGGATTGGCATGAACATGTCTGTTTGGATGGCTATGACATGTGACACTGACCTGTCTGTCATGCTTTTGTGAAATCAATCTGCACTGCCTTGCCATTATATCAGCACACAGAATATCTTTGATGACAGCAATGCCATGCGTAGGTGACATGACTGTGGACATTCAGCAACTGTCTGTGCAGTTGTCAGCTGTATATGATATGGTGGGTCTCCCATCAATCCATCAGCATGTGTTTGGCTGTGTACTGTATTGTGTCTGCATCACAGGCCCAGGTACACTGTCATTTATCACATTATATGTAGAAGTAGTCTCAGTGCTACTCAGGATATCTTCGTAACAACACCAGTAATTCCCCCAGAGTTGAGTTGGTCTACTGGTGTATTGCAGTGAACTGTAGTTCAGAGGGTCCTGGGGCCAGTACTTGGCAAGGGTGCATTTTCTCCCTTTTACATGACTGTACTGCATGATATATATAGAAAAAAAGCATTACCTTTTCAGAGATGAGTTGTCCTAGTGGTGTGTTGCTCTGACTGTAGTTCAGAAGGTCCTGGGTCCAATACTAGGCAGTGGTGTTTTTTTGCCCTAATGTTACATGACTGTACTGCATTATATACTTAGAAAAAAGCATTAATTTGCTAGAGCTGAGTTGTCCTAGTGGTGTGTTGCTCTGACTATAGTGCAGAGGGTCCTGGGTTTGCAATTTGCCAGGGCTGGTTGTTGGGCAGAACAGTGTCTGAATCACTTAGGCTGATTAAAGCACTTTTAAGTTGGCTTGCATGATGCACCTTGATGCTAAGCGGCACTTAGTCCCACTTAAACCTGTGTTATTTCCAAAAAAAGAAAAGAAAAAAGAGGTGATAGGAAAGTGGTGAAAGGGGCAAGCAGGGGGAAAAACAGTAGCTAGGGATGTGCAGGACAGGTGTAGGAAAGGACCATAGTTCTCCATTTTTTTTGCAGCATCAGCTGTACATCATGCACACAATTGGGAATCTGGAGCCTCACACCCTACAGGGAGGGGCATAGGCAACATAATGTTGTTGATTAATTCATAGGAAAATTGATTAATGGCAGTGTATGTGGGTGAAAAATATTTAGCCATGTATGGGACAAAATTATTTTTGGGGACAATTGCCCCCCCCCCTTTTTTTTTAGGTGAAAGTGGGATGTTGGGGAAGAGTTGTAGACATGTTTGTGGAGGTAAGTTGGGTAGGAGAGGTTGCATTTACAGACAGACAAGACAGAAAAGACAGCAGACAGGGGTGGTATATGATACATGAGGGGGGTAAACACCTTGGATGGGAATGGTGGTTGGAAATCAGAGGACCAACCCCCAGGTGGAAACAGTGGGACTGAGTACCCACCCATGGGTAGTCACCACTGTCCCTTCATGACCCCAAAGGTGGCTTTTCTGGGGTCTGGGTGCCAGGGCCATGCTGGCCCATGAGGTGTGCCACTCTGCCCTCTATCTGGTGCAGGCGGTCATCCAAATCCTGCTGGTTGACCTTGCTCACCATCCCTGAGAGCTGATTACAGGTGACAGGATCCTCTCCATGCCCACACACAGGGTAGGGGATGGGGTGGTTCCACCCGAGAGTGGTGCAAAACCACCAGAGAAGGCAGCTCCAGGATGCCTCTCAGACATGCTGGGACCCAGTGCCACATCCAGATAAAGTGAGACAGGTGGATTCACTGGGATCAGCCTACCCAAATGTACTATGGTGTTGAGGTTTGTCAAAGTGCATTGGTTAGCCACGAACAAAACATTTCATCTTTAGTTGTAATAGCATCTATGGGTATTCCAATTAACCCAGAACAATAGAATTGCATAGCAAACAGAACACATGCATAAATGGAATAACAGTCATTATTGTAACAGCATGCCAGTAACAGTAATGGCAACAGGCCAACAACAGTGAAATTTCAGCAAGGTATGTTAGTATGCAACCATTGAAATATATGAACAATAATACAACACAAGTCCCAACATTAGGTTTTGAGAACAACATACCCATTGTATATGAAAAATAATTAGTGATGCAGATAAGGGTGGGGGGGGGAGAGAAAAACATTCCATTAATGACCATATAGGCTATATTTTCACAACAGTACTGCTCAGTACTCTACAGATCTGCCCTTATTTTACATCAGCCTGTGCTCTATAGCTTCTGTAGCACATACATACCTGTTAAGCTGTCAACCTGGAATGATATGGGTCAAGCCGTGAGAAATATAGGAACATAACTACAGGGGACTTGTACATGTCAGGGTTACACATATGACTAACAAGGTGTACCCTGCACTGATGTTGTGTGAGTGTGCTACTGGCAAACTTCAACTGCATTTATATCTGTGTCCAAGATTATTGGCAACAATGATCACTAGCTGTGACAGTGTGACACTTGAGAGACATGTATGGGGAAGAGTGCATGGTTTATATACCTATCCTGCTGTCATTTTTAGGCATGGGGTTGCACTATCAGCACACATTCACAGACACACCAGCTATACAGTAGTACATCTGTACACAATTTATTAATATACCCTTCATAGAGCTAATACATACATTTCTTTACCTGTAAGCCTTGTGGAGAAAATATCTGTTAACACTACATGACTGTATCTACAAATAGTCAGGACTACTTGTCTGCTACTATACATACATCTTAGTACCAGTCCCTGGATTCAAACCCTGGTTTGTGTATGTGCAAATGTGAACAACATATCTATTGTTTACCACACTGAGCTACTGGGCGACTGTTGTGTGGTGCTTTACTGATTTGTTCTTAAAACTCACTTGGTTACAAAATCAGACCTGGTAATATAAGTAGAGTGTCACAGAAGACTGCTGTGACAGGTGAACATACATGCATGAGATTCATGCATGACAGAGATAGTAGGTGAACTGTGTATTAATACTTGGAATGCAGGTGTACACATTTAACCCTTAGTGGATGTGAATATGTGTGATCTGTACAGACCATATTTGGGTGTTGGGTTGCATACCAGACCCATATAAATTTGGACATGCTATATTTGCAGTCTCCAGCTATTACAATCTTATACTTGCCTGCATCAATGTACCTACATTCAGGAATACATATAGCTGAAATGCAAAGGTTAGCACAAGACAATCCTGAGGGAAACACACTACAATACATTACACATTACTATTCAAGATTCAGATCTTAGTGCTGAACATATAGCAATTTGCCAAAAGAAACTTGATTAAAGATGAAGGGCACCACAAAACAGACTCCTTTATTGTATTAATGCCACAACAAAAGCAAAACAAGCATTTCCGTCCAATTTATGGAGTCTTCTTCATTTGGTTACTTATATATCAAATTGTGTTGTATCTTGTTGTACAGCTCCACATCTCCACTTTAGCATAACAGTTGTTTATCAGCCTAACTTCAATCACTTCATGGTGTCATAGCCATATTTGCTGTGGAGCACCTGTACAATTTTATTTCTTCAACAGCAGACAAGAATAAACACAACAGTTGGTGGAAAGAACTTTATTGAGGGTGACATGACACAGTGGTTTATTACATTCAAAATTCTGACTTCAGTTATACTGCATATCCTGTAGATGATGAATGATGTCATTTATTACCTTCACAGCTTCAATCACAGTGTACTTTATTACAAGATCCTTAGTATTAATACATTATATGCTTATGTCATTCCTACACACTGTTACTACAGTATTAGCTTTCTTTCATCAAAAGCAGCTTGTTTGATGCCTTCATCTGTATTGCGCAATACCTGGCATTATTCAGTTACATCAGTGTGGGTCTAAGAACACATTTATTGCAGCACACTCAGAACACACTATACCTACTGGCAGTAAACAATGTACTCTTTCTTATTTATTGTACTATACATTGCAAGATAGGTCTGTACTCACCACACTGTCAGTGCATCCTCGCTAGGCGTCCTGTGTGGACTTCTAAGTTGCGAGTCCTCTCCTTTGTAGCTATGGGAAGGGAAGCACACCATTATGCATACCTGTCTATCATATATTCATGCTAGAATTTTATAAAGCAATGGTTTCCTATACTTACAAACTTCTGGGGCATTCCTGTCCCAAGCATCTTGGTTCTATTAGGCCAAGAGCACCCTCTTCCTCTGATTAAGGTCATCAGAATGATAATGCACCTGTTCACCAGTGCGGGAGATTCCAGTGGCATTGGTGAGCTCACGTGCCAGATGGTCCCAGGCCTCAGACTTGCATTCAGAGCTCTGGTACTGGCCCTACAGCAGTTTGTTGTCATGGTTTTTAACAAGGAGCCCACCCATAACCTTGGACTCCATCATGCCCCAGAGCTGTGCCCGAAAGCGGACTCCCTCTACAACTCCTGCCATAGTTCCTGCATGGGTCAAACTCCAACAGG
The DNA here is from genome assembly GCF_019279795.1 of Protopterus annectens. Lineage (NCBI taxonomy): Eukaryota > Metazoa > Chordata > Ceratodontiformes > Protopteridae > Protopterus > Protopterus annectens. Next base: position 975,262,809 of record NC_056731.1, read on the forward strand.
TTCTGGCTATATTCCCACCTGTGCAGCTTACATAAGGCTATTTTCCCACCCTTTGCTGCCATTGGACCATTTTCAAAAATGCTATGCAAAGCTCAGCAGTGCACAAAGCCACTAAGTTGAGTTGAGCAGTGCTTAAAGTTTCAAATGCTTAGCAGTGCTTAGCAGTGCACAAATCCGCTTACCGTAGCTGAGGACTAATTAGAATGGGATTAGTTAGCAAAGCTCATACCAGCTAAGTGGAGATGAGTGTTGCTAACTATTGCTAAGACAGGTCCTGTTTAAGCTTTGCTTAGCTTGGCTTAGCAGTGCTTAGCAAAATTTAGCTAAGGGCAAACAAGACTTTTACAAAATAACACAGATATATATTGATATGTATTACTCATTATTGATACTTTATTATTATATGTTTGTATTTTACTTTACATAAACTCACCCTATGTATTTTAATTACATGACCTTGGTGTGTAACAGAACTGTATTGGACACTTGTGCTTAACTGGAGGTTTTCACCTGATATCTCCACTGACACTGGGATTGTGGACCAGCTGCACTAACCTGGTTAACAAATATCAATAACTACAGCAATAAAAAAATAGAAATATAAACAGGAATGCTTTCCAATGTAAAATCTGGTCTGTTGGGGTATTCGAACCATGTACTTACTACACAAAAAGCTGTAACTCTAACCATTCAGCTAACTCAGTTGTCAAGGTTTTGGCTATACATTTCTATATAGCTTTTTGTTTAGTTTCAGCAGTGCTGAGCAACTCGCAGCGCCATGCAAACATGCTCAGCTATGCTTAAACTTAACAAAAAAAAATTCAAACAAAATAAATAAACCTAAAAGGGAAAGTCACATTTGCACATTTGATTTCCGTTCCGTATGGCACTCTGACAGTAAAGGGGGTGTGTTACTGACACTATAGCACACCCCCTTTGTAAAATATAGCTATCAATTATTAATAAGTATCTGGGGACACTTTCTTTAATGTTTTAGTGCTGTATAGTGCTGACAATACAGGGGGTGTATTACAGACACTGTAACACAGCCCCTGTGTGACACAACTAAAAATAAAATTATGAATAAGTGTCTGAAGACAATTTCTTTAATGCTTTAGTGCCGTACGGCACTTTGACTGTGCAGGGGGTGTGTTATGGACACTTTTACAGACCCACTGTGTGAAATAAATAAATGACTATATAAATAAGTTTACAAGGACACCTTCTGCAATGTTGTATTGCCGTATGGCACTTTCACAGTGGAGGTGGTGTGTTAGACATCTGCGATCACTGTAACACCCCCTTAGCACTGATTGAGTAACCATGTACACGGGTGTCCCTCAATAGGGTGCCTTCATTAATATGCAAGGCGCGCTGCCGAGGAAGAGCTGCATACAGGGCCATGATAAACTCCTTGTAGGAATTATACTATTCTTGCACAGAGTTTATTAAAGACAGGAGTGGGGGAAGCTATCTGAGGAGAGAGCGTGTCAGGATTGTTAGATCCAAAATTATTAGTAAGGGCTTTAATACTTTCTATAATAAGTGTGTTAATCTGAGCAACTATTTCAGAGGAAGTGTTATTGTGGCCAGGATTAGAAGTGGTGGTTTCAGGATGGAGTAAATTATTATCAGATGGGTTGGAACACTGATTTAATAAGGGGTAACCACAGAAAATGTTCTTGCCTGCCTTAATCTGTCTTTTAATATGGTTGTGTAATTCTTTAAAGTGTTGTAGGTTTTGGAGAAATCTGTTTGTAACCATTGTTTCCAAGCCTATCTCTTTCATGCATTAGGTGCCTGCTATGAGTAGATACCTGAGGAGTATGAATGATAATTCTTTACTTGTTTTGCTCTAGTTGGAGCCAGACTATTGACGTTTTTTTTTAGGAAAAGTGTGTTAAATTTGTTAACACCTTCACCGAGTTAAATATTTTCCAGGCTAGGCCAGTTAAAGGAACTTAGGATATTATTAAGTATATCAGGGCTAAAATGAATGAGGTTTAATGAATGCTACTGTATTTTTTTTGTATTTCTGTCATCTGTGCTTTTAAAAAGCAACAACATTTAAAAGCATCACTTATTTAGGGATTTTATTCCATTTTATTTTTTGCCTTATCCCTGATTCTTGGATGATAGATTTGAGATTTCTTGAGCTTCTCATATATCTCGGTTTTTGAGCAATAAAAATGATACCAAAGGGCAAGAACGATGAATACTCTCTCTCTCTCTTTATTAATGATAGCTTCTACTACTAGACTGTAGCGGTAAGGAATGTCTGAATAGTTCTAAACCAGTGATTTAATATCATATATACTCTACGTATTCATGAATAGCTTTTACATTTTCAATGCAGTCAACAAAATAGGACACAAATGCATTTTTAGAGGTTTTTTTTTATTAGGAATGCAGAGTTAATGACTGGGTGGGAGCTGAGAAGAAAGATGCATGCTCTATGTCAGGACTGAAAGACACTCATTGACTGAATCCTTTGGACTGTGGAGGTATCAATATTTAAAAGGGAATTCAGTCTAGCTGTTCAGATTGGGAGAATAAGGATTGAATTAGCAAAGCTGCAGTCAGGTAATCTTTGCTTGTTGTGGTCTAGCTCAGCCCAATAATAAAATAAGGGAGTGCGGGAGGAAGAAATGTTAGGAACAAGTAATGCACAGGATTAGGATCACAGAGCTGCAGTGAGGAAGAGAGGTTTGGTAGTACAATTGAAGAAGCTGATTGACACAGAGGTTTAGCTTTTTGCAACAAATGGTTGCTGTACTGTTTCCATCCCAGACCTGTCCTGTTATAAAAGCTGGCATTGTTAATAAAGAATGAATCTTATATTTTATATCATGCCCAGGGCAGTATGGAAGAGAATGACAAGTTGTAGCAACATTATGGTCCTACTGGCTATGAATTATTACACTAGGATTTGAGAAGTAATTTCCTGTTTTCCCACTGAGATTTTACACATTTCCAGGCTGTACAATAGTTATCAGGCTCAGGGATCAAGATGCCAGAGTCACATAAATGAGCAGCATGGTTAGTAATGGAGGAGAAGAATTAAAATCCAGAGAAGGATATACATTTTCAGTTGGACTGCAACAAGATGAGAGTTGTCCTTGGGGAGGTTCTGCAATTCTTTATGTAGGCCTTCTCTGGTGAGGATAAGGCAACCTATGTGGTATCAGCCTCAACTGCAGAATGCTCAGATTTTTTACTCATATATTTGGTCTGTTTCTCATAAAGTTGTGATTTTTCTGGCAAGTCCCTGGCAAATCACTGAGGACTGAAGTCAGGAAATAATGGCACACATTTCAGTTTCAGACTTCATATCCTTCAGAGAATTCATGCTAATGCATAACCTGTTATTCTACCCACTTTCTAAGTTTGTAAGAGCAATATTTAAAAAGTGTATCTATTTTATGCCTTTGCCCCCCCCCCCTCCCATTATTTGTATATTTGTCCAGATTTCTTTCTCTAACAGGTTGAGAGGGATGGGGGTAAAGTATGGTGGCTAATAATTTAGAAAATGACTTGAAGTTGTTGATAAAAGCCTTGTTGTAATCCTTGCAAAGTGCTTTGTTATCTCTGCAGTTCATTCTCATTCTTGACATCCTGTCTTGTGCACATGCCTTGGCAATTATTGGAGTAACTAATTGTTTCATTTGTTTACTAGACTAGCCAGTTCACTCCATTTCTGGTTTGGCAGATGCGTTCACTGAATATGTAGCAAAAAATAGTGTGAGTGTGTGTGTGTGTGTGTGTGTGTGTGGGGGGGGGGGGGGGGGTTGCATAATTCATCTCTGAATCTGGTCCAAGTAGTATCAGGAAGCAGACAGTAGCACTCTCTCCCTTAACAAATGAATAATTATCAGAAGAAAAAAAATGGGAGGACTTGAAGAAATGATCTACAGAGAGGCAGCACCTACAATAACAACATGAACAAACACATTTCTATTGCCCCCTTGCTCAAGCTTAGAACAGCAAAGCTATGATATAATATTGTTAACAGGCATTAAGTAAAAAAAAAATAGCCTTGTGTCTCTGTTTGGCTGTATTTCAAGGTTGTTTAAGGGTATTTTATACATTATATTCATATAAATCAATTCAATTGATAATTTATATTTAAACTACTAAAATTAGATGATATTTATTAGTAACGCATCCTTGAATATGGTTTTAAGATTTTTTTATTATGAAAGGGGTGGTTTTATATTACATTCGGTTATATGACAGCGTGTTTCTTTAAATATTAATTGATTTGTTCATTCAATTGATTAATTGGAAGGCTATAAAAAGGAAGTGCATGTTCAAAAGTTTTTTCATTTGATGAAGTTTGAGTGCTACTCTTAAGAAAACGTGTGGTGATATTTAACAACGTTAATGTATTATCTGTGAAAACGTGTTTTGGCAGTTTTCTGTATTAAAATTTGATTTTAACTGGTGGTTTCGTTCCCAGTTTTTTGCTTGTAGGAAACATGTCATGGCCGTTTCCTTGCATTCTTTTGGTTACAGCTGTGGTCCGCTACATATTGCGACTGGTTTTGTTTTGTTTTTTTTAGCACCTACAATAACATTTACAAAGGTACCACCTCTCTACTGAATGAAAAAAAAACAGAATACTTCATATCAGGATTTCAACTAATGGTCAAATAACTAGTGCTTTGACTTCTTTGGAGAACTGTTGATTTGCTTAAATTGATGCCTGTACTGACATAACTTTTTCCTCTGTTCTGCAAAGAGCAACCAAGACCAGTTTTAAGTATTTAATTTACAAGAATTCAAACTATGATGCTGTGTGTGTCTGTGTGTGTGTGAGTGTGTAATTTTATGTGTGTGTGTATGTTTGTTTAGGTACATGTAAGTATATGTGGGGGGGGTTGGTGGTTTTGTGGGTGCATGCATGCACATGTATGATGAGGGAGGGTATAGCAGAAAATTCTGCCCCACAAAAGAAACAAGATACTTACCAGTGTAAACTATAGTAATATTAATAGGTAAAGAAGGCAAGTAGTACTTTGTGGAAAATAAAGTATTATGCAAGTGAAAGCAGTAAAAACAACTGATTACAATAAGAAGAAACTAATGAATACTAATGACCACATTCATAGCAAGAAGATACCTGAACTGTAGGCACTAACAGAAAAATGGGCTTTTATACTGTAGCAGCAGCATAAACATCGTACACAGAAAACCACAACTGGCATTATAACACATTGGAGTGCACAGTTAAAGGATAAACAAATAGTAGAAGATACTAGGTCACACTGAGGAGTGGAAAGGACAAGGAAGTCTATAAGTCAGACAAAATTATTAAGTATTATCTTCAAAAGGGCAGAGACTGGAGAATAAGTATTAATGAGGGGCCTTTATTACTACATGAAAAATAGGAACACCTTAATTATTGCCTCATCTAAGGTTATAATAATTTTTTGAAAATGTACAAAAGACAAACTTTAGGCCGGTAGTACTACAATTTACTCAAAAAAGAACAGCTCTGGATATGTATTCTCAAATGGGGAGTGGCAGAGTATCTCAGGCACATGCATCGGCAGACATTTTGAAGCAAATGATCACTAATCTGTATAACTCAAAGACAACTTAAGTACACAGCAGAGCAAATAAAACTGAGCTCTGGAGTTCAAAATAGCAGACTGCTAAAATACAACAGTTTATCAAGAAATTAAAAAAAATAGGCATAAACATGGCATGACTCAGCAATGGAGCTACATCAAAAGGTACCATCACAACAGGAGAAAGTCTTTTTTGGAAACTAATATACAGACTTAAATAAATGTAATATGAGTATAGTTTTCTTATGATCTAACTATGAAAGCAAAGAAAAATCTATCATATTTAGGAAGCATAAGGAAACGGAGGGAAAACAAAGTATAGCAATGACAGTAGAATGAAACAGGTGAAATAATCAGAAATAGACAAAAATGTTAATTTCATCAAAAAAAGAAAAAACATATTATTGAAGGTAAGAGGAATACTGATGATAATTAAAATTAGTGTGAGAAGGAGGGAGAAGCAAGTATCGTCAATTGTAAACAAGTAGATTTACATGCATACTAGGAACAGAAACTTGGAGCCAAACTTCGTAAGTCTGTCATGTAAAGTTGCACATCTCTATTTCTGCTAAGTATTCCCAAAAACAGGGAAATAAGCAGTGGATCTCAAAATTTGCAAATAAGTCATGGATGTACTGGGATGTAGTTAGATTCATGTCACTCCATAACATACATACATACATAATAAACAATCATGGCACAACTCATTATGGCTACAATTGATTAAAATGCTGAATTTAAAATGTCTTTTTTTACTCACTTTTCCCCATAGGTTGTGTGGCCTAGTGTATGATTAAAAAAGCTGGGGTTTGAGTGGAAGGAGTAGCCCCCACTAAGTCAAGGAATAATATTTTAAGGAGAAAAAAAGACCTTTAAACTTATTGTTTTAGTGAATTGCTGCCATGAAATGTGGTTACTTGGGTAGCCATTAGTTAGCCACCTATATAAGATCATGAGTGTCTGGGAGGGATGAGTAGGTCATATACGGGCTTGCTTCTACCATGCAATAGAATTGTGAGTTAAAAATTAAGATTATGTCACCAAAAAAGTGATGAAAGTAACACAGACTTTTCAACTGTCCCTGTTTTGATACTTTCAGGCTTGATTTATACATGTAGATAATGTATCTATTTTTATAGGTATGTCGTTTTCAAGCATGATTTACCCCATTACACAGTTTTATGAATTCTTGTCATAACATGTGATTTTTGAAGTTTAGTACACAGAAAACTACATTACATGGCCAACATACGATTGTCACCAAGAATTTAAAGAGGGGACGCATTGTACATCTCTCTTTTCCGAAGCAAAAATACATAACCTTGTGTGATAGAATATTTAAAAATAGTTCATAAATGTCTGCAGATTTTGCTCTGTCTCTTTGGTAATGTGCTTATATTTTTCATCATTTTTGTCCTCTCTGTTTTTAAATGTGTCTGAATATTATCCCACATTCCTACTGGAAGCAGGAAGATTTTGTAATATTTGGTATTCAAATTTTATGTTAAGTAGATGACACATTTTTGGCTGGGTATACCTATTATTCATGCACCTTTGTTTCTAGTTTCACTGTCTGCAGGTTGACAGATGTGAAACATGAAAAAGAAATATTTTATAGATAAGTCATGGATAGGTTTTTTTTCTTTTTTTTTGTAGTGTGCTTAATGGTGGTTGTGCTTTGGCTTACACTGAAACATTGCTGCATGTTGTGAACAGTGTAGGTTGCAGTGTTTAGATTTAGAATTTTAGACTGGAAGAAAACAGTTTACTTACAAATGGTTTAGTTCTGTTTTTGGCTTAAGCTAGAAAAGAGCTGATTGTTGCAACTAATTTGTTTATTTATTTAAATTTGTTTACCAGGATAGAACACTGACAAACAGCGACCGATTACAGACACAGCGTGTTCTAATGTAACAAAACAATGTACAGTAAACAGATATCATTGGTTTAAATTTATGAGTAAACATAGGGAATCTGACAAATAATATATACATAGAAGATCTAACAAATCAAAATATGTACAATTATATAAGTAGAATAAAAAAGGAGAACAGGGCTAAACTAGGAGTAGAAGTGGGGAAGATATGGGTAGTGGTTGCTAGGTTAGGAAAGCTAATAGAGACTAGTAAGATAAATGATGGGACTAGATTGTGCATAATGGTTTTAGGTCAGTTATAGCATGGTAAGCTGAATCACAATTTAAGATTACAGAGTTAATCAGGTAAATGATGTATGTGGTAGATTAAGGTTTACACAGCTGGAGATACTGGTTTAGGTGGCATGTCCTTTAGATTACTAGGTACATTCAAACTGTTTTAGTAAGCATAGTTTGAACTATGGCTAGAATAAGGAGCAATCTGTGTGATTAGCTAAATCATGCGGAAAGGGCTGCCATTGTTTGGGTCCAGTGCAGAAAAGCAATGGCTATTACAATGCAGTCTGAGAGAAGTTTTTTTTCTTTAGAGAGCAACTGACTCTTGCTTGGCTTATTAGGTTATAGGTTTTTGAATACCAATAACTAGTTTGTAAGGGGGGAGGGGCTGTCTAGTTTGAGTAAAAACCAAAATGAAAATGTAACCTGCCTGTACGGAAAGCCACTTTGCTTTTAAAAGGGTAAGGCGATGATGCTCATTCCATGGTGGGTTAGATAGGAGACCACATTTTTATTGGAGATGGTCTGCAAGATGGCAGTGTTTTGGAAAAGGCAGATGCTAGCAAGGCAGGCCACACTCAAGTTGAGGAAAGTGTTCATTTCATGGTGAATTAGATATGAGATGACACGTTATTGGAGAGGGTCTGCAGGATGACAATGTATTTGACAGTGGAAAATGCAAACAAGTGGAGACCACACTCAAGTTGAGCATGGAGATGCATTTATCTGTATCAGCCCTTTTTGGATGCGAGGCCATCTGACCTATTTTGTTGACTTAAAGAGGAGGCTGATGGTTATGACTCTCAACTTTTTTTGTGCTCATGGAATTTAGAGATTGTTCTAACAGGATACCAAATATCTAAAGGAGGTGCCATTTTCAATGGAATTGTTATCATAGTCAATTATATGAAATACTTGGGAGGTATTTGGATAATCCTTTATAGATGCTGACTAACATGGACTTTGTTTTTTGGCACTGAGCAGTCATTTCTTGGGGATCTAGTCATCACTACAGCTTTTGGCTGCTAATGTGAAATGACCAAAAGCCAAAGAACCAAGCAATAGTCAAAGGAGAAGAAAAGGCTTGGAAGCCACCAACTATGTTGTGTGTTATCTTTGGCATTGCTAGACCTGTGAGAGACTGATTACCTTTATATGGCACATGTATAACACTGTTACTAAATGCAAATTAAATGCATGTGTGGGCCTCCATGGGACTGACTATAGAGCTGGATCTAGCACTAGGCAAAAAAGACAGTCACCAAGGGCCGACTGGTTGGCAGTGGGCCCCCACTGACTTGGAGGTAGCATATTGGTTGTGGGTCTGTCATACATATTTACTTTTATCATTAAAAAAAGCATTTACTTTTTATGGCATTCTTCTTAATGAGCCCAGGCAGTCAAATTTTCATCCTATGGTACCACAGCTCTTACTACATAGCAAATGCCTCATACTTCTGCTATAACACAATAGTACATGATTACTTGGAGATATACAACACGTGAGTAATTTTATTTTTAAATTGCATGTGACTTGTATTTCAAAAATGGTTAATTTTTGAGCAGTACACTCCATAATGAATGCCCTTTTCCTCGAACTGCATCCTGCATCACCATCACACAAACCTGTTTCTTTCCACATTCTGCAGATGCAGAATTAAAATACAAAAAGAAGTGCCTGCAGATGAGACATTACTCAAGCTACTCCTACTGGTGTGTCTGCTTCTTCCATGAACTGAGAAATAAGGGATGTTCCTCGAGCTTCTTCTGCAGACAACACAGATGGACAAGTACAGTGTTTTTGTGGGGAGTAGGTGTGTGTATAAAATGCCCTAGTTAAGGATAGCAAATGGTTAATTTACTCAGGTTTTAACCTTTACCTTATTTACAAGAAACAAGAGCCTGCATCCTCTACAGCAACCACCAAGCTGCCAAAAAAACTGAGTTTCAAGTGCATTTCTCAAAGAAGTAAGTTTCAGGTGCACTTCTCAAGGAATTAATTTTCAGGTGCATTTCTCAAGGAATTAAGTTTCAGGTGCATTTCTCAAGGAATTGTGTTTCAGGGGCATCATTTAAGGAATTATGAGCATCAAGGAAAGTGAAGTTTACTGAGGCTCACACTAAGTCTGTTTACAAAATGCAAATTCTATCACTGTTGTATTTCAGAATTGAAAATTATTGTTAACAGCACACTAGATGGCATACTTGCTTTTTATGCAGAAAGGCATGGGTTCTGTGTTGTACTTTAAGGGGGTGTGGAGATGCAGTCCTGAGTATGACCTCATTTGGATGAAATGCCTAATTACTATGAATGTTTTATCAGTTTAACATCAATTTCATATTGCAATATTACCAGCTTACCATTTTTTTAATGTAACTTAGACAATTTATTCCTTAAGGGCAGCAGGCATGAATTTGTAGATGCAACACCGAAATATAAAGTTGTTTGCTACGTGCAACCTCTTCATTAGTTACAGAATATCATTAATGCGGAATTATTCAGATGACTTTTACTTCTGCAGATATTGTGCATACTGACTGATATTGATGGTCTTTAATAACAAACGTTTCAGTGGCTTTTAATGGTTAAAATGTTCTAAATTAGTTAGCTTTGTCATTATTGGGTCATATACTTAGTTTCATTGCTTACTGGAGAAAATGTTCAAAATAGTACATTTAAAACACACACTATCAAACAATGTTGTATTATGCAAGGAATATAATTTAACCCAGTCAGGAAGGAAACTCAAAGAACACATACAAGTTTACATAGCCCTAAAATTGTGTACAACTGGTCTATGATTTGAAAACAACCCAAAGGAAAACTTTATCCACCACTACCCACATGCATTTACTTTGAAACAGGGTTTCTATATCACTTGAATGAATGTGAGTTTCAAGAGCAGAGAAGTTTTAATGATATGTATGTTTTCATTGTGAGACTATATTGCATTGTTTAGCAAAAGTCTATAAGTGTGCTATAACATTTAAAATAAGAGTATTAAATTGATTCAAAATATCTGTAAGCATTGTAGAAGTAAAGCTTAAAGCAGTATTCACACTGCGAGATTTGAGCAGTGCTTATTGTAACCGGGGTGACATAACCAAATATTAAGACAGGGAAATGGCTGCAGGAGGTCGCTGCAATTAGGGGGCTGGAGTGGGTGTGTATGGAGTGGGCCTTGATCCATTAACTTGCTATGTGCCCCCTTTCACCATGATCTGACTCTGGATGGCAGTATTGTTATGATACATTGCTCATTGTAGTTCAACACTTTCATTAAAATGGGAGATAAGAACTCATTTGACTGGAACAGTGTTATAAAACTCTACATGGAATATGGAATTGCAGACCACTATACAGTCATGTGATAATATTTTTTGTAATGAGCAATAACGTACTGCTCGGAGATGGATCTTCATTTGGGGAAGGGCATTATGGATGACAACAAGGAGAAGGGCCACCATGAATGTGTTGTGGTGGCAGCAATACAGAATTATAGAATGCAAAAATGCCTAGCTGCGCTTTTTTTAGATTACAACCTAGGCAGTCAAATTTTCATCTTGTGGTACCACAACATTTATTACATAGCAGCTGCCTTATACTTCTGCTATAACCCAAAAGCACATAATTACTTGGAGATGTACCACACATGTGAGTAGTTTTATTGTTAAATTGCATGTGAGTTGTACTTGAAAAATGGTTAATTTTTGAGCAGTACACTATAATGAATGCCCTTTGTCTCCAATTGCATCCTGCATCATCATCACACAAACCTGTTTCTTTCCACATTCTGCAGATGTGAAATTAAAATACAAAAAGTGCCTGTAGATGGGACATTACTCAACTTACTTCTACTGGTGTGTGTGCTGCTTCTATGAACTGACAAATAAGGGATGTTCCTCGAGCTTCTTCTGCAGACAACACAGAAGGACAAGTTAGCTGTGTGGGTATCTGTGTGTGGGGGGTGTGTGTAAAATGCCCTTGTTAGGGATAGCAGTTGGTTAATTTACTCAGGTTTTAATAATTTACTCAGGTTATAACCCTTACCTTATTTGCAAGAAACAAGAACCTGAATCCTCTACACCAACCGGCAAGCTGCCAAAACATCGAGTTTCAGGTGCATTTCTCAAAGAACTGAGTTTCAGGTGCACTTCTCAAGGAATTAAGTTTCAGGTGCAATTATCAAGGAATTGAATTTCAGGTGACTTATTCAAGGAATTTCAAGGGAAGTGAAGTTTTCTGAGGCTCACACTAAGTCTGTTTACAAAATGCAACTGTTTTGTTTAACAAATGTTATCACTGTTGTGTTACAGAATTGAAAATTATTGTAAATAGTTCAATAGATAGCATACTTATTTTTGATGCAGATGGGTGTATGTTCTGTGCTGTACTTTAAGGGGTATGGTGCTGCAGTCCTGAATATGCCCTTTTTTGGATAAGATGCCTAGTAACTATGAACCTTGTATCAGTTTAATGTCAATTTCATATTGCAATATTACCAGCTTACCATTTTTTAATGTAACATAAACAATTTATTCCTCAAGGATCGCAGGCATGAATTTGTAGATGAAATACCAAAATATAAATTTGTTTGCTAGCTGCAACCTCTTCATTACTTACAGAATACCTTTAATGTGGAATTATTCAGATGACTTTTACTTCTGCAGATACTGTGCATACTGACTGATATTGGTGGACTGTAATGACAAAACATTCAGTGGCTTTTTATGGTTAAAATGCCCCAAATTAGGCAGTTTTGTCATTCTTGGGCCATGTGCTTAATTGCATTGCTTACTAGAGAAAATGTTGAAAACAACACATTTAAAACATATTCTGTGAAGTGGTGCTGTATTGTTCAAGGAATATAATTTAATACAGTCAGGAAGGTGAATCAAAGAACACATGCAAGTTTACATGGTCCTAGAATTGTGTTCAAGGGGTCTATGATTTGAAAACAGCCCAAAGGAAATGTTATCCACCACTAACCAGATGCTTTTAATTTGAAAGAGGGTTTCTATGTTATTTCAATGAATGTGAGTTTCAAGGACAGAAAAGTTTTAATGATAAGCATGTTTTCACTGTAAGACTGTATTGCTCTGTTAAGCAAATGTCTATCAGTGTTTTTGCTATAAAATTTCAAATAAGTGTTTTAAATTAAATCAAAATATATGTAAGCATTGTAGAAGTAAAGCATAAAGTAGTATTCACACAGAGAGCTTTGGGGAGCGTTTATTGTAATGGTGGGAAAATAACCAAGAAGTAGGATACAATAATAGCTGCATGTGGGGTCCATGTTTGGGGGGGGGGGGCTGTAGTGGGTGTATATGGGGGGCCCAATCCATTACCTTGCCAAGTGCTCCCTTTGACCATGATATGACTATGGCTGGCTGTATTGTTATGGTACATTACTCAATGAAGAGCAACACCTTAATTAAAATGGTGAATAAGAACTAATTTGAATGAAATAGTGTTATAAAACTCAACACAGAATATGGAATTGCAGAACACTAGGCAGTCATAAGATAATATTTTTTATGCTGAGCAATAATGTACTACTTGGATATGGATCATCATTTGGTGAAGGGCATCATGAATGACTACAATAAGAAGGGCTACCATGGATGGCATGTGGTGGCAGCAGTACAGAATTCTAGAATGCAAACTAAAAGTGCCTAGCTGCACTTTTGTTTAGATTATACCATAGGCAGTCAAGTTTTCATCCTATGGTACCATAGCTCATACTTCATACCAAATGCCTCACACTTCTGCTATAACACAACAGTACATAATTGCTTGGTGATATACAACACATAAGAAATTTTATTTTTAAATTCCATGTGAGTTATATTTGAAAAATGGTTAATTTCTGAGCAGTACACTTCTTAATGAGTGCCCTTTGACTCCAGTTGCATCCTGCATCATCATTGCACTAACTTTTTTCTTTCCACATTCTGCAGATGCGTAAATTAAAATACAAAAAGAAATGCCTCTGGATGTGACATTACTGAAGCTACTCCTACTGGTATGCATGCTGCTTCTACAAACTGACAAATAAGGGACATTTCTCAAGCTTCCTATGAGGGCAACACAGACAAGTAAGGTGAGTGTGTGTGTGTGTGTGTGTGTGTGTGTGTGTGTGTGTGTGTGTGTGTGTGTGTGTGTGTGTGTGTGTGTGTGTGTGTGCGAGCGCGCAAAATGTCCTACTTAGGTATTGCAGGTGGTTAATTTACTCTGGTTTTAACCCTTACCTTATTTACAAGAAAAAAACAGCCTGAAAACTCTACACCAACCACCAAGCTGCCAAAAAAAATTGAGTTCCAGGTGCATTTGTCAAGGAACTGAGTTTTGGGTGAACATCTCAAGATATTAAGTTTTGGGTGCATTTCTCAAAGAATTGTTTCAGGTGCATTACTAAAAGGAATTATGAGCTTCAAGGGAAATGAAGTTTACTGAGGCTCATACTAAGTCTGTTTACAAAATTCAAACATTTTGTTTAGCAAATGCTATCTCTACTGTGTTACAGAACTGAAAATTATTGTTAGTAACACAATTGATAGCATACTTGCTTTTTATGCAGAAGGTTGTGGGTTCTGTGTGCAATATTCCCAGCTTACCATTTTTTTAATGTAACTGTTAGAGAAAAATACTTTAAAAAGACCAAAAGCATAAGGTTCAGTTCAGGTATCTTTATTCTTGCGCAAGGAGACAAAAAATGCAGTTACAGAGTTTGTCAGACTAAATCAGGAAGTGTCACAGTTATTATACCTTTCTTTCAAGACATTGCCCACTACGACTGACATAGCAGATCACCAGTTCACAATTCTGTTACTTTACAGATATTTCTCACATTTCTAGCTGACTCTTCAAAATTTAAAAGAGATTTTTCAGTAAACAGGATGGCCTTGACGACCACAGGTCAATTACAACTTTCTTGTTATGTGATGTTACAAGTCTAGGTACTATGGCTAATTTAAGCACAATGCAAGTACAGATTTCTGAAGCAGTTTATTGTTCATAATATCTAACTATCTTGCAGCTTGTGCACTTTTTCATCAACATGAACAGAGCTTATTGTCTATAATGAATGGATCTACAGAAATTATTATTATTCTCCTTTTAATTTCCTGACCTAGCAGAAAATCACCTGCTTTCCAGTACATTTCCAAGGCATAAACATGTATTTTGCTGTGCTAGCAAACTAGGTCAGAGTGCATCTTACAGTGTCAGAAAGCACAATTTCAGAAAAGCATATTTTCAGTTTCAAATAAAACAAATGCTGCATATAGAATAAAAACATGTTAATCTTTCCTTATTAAAATAAGCATTGCACACATATGTTAATACATATTTTTCTAACATTTCCCCCCTGGTAATACTTTTTATTCTATTTCAAAAGCATAAACAGTTTGTTTCTTCTCCTAACCTCTTCCTTTGAGGATTTGCAGCTAAGAGAGTCATTCAGTTTAAAATTATGAAAGTGTTTCCTTTTTCAACAGTTCTTCAATTTCAGTACTTTGATACAAAGTCTCAGAAACTGACATGTCTATAAAATCTTTGATTAATTTTTTCATGCAGGGAATTCCACAGCAAATGCATGCTCCTAACAATAGTAATCCCACACAAATGGCAATCAGGATGTTCATTAGGATGGAACCCCACCCCCCAAACAAATTCTGGAAAAAGTCCATCAGTGGGTTTGGGCCTGGCCTGGTCATGTCTGACACTTATTGGATCACTTCCAAATGATCATTAATTTTGTGCTTATTGTCGGGAATGAACGAGCAGCACTCATCTTTGATTAAAGCACACGTACCACCTCTCGTTGCTAGGGTGAAGTCAAGAGCCATGCAGTTTTGAAGCACCACAGTTCTCATTGCATTCAGTTCATCAGTCATTAATTCAAGAGCAGAAAAAGTTGCATTGCTCATGACCTCGAGAAGTTTGGATTGCTTTCTCAGTTCCCAAATTGATTTAACTGCACCATATGCAGGGGCTATGCCAGCCCAGGATATGATAGTGTCACTGAAGTCCATGTGTGCTAGTTTACTTTTGTCTTTCATGGAGTTATGGTTTCTCCAGCCTGCTACAATCTGTCCCACTGGATTCTCAGGTTTCTTGATTGGATTTTCAGGTTTCTTTGCGACATCTCTGACGTTTCGAATTCTCCCATGAGGCAAAGCTGTAGTGTGTCATATGGCCGGGACCAGGTAACCCAAAAAACAACTGCCGGACCAATTCTCAGGCAACCATTTGTATGCCTTTTTCCCACATATGAAATAACAGTTTTCTACCTTAGTATTGATATACACCTTCCCTGCATGAAACATTTTCTTATCTATAATAGACAGTTGCTTTAAAAGAACAATATTATGTTGTATATCACTGGCAGTTTTATGCAAGGACTCAAAGTATGAGTCATAATCTGCATCACAAATTGTTTCTGTATTTTTAGCACTTTTAGGTTTAATATAACATTTATAAGAAACAGTCACATTACATCTACTCCAACCTACTTGAATCGTGTCATTCTTAAAAAAGCATACAATTCCTGTTTGTGTAACAGGTAGAAATAATGCAATTTTGTCTCTAGATTTCACAGGTGTAGTCTCAAAAATCAAGTTTTCCCAGGTCTCATTGACCCCTAGGGGGAAAGCAGCCATCAATAATCCCCCGTATGCTGTTGGTATAGCTGTGCAAATCCAACAATTCGAAATATTAAAAGTCTCAGCATACACATATTTGATTGCTTGGTAAGTGTTAAAGTTCGGATGCGAGTCTATGAGTGTTGAATCACGTTTGTTCAGTCTAGCTGGTGTGGCTGAAGAAAAGAAAGGCCACAGCAAAAGCCACAGTAAAAACAACATTGTCACTAATGCAGTTATTAAGATGATTATGCAACACTGCTGAATATACTGCTGAAATTGTGCAGTATTTCTATTGTCTCTAGGTTTTGCCGTCATTTTACTGCTGCTGTGTGTTAGCAAGAGTTTTATCAAGTTCAAAGTTTTGACTAGTTTACAGTGTGTCAAATGAATCCAAGATGAACGTTCCACAATCTTGACTGCTGTGTGCATGCTCAGCAGTACTTGATACGGACCTTCCCACTTTGGTGTCGTCCAATTCTTCTTTTTGATTGTCTTCACCCAGACCCAAGTGCCTGGGGCTACTGCTACTTCGAATGGGTTAGTTTGGTTTTTATCTGAAACAGAATTAAACTGTAAAAGATGTTTGTTATTTAGCATATTCCTCATGTAATCTGCAAGTGTCCAATCTGCTTCCTGGTCTGCAGGCATGAGAGGTTTCCACTGAGGTATATAATAAGCTCTTCCGAAAATCTTTTCGAAAGGTGTCAATCCTTTTGCATTCAGAACAGTTCTCATGCTCAACAGTGCCAGGGGCAAACAGTACACCCCGTTCTTTTGTGTTTCTTCTATAAGTTTCTTAAGCTTATTCTTTAAAACTCCATTGTGCCTCTCTACCAACCCTGCAGATTGAGGGTGATATGCACAGTGATGTTTTAAAGAAATCCCAAAATACTGACTTAGCTGTTGTATAGTTTGTTTAACGAAATGTGTCCCATTGTCACTGTAGATCCTTTCTGGTATGCCAAATCTAGGAATAATCTCTTTAACTAGGGTCTTTGCAACAGTGGCTGCATCTGGTTTACTAGTCGGAAAGGCCTCCACCCATTTGGAGAACATATCTACAATGACAAGGCAGTACTTTTTGTTTTCACATTTGCTCAATTCTATGAAATCCATACAGATAGTTTGAAATGGATACGGTGGTGTAGGGAAACTCCCTTGCTTGGACTTTAATGCCCCTTGTGCATGATGTTTATTACAAGTGTGACATGACAGGCAAAATTTTTTAGTGTAGTTTGAAAACCCGTACGTAGCGAACACCCAATTCACTAACTGTACCATCCCCCCTGTTGAGACATGGCTCTGCCCATGGCTCAACAAAGCTGCATATCTAAATAAATTAGACGGTAATATTGGTTTTCCCTCTTTGGAGATGTACAGACCTTCCTTGAGAATTGC
The DNA here is from genome assembly GCF_019279795.1 of Protopterus annectens. NCBI lineage: Eukaryota > Metazoa > Chordata > Ceratodontiformes > Protopteridae > Protopterus > Protopterus annectens. The sequence continues at coordinate 975,280,581 of NC_056731.1, forward strand.
TCCTCGTCTTTTCCATTTTTGTTTTTCAGCCTGTGTAGTAAGTGTCTGCATTGTTTTCAACATTTCTGAGTCTAAAATCTCAGAAGGTTGTAATTCCTCGTTCAAAAGAAATGCTTCTGAGGCTGCTTGCTTTGCAGCTGTGTCAGCTCTCGCATTGCCTTTTGAAATCCTATCTTGTTGTTTTGTATGAGCTATGCATTTACAAATAGCTACTTTTTGAGGCAACTGAATAGAATCTAACAAATCTAAAATAAACTGTGCATGGTTAATCGGTTTTCCAGTAGATGTCACCATTCTTCGATTCTTCCACTGTTGTGCAAAAACATGTATAGTAGAAAAAGCATACTGGCTGTCTGTAAAAATGTTTACGCTTTTACCCTTTGCTAAGGTACATGCCTGTATCAAGGCAATCAACTCTGATGCTTGTGCAAATAAGTTATGTGGTAGAGGTTTCGCTTATACAATCTCAGTATCAGAAACTACTGCATAACCTGTTAGGTTCTGTCCTGTAGTACTCCTTTTGCATGAGCCATCCACGTAATATGTCACCTCGGTATCATCCAAGGGAACATCCATGAGATCTTTTCTAGGCAGTGTCTTTTGCTCAATTACCTGCAGGCAGTTATGGGGTGTGCCATCCACAGGAGTTGGGAGCAAGGTAGACGGATTCAAAGTAGTACATCATTCAATTGTCATATGAGGTTGGCTCAGCAATATAGTCATACAAGAAAGATGCCTAGCAGGGGAAAGATATGCTACTTTTTCTTGCAGTAAAATGATTGCGACTTCATGAGGCACTCTCAATGTGAGAGGGTGGAATAACACTACTGAGGCTGAAGCCTGCACTGCCATTGCAGCTGCAACTACTGCTTGTACACAGTGGGGTAGAGACCATGCCACTGGGTCCAGTTGTGATGAATAATAAGCAATGGGGTGTTGTTTGTCCCCATGCTGTTGAGTCAATACTGATGTCATATAACCTTGCTTGCAATCTACAGTTTGGAAAAAACGTTTGTGATAATTTGGTAATCCTAAAACTAATGATGATGCTATCAATTGTCTCAGCTTGCAGAAAGTTAATTCTGCTTCTGGTGTCCATTGTATTAAATCTTGTGCTGCCATAGGCTTCTTAAAAATCAGGTCAGTTAAAGGTGCAGATTCCAAAGCATAGTTTGGGATCCAGCTCCTACAAAAATTAGTCGTACCCAGGAAGGACATCATTTCCTTCTTGGTTGTGGGTTTTGGTGCTTGTAAGATCGCTACTTTTCTGTCCTCATCTAATATTCTGCCATCTTTGGATATTACATATCCAAGGTATTTCACTTGTTTTCTCATAAGCTGCAATTTATTTTTGCTTACTTTGTGTCCTTCAACTGCTAGGAATTTTAATAATGCTATAGTATCTTCCTTACAATCTTGCTGGGTAGGGGCGGCCAGCAGGACGTCATCAACATAAAGAAAAATTTGACTTCCTCTCGGTGGGATAAATCCAGCTAAATTACTTGCCATCTCTTGTGAGAATATCGTTGAGCTTACACTATAACCCTGTGGTAGTCACGTATATGTATACTGCTTCTCCTGAAATGTAAATGCAAACCAATACTGGCTGTTAGGGTGTATCGGTATCGAAAAGAACGCATTGCTGATATCTACCACAGAAAAATACTTCTGTTGAGGTTTTAAATCATTCAACAAGATATGTGGATCTGGCACCGTAGGTGCTCTTGGTATTACTGCATCATTTACAACTTGTAAATCTTGGACCATATGCCATTCTCCGGTTGCTTTTCTAACTGGGAATAAGGGTGTGTTACATGGCAAATTGGGAGATTCCACCAGTATTCCCTTCTTAAGCAAAGCTGCTATAATAGGTTTAATACCTGCCTCTGCATCTTTTCTCAAGGGGTACTGTCTCTTTTGTAGTCCAAATGCTGACTTTGGCATGATAGTAACTGGTCCTGCTGTGCGAATAAGTCCTACGTCTGATTTTCTTGTTGACCAGAGAGTTTCTGGTATGTCTAACAAAGCTTTTTCTTCCTCTTCTAATAAGAGGGCTTCTCAGCTGTCTTTGCTGGACTGCAAATGTACAGCTGGATGTGTTTGTGTTATCCAGTTCAGTTTCTGTCTTTGTATTCCCTGTTCTGACAGTTCTGATTCTGTCTGTTTTTCCCATTTTGTGACTTTTTCTCCTAGGTCTATCCATTTTAAACCTTCCTCTTTAGTTAAACTAACATGCGGTATTAGATTTGATTTGTAAAGTGAGAAGAACTCCTGGGGTAATGAACAGCTAACTACACTGTTCCCTTTCATGTCCCAGTACAAATTACACAGTACTAATCTGTTTGCATGATTTTTAAACAATTCTTGTTCATATTCTTTTTCAGGTCCTGGTGTATTACAATAATACAGAGTACAGTGCAACAGGTATTGTATGTCAATGCAAAGGGAGGGGAACTTACTGATAGCTGCATTCATTAACTCTTCAGTTACTGCTCCAGGGCCAGTCGTAACTAAGTCCTGGCTGTACCAGTAAAATGTCGCACCTTCCATTTGCACTGCAAAAGTATTAATCTGTCTTTGCTGGACTGCAAATGTACAGCTGGATGTGTTTGTGTTATCCAGTTCAGTTTCTGTCTTTGTATTCCCTGTTCTGACAGTTCTGATTCTGTCTGTTTTTCCCATTTTGTGACTTTTTCTCCTAGGTCTATCCATTTTAAACCTTCCTCTTTAGTTAAACTAACATGCGGTATTAGATTTGATTTGTAAAGTGAGAAGAACTCCTGGGGTAATGAACAGCTAACTACACTGTTCCCTTTCATGTCCCAGTACAAATTACACAGTACTAATCTGTTTGCATGATTTTTAAACAATTCTTGTTCATATTCTTTTTCAGGTCCTGGTGTATTACAATAATACAGAGTACAGTGCAACAGGTATTGTATGTCAATGCAAAGGGAGGGGAACTTACTGACAGCTGCATTCATTAACTCTTCAGTTACTGCTCCAGGGCCAGTCGTAACTAAGTCCTGGCTGTACCAGTAAAATGTCGCACCTTCCATTTGCACTGCAAAAGTATTAGTCTGTCATTGTGCTTCCATACCCTGCATGGTTGGAACTACTGCTATGCCTAATAGTTGCATAAGATCTCTGCCCAAAAGGTTCACTGGGCATTTTGCAGAAACAACAATTTTGCTTTTCTGGGTTAATCCTGAAACAGGATCTGTTATTGTAATGTTATGGGAGAGAGGCTCCCGATACAGCTGTCCATTAGCTGCTTTTACTAGTATAAAGTCATGTGATTCTGAATTTTCTGGTAGTTTGGAGGGGTGTACCAGGGTTCGTGATGCCCCTGAATCGCACAAGAATTTGACTTCCCTCCCTTCTACCAGGAGTGTCACTTCTGGTTTTGTGTCAGCCAAATAGAGTTCTAAACTCAATAAGGCTAGGTCTAATATTTCGTTTTCTTCACTATAGGTAGCTTCCTGCACTTCCTCTATTATCACATTCTCTGTTCCTTCTATCACATTGTCATTTGTCTTTTCTCTATTATTCCTATCTAGTGATTCTTGACTTTCATATAGTCAGTCCTCACCCTCATCGTTTTTGTCTTCCACTGCTGCCTTCTTATTTTTCCTGCAATCCCTTGCCATGTGTCCTTTTTTCCCACATTTGAAGCACTCACCTCTTTTCTTTCTCCCTTCAAAGTCCTCTGATCGCTGATCAGATTGTTTGTTTCCCTGGGCATTCTTTTTGCCCTTTTGTCCGGACTGTACTAAATAAACTTCTCCATCTTCCACAGCAAATACTTGGGCTTTCTTTTTCTTTTTATTGTTAAAATGCCTTTCGGCATGTCTAGCATATTCAAGCAGTGATTGTAATCTGCTTGTACGATGGTCTACCATGTGTTTAGTAATGAAACTACTTATGGGTGCAATACTGCCTTTCAAAAATACATTCTTTAACTGCTGCTCATATGGGGAATCTTGTGTTTGATCTTCAGGCACTTGCATTCCACAGTGATTGTTAAAACATTCCAATAATCTGGAAAAATATCTATCAACAGTTTCACTTTCTTGTTGGATGCATCGATTAATGCAAGTCCAGTCTGCCCTAGGCTTCCTTTTTTCAGAAATTTGGTCTGTCAGACCTTTCACTCTGTTGTCTAGTTCTGTGCTGCTATGTGGGAGGGGCCTAAGTGCAGCGTCACGGGGATTCCAGTTGCCACTAATCGTGTGCCAATCTGGACCAACTATTTGTCTGACCACTTTTTCTACTTCCTCTCCGTTTAAGTGATAACTTAATCTCATGCCCTGTAAGTCTTCTAAGAACTTTCTAAAATTAACTTTTGGATGGGGAATTCCCTCTGTGGCTTTCTGGATGTCTTCCAGTGTCCACGGTCTGTATACTAAGAGAGTTGGGTTCTGCCCTTCTTGTCCTGCCTGAGGATTTGGTACTTCTATGAGTGGGCATATCTCTTTTTCACTCATAGACCGTGAATTTCCATTCATTTGATATAATTCAATATCCCCTTTTAAATTACGTGTTCGAGATCTAGTCTCGATAGTATCTCTAACAAACGGTAGTGGTTTTATAGGAACAACTGGATATAGTGGAGGTGGGTCAGTTTGTTCTTTTGCTTCATATTCCGGTAAGGGAACTGGTAAGGGAACCGAAACCGGAGTGGGCGGAGGGGCCGATGCTATAACTAAGTTATTATCCTCTTTGTCTAGAAACATTGCTTTTGAATGTTTATTCTTTTGTTCTCTTCGGTTTGCTTCCTCAATCCACCTGTGTGCCTGAGGAACTCCTAATTTACGCTGTTTTTTAACCCGACCTTTAGAATAGTTTTTTAACTGTCTAATAAGTTCGATAAGCAAGGATCTTTCTAGTTTCCCATCAAATTCTTATTTATTAACCCATTTAGTATAATATTTAACGTTGTCGGCGCGCTGTGATTGCATATATTTTGCGTCTTCGGTTAACGGTGGGCTTTGGGGTCTTTTCGTTTTTGTGCACGCATTGCCCATTTTGTTCTAACCTTTTTAAATGTTACGTAACCCTTTTGTTTTTAATGTGGTACCACCAAGTGTTTACAGTCTCTTCAGACTACCTGCCTACTTATTCGGTTTCCCTGATCTATGACAAGAGAGCAATATCTCTGTCCCTGAATTTTTAAAATTCTCACAGAACAAATACAATCAAGTCCCTGATCTAAAACAGAAAAAAGTAGATTCACCTTACCTGAGCCTCAGCGATTGGTCACTCACTGTTCAAATGGAACCCACCTTCAGTCGTAGATCAGAAAAGTGGCTGGCCTCTTTTGCACACAATTCAGTCGGAGGTCTTTCAATGAAGAAGATCCGATGTGGTATCTTCCCTCCGCAGTTTCATGCCACCTGGCCCATCTGATCCCAGGCTAAACGAGGGTTTCCGGTCCAAAGGACCAAAAAATGTTGGAGAAAAATACTTTAAAAAGACCAAAAGCATAAGGTTCAGTTCAGGTATCTTTATTCTTGCGCAAGGAGACAAAAAATGCAGTTACAGAGTTTGTCTGACTAAATCAGGAAGTGTCACAGTTATTATACCTTTCTTTCAAGACATTGCCCACTACGACTGACGTAGCAGATCACCAGTTCACAATTCTGTTACTTTACAGATATTTCTCACATTTCTAGCTGACTCTTCAAAGTTTAGAAGAGATTTTTCAGTAAACAGGATGGCCTTGATGAATTATAACTTTCTTGCTATGTGATGTTACAAGTCTAGGTACTATGGCTAATTTAAGCACAATGCAAGCACAGATTTCTGGAGTAGTTTATTGTTCATAATATCTAACTATCTTACAGCTTGTGCACTTTTTCATAAACACAAACAGAGCTTATTGTCTATAATGAATGGATCTACAGAAATTATTATTCTCCTTTTAATTTCCAGACCTAGCAGAAAATCACCTGCTTTCCAGTACATTTCCAAGGCATAAACATGTATTTTGCTGTGCTATCAAACTAGGTCAGAGTGCATCTTGCAGTGTCAAAAAGCACAATTTCAGAAAAGCATATTTTCAGTTTCAAATAAAACTAATGCTGCATATAGAATAAAAATGTGTTAATCTTCCCTTATTAAAATAAGCATTGCACACATATGTTAGTACATATTTTTCTAACAGTAACTTAAACAATTTATTCCTCAAGGGTAGCAGGCATGAATTTGTAGATGAAGTACCAAAATAAAAAGTTGTTTTCTAGCTGCAAACTTTTCATTAGTTACAGAATACCTTTAATGTGGAAGTATTCAGATGACTTTTACTTCTGCAGATATTGTGCATATTGAGTGATATTGGTGGACTGTAATGACAAAAGCTTCAGTGGCTTTTAATGTTTAAAATGTTGTAAATTAGGCAGTTTTGTCATTATTGGGTCATATGCTTAGTTTCATTGCTTACTGGAGAAAATGTTGAAAACAACACATTTAAAACATACTCTATGAAGCGGTGCTATATTGTTCAAGGAATATAATTTAATACAGTCAGGAAGGCGAATCAAAAAACACATGCAAGTTTACATGGCTCAAAATATAGTGCAAGGGGTCTATAATTTGAAAACAGCCCAAAGGCAACTTTATCCACCATTGGCCAGATGCATTTACTTTGAAAGAGGGTTTCTATGTCATTTCAATGAATGTGAGTTTCAAGAGTAGAGAACTTTTAATGCTAAGTATGCTTTCATTCTGGGACTGTATTGCTTTGTTTAGCAAGTATCAATCAATGTTTGTGCTATAAAATTTCAAATAAGAGTTTTAAATTAAATCAAAATATCTGTAAGCATTATAGACATAAAGCATAACACAGTATTCACACAGAGAGGGTTGAGGAATCCTTATTGTAACTGGGGAGAAATAGCCAAGTAATAGGACACAGGAATGGCTGCAGGAGGGTGCTGTGTTTGGGGATGCTGGAGTAGGTGTGTATGGGGGGCTCTGATCCATTACCTTGCCAAGTGGCCCCTTTTACCATGATCTGACTCTGGCTGGCTTTATTGTTATGGTACATTACTCATTGTAGTGGAACACTTTAATTAAAATGGAAGAGTGCTATAAAACTCTGCATGGAATATGGAAATGCAGAGCACTACACAGTCATAAGATAATATTTTTTGTGCTGTGTTATAGCATATGCTTGGAGATGGATCATCATTTTGGGAAGGGCATCATGTATGACTATAAGGAGAAGGGCCACCATGGATGACTTGTTGTGGCAGCAGTGCAGAATTCTTGAATGGAAACTAACTAGCTGCACTTTTGTTTCGATTATAATGTAGGCAGTCAAGTTTTCATCCTTTGGTACCACAGCTCTTAGCAAATGTCTCACACTTCTGATATAACACAACAGTGCTTAATTACATGGAGATGTACCATACACAGGAGTAATTTTATTTTTAAATTGCATGTGAGTTGCATATGAAAAATGGTTATTTTTTTATCAGTGCACTTCTTAATGAATGTCTTTTGCCTCCAATCGCAGCCTGCATCATTATCGCACAAACCTGTTCCACATTCTGCAGATGCAGAATTAAAATACAAAAATAACTGCCTCCAGATGGGACATTACTCAATCTACTTCTACTGGTGTGTGGGTGGTTTCATTGAACTGCCAAATAAGGGTCATTCCTCAAGTTTCCTCTGCAGACAACATAGACGGGCAAGTAAGGTGTCTGAGTGTGTGTGTGTGTGTGTGTGTGTGTGTGTGTGTGTGTGTGTGTGTGTGTGTGTGTGTGTGTGTGTCTGTGTAAATTGCATTAGTTAGGGAGTTAGGGCTAGCAGGTGGTTAATTTACTCAGGTTTTAACCCTTTCCTTATTTACAAAAAACAAGAGCCTGAGTCCTCTACAGCAACACAAAGCTGGCAAAAAACTGAGTTTCAGGAGCACTTGACAAAGAACTGAGTTTCAGGTGCACTTCCAATGAATTAAGTTTCAATTACACTTCTCAAGGAATTAAGTTTCATGTGCTTTTCTCAAGGAATTATGAGCTTCAAGGGAAGTGAAGATTACTGAGGCTCACACTAAGTCTGTTTAGAAAATGCAACTGTTTTGCTTAGCAAATGCTATAAGTATTGTGTTACAGAATTGAAAATTATTGTTAGTAGCACAATTGATACCATACTTGATGGGAAGCATGCCTACTGAGCAGCATACAGTGTAGCCAGATCAAGACATAAACATTTTGGACCATGTAAAGGGGTCTCTGTCAGCTGCCATAATATCAGGATATTTGGACAGCTAAAGCAGAAATATGTCCTTGGATGACTCCTTGCATAATCTCCTACTACAACTTGCTTTTGCTGTGGTGAATGAAAGTGCCTACTGGCCCCAGAGGGATGATGGTTGACAGTCAGTGGTGGAGGTGTAAAAAATTGTTAAAAATAACTAAAATAAATATTACTGTCAACTAAACAGCATCAGCACCACCTTGGAGATTAAGCTCCCAGTTGTAAAGCATGGATTTTTGTCACACATAATTAGTCTTCAGTAAAATTTTAAAAGAATACACATGCAAGCCAATAGTTTTACCTAGCTTTTCAATGACTTTTAATGGCAGTTTTTAATCATTAGTGGATTAACTGCATTAAAAATGAGTAATATTGCTATAAATTAGAGATCTAAAGATTTCCGGTGACCTCATATGTAGCAGATAAGTTGCTGTAACATTTATATGTTCACTAAGATGGGGTATTTTTTTTCAAATGTGCTGTCTTTATATGCAATGTTATAAATGATCATGGCATAAATATATGCAACATGGTTTGCTGACTTAGTATCACTTTATCAGATTTACTTTTTATCTCTAACAATGTCTTCATCAATATTGGATATGCAAAAGAAAAGAAACAATAATATAAGTAATTTCTTGCCTATGTTGCATTAACATAAATGCACTGGTGAGCAGTGAGTTGTATACCATTTCTAAAAAGAGGACCCAAATTCATAGCACTGACAAAAAAATTGACTATTCTTATAGATAGTAGCTTAGAAATACAACATGCAAAAAATCTGATTGTGTGATTTAAGAAAATAAATGTACTGCTACTACTCACCTGCTTTCATCATCCAGATCTGAAGATTATCATACTACAGTGTCCATACAATGAAAAAAGAAATGAGTACATCAATAGGTTTCCTGAGAGAGTATTCAGATAAACTGCTATATGAATTAAAAGACTTTGGAGTATGTCTACTATGGTCAAAGCCAAGGAGCAGATCATTAAAGACGTATATGGATCCTTTAACTAGGCTGTGAACCCACAACTCTTGCATTGCTATACAGGCTGCTCATACAATTAAGCTATTGAAAAGACTGAAAACTAGTTATAGATTTGAAGCTTTTTGTCTTCCTCAAATGTATGCACTTCTGAAAAAACACATCAAAAAGAAAAGAGGAAGTGTAACTACATATTTATATAATATTATTATTTATGTATTTAAATGTTAACAAGTTATTTTTACCAAGTAAGTCAGCTGACCCCATGACTCTCCCCCCAACCAATGCTTATTATGGAGCTCCTACAGAATTAGTTGCAAGAGCATTTTCTTCCCTCCAGGACAATACACGAGTAATCAGATAAAGAGAGAGAGAGAAAGGAGAGATAGTACATCAATAAACATCTTTAGCAAGAACCTAAATAAATTGCTATATCAATTAGAAACTCATAAAATAAACAGACATGGTCAAAGCCTGGGGACACAGTACTAAAAAAACAGCTTGCTTCAACTAGCACAGTGGTTCCAAAACTTTACAAGCTGCAGGACCCCTTTTAATAAAGGAAATATTTTTCTGGACCCCTATACTTTGGGTTGTGTTAATATTAATTAATAATTAATGTAAAAGCAAAATTTGACCTGTAAAAATTAGTTTCATTTTTAAAGGATTACGATTTAAACAGACTCCAGCTTCTAAAACTTCTCTTCCCTTGAAGCTCACAATTCCTTGAAACTGCAATTGAAACTAAATTCTTTGAAAAATGCACCTGAAACTTAGTTCCTTGAAAAATAGAGCTTGGTATTTGGACTAGAGAGGATTCAGGGTCTTGTTTCCTGTAGCTAAAGTACTTGGTTTGAGCCATAACTAGGGCAATTCACACACAACACACACACACACACACACACACACACACACACACACACACACACACACACACACACACACACACACACACTTAGAAAATTGCTAGAATAACAGGATTTGTTTAAGCATGCACTTTTCTAATCTGTTTCTAAAGGATATGATGTCTAAAACTGAAATATCTGTCATTACTTAGCAACTTCAATCTTTTTTTATGAGTAATAGGTGATAATATGGGGCAAAAATCTGGACATTCTGCAAAATCTTGGACAGTTGAGGGATATACAACTGACCTCACACATACACACACACACACACGCACACACACGCACACGCAAGCACACACACGCACACACACGCACACACACACACACACACACACACACACACACACACACACACACACACACACACACACAAGTCAATTTCTGCATTACTACGGATTTTCTTTCTGAATGGTGTGAAGTCTAAAGCTCAACCCTCAATGAACTGCCACAGATTTGCCAGAAAAAACTCAATTTTATGAGAAGTAGACCAAAACTATGTGCAGAAAATGGACAGTTGACAGATATGCTTTCTGTTCAAACTTTACAAAAAAAAAAAAAAAAATACTTTCAGTATTGTTCCGTTGTCGCCTCACAGTAAGACGCTGTCCGGTTCGATTCTCAGCTAGAGCGTCTTCTGTGTGGAGACATGCGTGAATGGGCGTACCTTTGTTGAAGGTTGTGCATCAGGCCTGGCAAGCCAGTACGTAAAAATCAACTGCCAATCACTAGCGGACCGGAGTTCCGCTGTGGCGACCCCTAACCAGGAAAAGCTGAAAGACACAAACCTTCAATATCGTTCCAAAAGATTGCCTTAATCAGTTCTGCAGTATTGGTAAAAGGAATGGACCAGCATAAAACAACTCTGTTAATTGTCTGACTGTCTGACTGGAGGGAAAGGAACAGTTTGTTTAAATTTCCCTCCAAGTTCAAACTGTCAGACAGATAACATAAGGCAAGTAAGCAGTTGTTCCACGTCAGCTGCAAAAGAGGAAGTTATTCCTCTGTAAAAATTCAGGGCAACAGCTGGTTAGCCTCGAATGTGGAAGACACAGTTTGTTTTCTTTTTTAATTTGTTAATAGAGGTGGTTGGTCACTGCAGAAGTGATAAATGGAACTCAGTGGACCCCTAGAATTCATCATATGGACCCCCAGGGGTCCTCGAACCACAGTTTCGGAATCGCTGAATAAAGCTACAACCTCCATTTAGCATTCTGGTTATTGTAAAATCTGAAACTGGATATTTTTAACCTTCATTTCTCCCTCCTAGACACATGATTCAGGAATGGGACGCTCTTCAGGAACTTCCAAACCAACTTCACTGGTAGCATTAAAAATGAAACATAATAAAAATAAAATGTATGCGTCATAGCAAGAATGCATCTGCATAGTCAGACACACAAACTCTCAAGAAATTTAAGAATAAATATCTAGAAATTATTGAAAAAGAAGTAGTAGGCAAATCTGAAGCTATAGAAATCAGTGGACGGCACTGGAGTGAAAATAGGTTTTAAAGAATTCTAGTCCTTATTATACAATGATAGCTCATTAGTATTCAAAAACATGCACACTGATTGGTCAACCCAACCAGTGTGCACATTGTAAATTTATACCAACAGAAAGAAGTCCAGGCACTGAAGTACGACTGGACTTTTTCCTATTAGTATGTGCTCTGGAAGTCTACATTTCAAGTGTCCAAAATTTTGCTTTATATTTTAAATCTGTCCCTCATAAAATTTGGGTTTTCTTGCAAATCACTGAGGAGTGAAGTTACTAAATAATGACCAAGCAATGCACAATAGCATAAATCCTGTTATTCTAGCAGATTTTTATAAGAGCAGCATTTACAACAGGGGCCTTTGTCCCCCTTATTTAAGGCTCTGCAACATTCCTTGAGCTAAAGATCTAGAAGTACATATTGAAGGCAGAGAAAATAAAAGGAAAATCAGGTACATTCTGTAAGAAAAGTACCTGATTTTCCTTGCATTTTTGCCCTCTCTCCCATACCTCTAAACTGTCCAGATTTAAAAGTTTTAAAGCAAATGAGATCTTCCTCTCTCTGTGGCTTGCTTTCCAAAGCATTGATGTACTTTGTAAGCATGAGAGTGTAAGCCTCATATGCATGTGCAGTACATCAGCAATGTAGAAGAATGTGGAAACAATGCAGAGGAACACCATATGCATGTGCAGTACATCAGCAATGCAGAAGAATGTGGAAACAATGCAGAGGAACACCATATGCATGTGCAGTACATCAGCAATGTAGAAAAATGTGGAATCAATGCAGAGGAACACCATAGTGCTGTTATACAAAGACATCATTTTAAAAAAAAGTAAGTAATTTCTTTCTTAAATAGTGTCATTTTATTATAGCAATAACTGACTAGTGGGTGTGGTATATTGAAGATTTATAAACAGTTGGCTTTGTTTAATCACTTTTGCTTCACCCTTGTGATCAAACCATGACAGTAATGGGTAAATCTTCAGTATATCACACCCACTTGTCAGTATTTGCTTAAGTAATACATGGCACAAATGTCTAGGAATTGATTAGTGGCATATCTGTCTTGAGGATTTTGTTTTGATCATTTTGACTAGGATGTTGGGTGGAAACAATATAAATACCCTGCCTTTCTCAATGGTAGGGAGAATAATTATAAATGCATTCTGTGCATTGTCTTTAGATGCTGTTGGGGAACTGAGTTGTTGTACTTATCTGGGAATCACAATCACTGCTGCATTTTCTTAAATGATACACTGCAATACTTAGTACACTAATGTATGCTGGGTGCTCCTGTGCCTGGGACTGCCAGGTCTCCCTGTGTTGCCTAGCAGCACTACAGAACACTCATTTATCCATACCTGGTGCTCCTGTGTCTGGGACTGCCATGTACCAGCACTACAGAACACATTAATGTATACTAGGAATCCCTGTGTCTGGGACTACCACATAACTGCACTACATAACACTCACTAATGCAAACATGGTGCCCTTGTATCTAGGACAGCAATGTACTAGCATTACAGTATACTAGGAATTCCTGTGTCTGGGACTACCACAAAATTACACTACAGAACACTCACTAATGCATACCAGGAATTCCTGTGTCTGGGCCTACAACAAAACTATACTACAGAACAGTCATTAATGCATACTAGGAATTCCTGTGTCTGGGACTACCACATAACCGCTCTACAGAATACTTAATAATGCATACTGGGTGCTCCTGTGTTTTGGACTGCCATGTACATGCACTACAGAACACTCACTAATTGTATACTAGGAATTCCTGTGTCTGGAACTACTGCAAAACTACACTACAGAGCACTCACTAATGCATACTGGGTGCTCCTGTATCTGAGACTGCCATGTACCTGCACTGCAGAACACTCATTAACTGTATACTAGGAATTCCTGTGTCTGGGACTACCACAAAACTACACTACAGAACACTCACTGATGCATACTTGGAATTCCTGTGTCTGGGCCTACCACAAAACTACATTACAGAACACTCATTAATGCATACTAGGAATTCCTTGTGGGACTACCACATAACTGCACTACAGAACACTCACTAATTCATACTGGGTGCTCCTGTGTCTGGGACTGCCATGTACCTGCACTACAGAACACTCACTAATGTATACTAGGAATTCCTGTGTCTGGAACTACCACATAACTGCACTACACAACACTCACTAATGCATACTGGGTGCTCCTGTGTCTGGGGCTTCCATGTATCTCTGTGTTGCCTAACAATACTAAAGAACATTACTTTGCAACTGCATACTCTACAGCTTTCCCGGCAAAGTAGCTATTGGTAAGATATGCCATACGACACTCTGCTGCTTTCGGCTGTAAGGCTGTATGCCACCATTATGAAACACTCTGAGTCTCCATCATTGCAAATGTCTGTGCAGTGGGGTTATTATCATACTATAGTAATGGAGGGGGCCTGATGTTCTGTGCATTCTTATTGTGGGAACTCACTACCATCACAGATTACATGACAAAGTAGTGTGCATTAGCATGTTTGCTCACACTGTATAGAACTGTAGAGCCAGTAGGGATTTTTCTACCATAGAAGCAAGATGTTGGGGATTTTCCAGTGTTTCAGTGCTAGAGCTAGTACACTATTTAGTGCTGTTTCTTGAGCATCATACTAGCCTACCAGATGGAGGGGGTGTTGTAGACATAGCAATTGACTGTACACTGGTGGAGTCCATAGTTTCTGTTATGGGACCAAATGTGTACAGCACTGTAGAGACTATACTAGAAACATATATATTTTGTCAGACATATTTTGTTTAAAACAGCAGTACTGCCATGGGCACAGCAAATTTTCCAACATAGCTATTCATATTTTTTTGTACTGTTTATATGAATGTGTTAAATATCTTGCAATTTGCCTTAAATATTTGAATGCATAAACTAAGTTTTCCTGATTCTTGCTGGATGGATTAGTAATTCCAATCTATCTTTGAAAGGGAGATGTAATATGTTTACTACAGATACATTGTCTCCATTAACATTTTTGAATTTTTTCTTTCTTAGAGACAGAATGATGCAAGACATTTAAAGACTGCATTTCCTAAACCCATTTTACTTTGAGTATATTGAGGAAAAGATGCTAAGGATGAAGCTACCAGGTATTAGGAAAAGAGGAAGGCCTAAGATAAGGTTTATGGATGTGGTGAGAGGGGACATGCAGGTGGTTGGTGTGACAGAGCAAGATGCAGAGGACAGGAAGAAATGAAAACAGATGATCCGCTATGGCGACCCCTAATGGGAACAGCCAAAAGAAGATGACAATGAAGACAGGTGTCAACCCATGTTCCTTTGTTTATTTTTACTCATTTTGTAGAGAGCAGGTTGTGATAAATAAGTCTATTGGCCTTTTTAACAGTGTTTGAGCAGTTAAAAATATGTTTGTAGATACTCTTTGTAGTATGACATTCTTTATCAGCTAATACATATTCTTAATGAATTATGTGAAAATATATGGTTGCAGAGTAAGGTGTCTAATGAATATATAGAAGAAAATGTAAGTGGGGAAAAGCTACAAAGCAACGTTGTCTTTTGGCATCAATATAGTTCTATGTTGATATTAATCTGTTGCTGGACAAACCTAATTATAGATTTATGGTACACTTAAAATAGATGACACAAAAACACGAGAACACAAATGTGATGCAATACCTTTTACTGGACCAGCACAGTTTTCTGCAGTTACTTTCAAGCTGGCATGATCCTTTTGTTAGGAGTTATTAAGTTACTGAAGTTAGATATAGTGCTGAAGTATCCATGTGTGCCTAGAAAGGGAGGTTGTTGTTGTTGTTGTTTCTTTCGGCTTTTCCCAGTTAGGGGTCGCCGCAGTGGAACTCCGGTCCGCTAATGATTGGTAGTTGATTTTTACATGCCGAGTTACCAGCCCTGACGCACAACCTTCAACGAAGGTATGCAAGGGGAGGTACATAATATATTTCCAATTAGTTAAAAGAGAAAACTTGAAAATGCTAGCGTGCAGCTTGTACTACACCTTAGATGTGTAAGTGTTTGAATGTATGTTGTGTATCTGTGTGTATGAATGTATGTGTGTGTGTGTGTGTTTGTGTGTGTGTGTGTGTGTGTGTGTGTGTGTGTGTGTGTGTGTGTGTGTGTCTGTGTGTGCATGAGCACATGAGAGAGTGTGTCTGTATATGGGTATGTGCATGTCTGAATGTGTGAGGGAGTGATTCGAGTTCATGGATGCAGATCGAAATTTTGGCATGTTACATTACAGTTAGCATTCATTTACCACAGAATATAGCGCTTAGTGAAACTTCTGTCATTTAATTAGAAAGTAATTTACAATGCATGCGATATGAAGGGAGATTAGCTAAATCCAGAGAAGGGAAAGAACATGCTATAATTGTACATTGTTAGTCTGTTTAAGCCAGCAATTTTTTCTCAGATAGATGCTTTGTTTAACAGAAAATATAAATTAGCCATAATGTCCATTTCACAATGATGAGAAAGATAGGCACTGTCAAGAAAATAAGATTATTTTATTTGTTTATTTATTTGTAGCTGTTGAATGGGAAAACACTGACTAGGTAAAACCCATTTTCAGCAGAGGCCTGGGTAAAAAAATCTCTACAATCCTCCAGATTCAGCAAGCCCTGCACATGTGCAGGAACAGTGCAGGAGCTGCAGGAGGCAATATGTCGGTTGTGCAATCCAGGAATAAGCTGCAGGGACGTGCACAAGTCCTCCTGCACTATTCCTGCACAAATGCAGCTCCTGTATGCAAATTACCCCATTTGCAGATGAAAACCATGCAAATGAGCTGAATTTGTGATCCAGGAATCTGGTAGCCAGCCGTGCAGTACTAGTGTAATCTGCAAACGACAAAACAGAGCGATGATAGCTCCAAATAAAGGGTATATATAATGTGTAAAGCATGCCAATGGCCAAATATATGGCCCTTGGCATAGAAAACAGTTAAAAAAAATAACTTTTATTTTTTTTAGCCGATCTCTGCTGTTTAAGTGTAGGGCAGTGGCGCACAAATGGGATCGGGCCAAAAATAAAAAAAAAATAACCTGAAATAAACATTCTAACCAAAATCAATATTTTGACATTATAGTCAATGGCAGGCAGAAGACAACATGGCCAGTGAATAGTGGTTGCTAAGGGGGGAGGCACAGTATGGGACCTGTAACTATGCATTAGCAGGCAATCCTATGCAAATGAGGGGAATGATACTGAATCCCAGATTTCCCCTCAATGCTAGTCAGCACCCAACAGTTTATGTGCAGGAAGAGCTTGGTGCAAGCCTAGGAGTTAGCTAAAATCATAGTGGGGGGTGTCAGGCATACTGCAAGCGATTGGGTCCCTGTGGCTCAGGTTTGCCCTTAGCTTAGCAGAGCTAAGCAAGGGGGTATGTCTGAAGCTGCCTAGCACTCTTTACTTTGCCTAAGCGGGTTTGCACACCACTCACCGGGTTTTAAAGGAAAAAAAGAAAAAAACAGGAAATAGCAGCTCTGTGCACATTTGAGCACTGTGTTTGTGCAGCGTGCCCCCAGGCTTAAACAGGAAGGCAGTGGGTAGGGAAGATAGTAGTAGGAAGGTAATCAAGGAGAACTAGCATAGCCGGCAGGTGAAATGTATCAGAATCAGCCAGTTACACAGGCAGCAGACCAGCCCAGCCCAGCCCAGAACACTACTATAAACTATGCAAACACATTTCCCTCTGTTTTTTCCCACATACCCTACACCACCGGTGTATACAAGCAGGGAAATTTTAACAGACAAAAACAACAAAATGATAGGGGCTGCATTAGCTATCATACATCAACATGTGGAACAGGCTGAGGGTGGTGAGGATGAGAATGCTGTCGAGCAACCCACAGTGAGGAGATGGAGAAGAGTGTACAGAACCAGGGTAACCTACCAGGGGCTACATGAGCTGGAGATAGTGGAGCACTATAGAATGGACAGGGACCTCCTACAGCAAATTGTTGAGCTGTGCCAGCCACACCTGACACACAGAACTAACAAAGGGAAACCCATCCCAGTGGATACCAAGGTATGTGTAGGCCTAAGAATACTAGCCACAGGTACCTTCCAAAGGCCAACTGGGGATATCATGGGGATCTCACAGGCATCAGCATCCAGGGTACTCCACCAGTTCCTGGATGCCATGTCAGCACATGCCAGTTAGCACGTATATTTCCCCAACACCCGTGAGGCGTTGGCCAGCAATATGCGTCTCTTCCACCAAATAGCAGAATACCCTGAGGTAGTGGATGCTATAGACTGCACGTACATATGCATCAAAGCACCACCCAGAGAGTGGGGTAGGGTCTACATCAACCACAAGAGCTTCCCCTCCATCAACTGCCAGGTCATGTCCGATGCTAAGGGCATCATAATAAATGTGTGTATGATGGCTGCCCTGGAAGCTATCACGATTCCCACATCTGGCATCTGACACAGCTGTACAAGAGATTTGCCAATGGGGACACCCATTACGCTCACCTAGTGGGGTATGCTGGTTATGCACTGGAGCCATGGCTGATGACACCCATCAGAAATGCACACATACCCAAACAAGAACTCCATAATGAGGCACATGCACAGACCAGAATTATAATAGAGTGTGTGTATGGGATGCTTAAGTCACGGTTCCAGTGCCTGGACACTTCCGGTGGAGCCTTGCAGTACTCACCAGCTACATGTACTCAAATTGTCATCGTATGTGCCATGCTACACAATATGATCCTGTGGAAACAGCTGCAGCAGGAACAGCACGGGGCAGGGCCACACAGCCCCCCACCATTTCCAAGGCCTGCACAGGCACAGAGGTACTACTGTTGACAGTGCTTTCCCAGGCAAGAGTGGAGTGCTAAATGTAGTACTGACAACAAGCACACCTGCAGGCATAGCTGGAATCTGAGGTCTCACTGTCATGTTCCTGGTGTGTGAGCTGTGTCACAGTATATATCCCCTACTGGATAATGATCTGACATGTGGAAAGTAACTGCAGAGTACCGTCTGTACAGCACATATCAGTGAGGGCTTCCAACATGTAGTAATGGCATACATATTGTTGTCAGACATCTGTCTGTCGACACAATCATCCTACTGCATAGCTACTTGCCAAGCTGATGTCTGTCAGTCCCTGTACAGATGTGCAGATGGCAAGTATCCAGCTTGGATATGTACAGGCAACTTATGCTTGACTGACACTGACATGTCTGCCCAGCTGTGTTATCACTGGCACATATAGGAGACAACACCCTGTATGCACCACATGCCACGGGGTACCTCCACTACACTACCACAGTCAACAGAACATGCTTGGGTACAGGTCTCCATCACAGCACTAACCATGTGTTGTAATACATGTTGCATACATGTCAACCGGATCACCTCAGTGGCCATTTGCAGGAAGCACCCAGATGATTGGCTGATGCATCTCACTCTCACACTGAGGGTCTCCACAGTGGTATCTGTCGATAGAGTGCCTACTGGCACATGGCAGGTGGCATGATACCACTGTACACACATCCCCTACACTACCAGCTCTCCATGGACAATAGCCAGGTACACACCTATGACCACCTGCAGCAATGCACCCCAGTACTGACACATGTGTATGTATGCATTACTGAGGATAACAGTGTCTGTGTGTTAGTATACCTGTAGTTGGCAACACCATGAGGGCCTTCATAACCACGGCAACACCCATTGCCATAGTAAGATCTGGCTCCTGCTGTATCAGACATTACATGTACCCTGTTATGCTCCTCTCCCTAATGGCTACATGAGCCTTGCGGTACACGCACAACAGTATTGTACAAATGGGTCAATAGGCATGGGATACCCATTGAGTTTTGGCAAGTGTATGTGTGCATATCTGTATATCTGTGGGGTACAGTATTCTGAGGCCACATACTCCTATTACAATATGCATTGCCACACAGTAGTATGGATAGTGTTGTTTCTGCCCATAGGTGAGGCATGACAATGCAACACCTTACTATGCCTGTGGCATGTGCATGAGATGCATATCCTTGTAGTACCACTGTTGGGATATACAATGGGTTGTATCACAGTCGTGGGCAATGTGTGATGGTGGGTATGTCAGAGTGTCATCATGGGTTCCAGTGAGTACAATATCCACTATGGGATGTGGGTGCTGTGTACACTGTCATTACACCATGGTACACCTGATATATGTCCCATGTATCACTGTATGGTGACCACTGTCACCATCAACCATACAGGTAACTGATACCACAATCCAGCCCAGTTATGCATGTGCTGTGTGCAGCCTACCTGTAACACATTGGACACACTGACAAGTTAGTTAGCATCGATAGGCCCAGGTCTCTTGGATATGTGTCTGCCTTTTATGTGTCTGTTAATGTGTATATGATGGTATGTCACACTATGTATTGTCCATATACAGCCATTACATCCATCATTACCATACTGTACATGTCTGGGGATGTTCTGCATGCAGCATATAACCTGGAACACACCTCACCCTAAACGCTGTGTGGTGTGTGCAATGAAAGCCACACACTTCAGTAGCACTACATACCTCGGTAGGCGTCTAGTCCCAATGTTGCCAAGTAAAAGTCTACATGTATGTGGATGGGTCTACATCAGGCTGCTGATTATACATGTCCCAGGGGGTTACCTTGTGGCACAGGCAATAACTGTTATACAAACCTATGACATGTGTTCAACTGTACCCAGGATATGTCACAGCCATGGTGTCACCAGAGTGCCATACCCCTTGTGGAATATGAACGCAGACCATTCTCCTGCTGACACATGTACACCTACGACACAAATGGGTAACATTATGGAGACCACAAGCAATCAGTGTTACTAGCAGCTATAATGCAGCATGGCTGGATGGCTACACTACCTGACATTTATGCATTAAATATTACTCCTGACAACATGTCACACAGCAGTACATTGGTACACTGTAGTACAGTCACTGTGTGCATCAGAACCATATTAGCCTGTCCTTGCATCAATGTTATGGATGACAGGGATGTGGCACAGGTATCATCATATGCACAGGGTGTGTTGTTGGTTTACCAGAGACTGAGGGTGGGCCATACATTTGACATCATGTGTGTGGGTGAGGGGTGTAATTAGATGAAATGGGTGTGGTGATGTGGTGTGTGCAGGTATGGGGTTGCCCTAGGTGTGTTTGTATAGTGTGTGGGTATGCATGCACACAGTTCTGCCATATGGCTGCCCTATGCAGGTGTTTCTTGGATAGCTGCAGACCATACCTGGCAGAGTGTGCAGTTCACCACCTCTGGCCACCGACACACAGACTGTGCCTGCCAGGTGTTCCATGGGCACATCCAGGTACAGGCCTCAATATGCTACTCTCCCCTGATGAAGACAAATGGCCGCTGGAACCAGGTCCCTCCTGAGACTGGCCAGGACCACATGCACATGGCCTGCTATAGTGTGGTGCAGACAGCTCCCCCCTGCAGTGCTGGTCTGGTACTGCCAATACGGGAGCACCTTGGTGTCCTAGCACATCCATGTCAACTGCCAGCTGTTGATGGTTCTGGCCTACGTCCACACAGCCATCTGCACACTCCCACCACATGTTCAAGCATGGACAAACCACGGTTGATGAGGCTCACCATCTCACCTAACCATCTATCCATGACCTCGGTATAATCACGGAGGGCACCAGAGTGTCCATGGAAGTTGTCACTTGCAGATGTGAGAGCAGCCCTCTGCAGCCTCATGTCCTGTCTAGTGTACAGTTCCATATGTGCCTGCATCTTCATGACAGTCTGAAACATGCACCTGGTGGTACCAGTTGTGGAGCTTCTACCAGGGGCATAATGAAAAGCGCCCGTACCGCGAGCACCCCGCTACATCTGCCTACGTGGTGCCCTGCTGGACATCCAGCTATGCCTGCTGTGACCAGACACAGTAGGCATACATACCACACTCTCTTGTGAACTGCCACCAACCGCCAACTGTCCCTCTGCTATGGCCACTGGTAATGGAGTATGTATAGGCACTGTAACTGTGTATGGGATTTGGGTGTCTAAGAGGGGAATGTCAAATGATGGCACAGTTTCAACCCCTGACAACCCCGTCTGTGCCTCAACAGTACTATCATCATCTTCGGTGTCTGTATGGGCACCAACATCAGACTGCATGCAGGAGGGACCATGACCCACCTTGCCACTTGTGGGGGGAAACAAGAAATGCACTTTAAGACCTGTACAGCTTTGCATAACAGTACACATACACACACACACACACACACACACACACACACACACACACACACACGCACACACATTCCACCATAATACCTGTCTATCCCTGATTTTACAGACAGTCCCACATTTATTCACATAAGTTCCCCATCTTGCATCACACTTGATAACATACACTCATTAATACCACTCATTAACATATGATTCCTCTACATGCCTAGTCGAGTGATCACAACACAAGCTCTGATACTCCATTACCTCCTTGACTTGGAGCATGTTTTACATGGCCTCACTGCTGTCATCCAGTGTTCAGCCTGTGTATGTCTGGACATAGTGAGCATGGCCCCTATATGTTAGAGGCTACTACGTTCACTCCATAATGTCACGCACTGGAGTGTCATGTATAAGTTTTGCTCAGTACATGCCAGATCTGCTGCTAAATCAACCTATCATGTGGAGAACAGTAATATATGGATACCCTCCCTGGTGTTGTCTAGTAATTCCCCAATGCATCTGTAGTGCTGCATATGTGGGTAGTCATTCATCTCTCTGCTGATTGCAATATTAAGGGTATACCTGGTGTCTACTTTCCCTCCCAATGCATGTTCCAAGCTACAGACCTTATTATACTATCAGCTGTCTGGTGATTACATATCAGACAAGTATTCCTGGTGTCTCTTGTGTCAGTCCATGTCCATGTACTGCACAATCCCAAAGGGAAGTACTGCTGTATGAACAACCCCAAAATCACACATGTGCATACATGGACATCCACAAAAACACACACACACACACACATGCACACACACATCCTACATGCATCAATCCCCCTCCACTCTGCCAGATTGCACTTACAGACAAAATAATCCGCCCCCCCCCCCCACACACACACACACACACACACACACACACACACACACACAGGTGAGGTTGCACAAAGATCGTACACACAGTCGTCTCATTACCCATCTGTCAATATGCATAACATATAGTACTCAACAGCATGCAGTGCAGCTATAGTCAATCCATGCTAGCAACAGTATACATGTGTGTGATGCATGGGCTGTGTTAGTAGGTGATGCCCCTTCCCCTGAAAAACTCTGCACCCATGTGCACAGTATTGCTGTGCACTTGTTCTGCACCCTGCCATGTACTGTGCACCAAACCTCACAGGTGTATAAACCATTGATGAATGTGTATTACTGTGTCAGTTATGTCTGCTCTAATGCTCACAGACCCTAAGTGTTTCAGCGACACATACCTGGGATGATATGTGGACAGATTTCATTTGTGAATGCCTGATATCTGGTTTACAGATATCAACATCAGCAGTGCATCTATGACCAATCCAATACTTATTACATTGACAAGTGTAAGACAGTACTATGGCTATGGGGAGTGTACACAGCCTTATTGATATGACGCACTCTTCTTTGATCTGCCATGGGACCACATCACTACATATATTAACAGTACATGATCCTGATATATGACATATGTCCTGTACATTCACATGCAATGTCTATGAAATGTGTTAGGTGTGCAGATGCTGATCACAATGCATACACTCCATGGGTGCATTTGTGTGCACTGGTTTACTTTATTTAAATGAAAACACGTTATGTCGAACATCACTCCGACACATATACACCGAACCGTGAAATAATTGCATGCACAAAACTGCAAAACTCAAAATACCGAATTGTCATACTTGGCCAACCCCACCGCCCGAAACATACTACCCACCAAACAAAATAAATAAACCACAAACATACAGCAACCAAAACCCTACTTCTAACCCTACACTAAACCCCATATACACCACTATCTATGCACTATCCTTAACCCCTCCATAACCCTAAGTTTTGTAACTACCGCACAGTTACCCTACTGAGCTATACCCAAACAAAATAAATAAACTACACGCATACACTAACCAAGCCCCTACTTCAAACCCTACACTAAGCGTTAAATACATTACCCATCTTACATTACCTATCTATGTACTTACCTTAACCCGCACCCTAATCCTAACCCTAATATCTGTAACTATTGCACACTTACCTTTCGGATCTGTAGCACAGACGAGCCAACCAAAACACTTTGACATTTTGAATTTTGCAGTTTTGTGCATTCGATTATTTTGCGGTTCGGTGTATATGTGTCGATGGAGTGGTGTTCGATGTAACGCATTTTCATTTAAATAAAGTAGACTCGTGTGCACGGCCTTATCATGACAGTTTGTTGCACCTATTGTTATGTGTACTACAGCAGTCACTATTCCTGGCAGGGGTATACTAGCATGGGCCATCTGCATTTGCCAGTATATGGGCAGTATGCCCTACACATGTCACCCAACTCTGCATGATTGCAAGGTCTACTCATGTGCACATCCCTTGGTGTTCACACACTGCCGTCACTATTGCTGTGGGGGTAGGGTTATGTCTGCCACAGTTCCTGAACCTGACTGTGTGCAGATACAGCCATTCTTAGCCTCCTTAGGATCCTTGCTACAGTGTACTGGTGTGTCATGCTGACACACCCTCCCCACCTTCAGCCTATTTGCAGATTCTTGACAAGTATGGCCTATACATGTGTGTCAGTTTGCAGTGTCGCATACACTGAACACCACGTGTAACAGCCTAGTCTCAGCTAATAATGTGGACCACAGTATTATGTTATGCTATACCTGTAGATCTGTAACAGTTGCCATTATAATACTGGTATATACACTGCTGCTGCACTGTATAAGGGTGATGTTTCACACATGTCCCTAATGTAGGCCATGTGTCCCACAATTATGTTCATCCCTGTGGACACATTTCACAATGACAGGATGTTAGTTATCTTGCAGGTGTCTGACATACCCTTCAGATACCCCATCATGGTCACCACTGTGATGCAGTGCATTTAACAGCAACAATACGTGAACATGTACGGCATGCATTATGGGTAGGTGTGTTAGATGTGTGCATGGAATATGCCATAGCCATTACATGTCTGGTGTATTGGCAAGCATGAACATAAACAATACTCGCCAGCTACAGGCTGCTGCCTTGGTGGTATACCAGAGGGACATACATAAGTTTGTGAGAGATGAGATGTCAGTGGCCACAGCTGTGGCATTGCTACAGGGTGGGTGCAGCATTACAGTACATCAACAGTACAAGTCCAAAATACTACCACTTATGCACATCATCTGTTTATTACTGCTATGCAGCAACAGACTCTATATATATATATATATATATATATATATATATATATATATATATATATATATATATAAATAAAAACATCTCACATATGCATAATCTATCTGTACAAATGTGGATGTATACGCAACAGTGGCATACTGATGTGCCCAGTGGCCTTACCTGCATACTCCTCAGCTGGTGTGTGGGTAGCACTCACCTCCACAATAGTCTCTGCTAGTTGTTGGGTGTGCGGGCGGGCAGGTGCCACAAGACAGGTGAGGAGCTCCTCAACACATGTTGGCGGGATGGATGGCATGATCCCCCCTGTTGTGAGGTGATCCCGCCAGACTGCAGCAGCATGCTGTTGGGCATTGAAAAGCAGGTCAGAACAATGCTCATAACTGTGGTTATGCAGGCCAACATCATTGACCCTGTGGACTAGATCGTTTCACAGGGTGGTCCACTGCTGCTGCTCATGGGTGGCCCTGCTGAACAGAACTGGATAGTGCTGGATTAGGTAGTTCAAGATGACCTAATTTTCCGAAACTGAATACCCGGGTAAATGACCGTGGGACATCTTGCCTGAAAAACAGAAAGATGGAAACAGATCTGAGCAACTCATACAGCAAGGTTACCATAGTTCTTAATA
>NC_056731.1:975311354-975453854 GCF_019279795.1 Protopterus annectens
CATTTCCTGTACTGTTGAATGCCTGTGCTGGATGACATGTTTATGAAAACATCAGGGTTATGTATATCTGACATGGCTTAGTGACAAATCACTTTGGTTATGGTGAGCAGGATCCTGAGTTTGAGCCTTGCAATGTTGTTTATTTTATTGCTGGGCAGAACAAGGGCCATTGGATACAGAGTGATTAAGACACAAAGGAGGAAACTCTACAGATATAACTAATTTTAGACCCATAGCCATACTCTCACCACTCTCCAAAATTCTGGAAAAATGTATACACAATCAAGTCGTACACTACCTTCTGCAAGAAAATCTACTCTCACCTATCCAGCATGGCTTTCATCCCATGCACAGCACTACAACAGCTCTCCTGTCTTTCCTAAATTCTGTATCACTTGCTAGAGACAGTAACAAACTTATTTCCTGTCTCTTAATTGACCTCCCTAAAGCTTTTGATACAGTCTCTCATAAACTTATTTTCCTTAAACTAGCAAACTTACACTTCTCTCCATCCACCATATGTGGGTTTAACAGCTATCTCTCTGATAGACTCCAATCAGTCAAATGGCTCTCAGCTTTCTCCCCTCTTCTTCCTGTTAAAACGGGAGTTCTACAAGGCTTCATCCTTGGTCCCTTTCTTTTTAACATCTTTACCAACCTTCTCTACTCTTCCTGTCCTGGATACTCACTGATACTATACGCAGATGATTCTACATGTATCACTATTGCTGAATCACCAGTTCAACTAACATCAGACACAGTCCTCTTTTAACTCTGTAGAAAACTGGCTACCTGAAAACCAACTTATCCTTAATCCAAAGAAAACCAAATTACTACTCTTTCTAAAAACCTTAACCACATAAAGTCTTCCTTCTCCATACTATCACAAAATAATACTCAAATACAGGTGGACACCAGTACAAAACTCTTAGGTGTTACTATTGATGATAGACTAATCTTTGATTTACACGTCAATAATTGTATCTCAAGCTAGGTCTCCTCTATAGAAACAAAAAATATCTTACCAAAACAGCAAAACAAACCTTTGCAAATGCCTACCTCTTACCCACTTTACTTTATAGCTCCCAAATTCTCACCAGGCTATACAATGGACTACTAAACAAGTTAGAAACAACTTATAACAGGAGTGCCAGATTTGCTGCCCAACATTCTTACAAATCCATTCACTGTCTCTCACTAAAAGAAATAAATTGGATAGAATTACCTAAATTGCTTTGGTATAATCAGTTTCTGATTATTCATTCCATTCTCGATAAACCCTGTTTCTGTCCACTATCTCATCTCTAATCTCTTATTACCTACCCACGAGATTATGCTGCAGTTCTGAACAAGGCCTACTAAAAATCTACAAACCAAAGACCACATTGGGTCATCTAGTCTATAGCTTTAACCCTTCCAAAGCCTGGAATAGCCTACCACTAGATATAAGATCCCTTAAACATCCCAATCAATTCAAAACCACTACAAAAATACCATACAATGTAATTATCCCCTGTAAACACCCCCCTATAACCTTCTACTTCTCTTCTCTCTTCCTTCCCTTCAATAAACAAACTTGCTACTTTATCCTATCCTCTTGGTACATCACTGGACAAACATAACTAGTAAAATATTTCGGCTATGTAACTACTGCACTATTATGTATATAATATGTAATAATGAATGTATCCCTCTGATGAATGTATTTCTATGTATTTCACTTGCTACAGTTTAATGTATGACACTGTAATGTAATAATGTGTGGTACTGATGAATGTAATGTGTGGCACTTTAATGCAGTAATCTGTGGTGCTGATTAACGTATTTCTATATGTATTTAATATGTAAAATTTTGATTTTCTGTTGGAGCTTTTCTCCTCGGACCTCCACTGAAAATGGGCATTTGTAGCCCAGTCGGACAAACCCGGTCAACAAATATAAAATAATAAAAAAAAAAAATGTAAGCAGTTGTAAGCAGGTTTGCATGGGTTTGCATGGAGGTAACCTCTGCTAACTTCCATTAAAGTTTCTTACACTGATTTAGCTTCTCAATTGCTTAACCTGTGTAGGCATTGCTTACCCCCATGCAAACAAGCTTAAACCTCTTTACTGCTGCTTAAAAGTGCTTACTCCCGCTTACTCCTGTGCTAATGTCTTTAAAAGAAATGAAAAAGGTTTGAGAGAAAAGTGGTGAAAAAGGGGCACAAAGAGGGAAAGACATTAGGGAAAATAGCTAGGGATGTGCAGGAAGGGTGTAGGGAACATCCATAGCTGCCCCTTTCTTCTACAGCAACAGCTGTGCATATACACTGAATTTGGAGATAGATTTGGATGCTCATACCCCTGAGAGTAGGGTGAGGACAACAATAATATGTTGTTAAGCCAATTAGACCAGATTACATGTGTCCAGTGGACCCATGTGTGAAATGGACAGCTATGTATAGGGCGAGATTTTTTGGGGGGAACAGATCGCCCTTTTTTTCAGGTGAGAGTGGGATGTTGGGGAGGGATAGTAGGTATATTTGGGGAGGTAGGTTGGGTAGGTTAACAGACAAGATAAACAAGATGCATACAAGGGATCTGACAGTCAGTTATATAGCATGACATGCTGCATAAACATCAGAAATTGGCACATTGATATGGCAGGGGGCAGGGTAACAGCCAGAAGATATGGGCCATATAACTGGACATTCTGTACATTTCTGTACACTTGTGGGGTATGATTCTGCATAGAGCTTACTACCACTCCCAGGATTCAAACCATGGCTTTGTCTGTGAAAAATAAGACACTCTCCATCACAGTGGAATGTGCTATACAGGTTTTGATGTATATATCTTGTCTGATTTCTGTCTATAATTCTCCTGTGGTTTTACATTCTGACCTTGTAATTACAACACTCTTATACAGGATTTCCTAGACAGTTATATTATGTAGTACATTATGGGTGACAGTGATGAGTAATACCTTATTATTCTGAGCAACTGCACCACTAACAATGCCATGCAATGCCAGAGTAAACAGTACCAGTACAGGATATCAATATTTTATTTATAGGCACAGTATTCGTATCTAACAGACCTGTGGAAGCAATGTTTGTTAGCACTACCTGCATGTTGCCACACACATTACCAGTTTCCACATTAGTATTATGCACATACATCTCACTCTGTTACTGTACACACTCTGGTCACAGCCTGACAATATGGGGGTGGAGATGGGAAATACTTGGCTACTTACTCTCATAACATTTTGGGGTGTTGCTAGAGTGACATGTTTGTTGTTATAGATGTCTGAAAATCAGTTGTATGTCTTGTTTGCTGCCTAAATGTCTGGGATCATCCCACTGGTTTGCCAGGGGGACAGGATGACAGGCAGCATCTATGGGCCACTTTACTGGACATTCTGGACATTTCTGTATACTTGTGGGGTATGATTCTGCCTGGATACAGCCTACTACCACTCAACCATGGCTGTGTGTGCAAAAACTATAACAGTTCACGTCACAGTTGAGTGTGCTATTTGGATTTTGTCTGTCTTTTCAGTGTTTTCTGTCTAAGTCTCTCTCAGTTGTACTATTTGACCTCTTGGGATTACAGCAGTCAAATACAGAAATTCCTACACAATTTATTTATGTAGCACAGTGTGGGTAACAGTGCTTACTACAACAGTACTATTAAGTGAGTGCAACTCTACATTACCATCTGATACCAGAGTGAACACATGCAGTCCAGTAGTTAGACTTAATTGTCAGGCTATTATGCTTTTATTTACATACAACCTATATGAGACTCTTCCTGCCCTATTCTCTGGTGTATGCAGTATATGCCTTAAACAATACAGGTTTTATACAGGCAATTAACTTACTACTACTTTTTAGATTTATTTCCTATGACAGTACATGCAAGAGTCTTACTAACCTGCCTCGAGTTGCAACCACACCAAACTACAGCCATGGGCTTCCTGGTTCATAGCTCGCTCACCTGCCATTGTGAAAGAGGAATATTTAGCCATACCTATCCATGATATACATGAGCTGGAAATTATTAAACAGGTAGTAGACTGATACTTACATACGGCTGGGACCACTGATCCAAGAGTTCCACCTTTCTCCGCTTCAGGTCGGCATAGTGATGCCTGACCTGCTCAGCAGTTTGGGATATGCCAGTGGCACTGGTGAGGTCACGGGTGAGATGGTCCCAGGCTTCTGCTTTGTAGTGGGAACCCTGGTACTGGCCCTGCAGCAGTCTCATGTCATGGTCTTTCACAAGGAGTCCTGTCATAACTCTGGACTCCTGGATGCCCCAGTGCTGCGACCGAATGTGCACACCCTCTCCCATTCCAGACATAGTACCTACAAGGGGAAGCTACAACTAGTTATGAGATGTATACCCGCATGTTGGGTGTAAATAGGGCCGGTTTCCCACACTTTGCCATGATTGGATGGTTTTGAAAAGGCTAAGCTATGGGCAAACCTGCTTACCTAAGATTGGCATTGCTTAAAGGGGTATACCATTGGGCAGACTGAGTTAGCTGGCCTACACATTGTTTACACCTACTAAGCTGGGCTGTGCAATGCTCAGCATTACTTAATATTTAATTTGCATTATATTTGCATCCTGGCATTGATTTATTATTCATTACATGTTATATATGTTTTTGGTATACATGATTCATGTGGACATATACTGTATAGGGTTTTTGTGTTTATTAGGGGAGTTCAACACTTTATTACAATGACACCTCACATCTGGGCTTAATGCAGTACTCCAGTTTACATATTTATGTCCTGTAGTAAGTTATATAATATAAAACTGCATACAGATTCTTTTCACATGTTCAGTTTATATTTCCTATGGTGGTGATCTGTTTGTTGAAACCTCAATCTTATGTACTGCTGTAATGGCTTAGTGGTTAACTCCTGTCACTATAGTGTACAGTGTCCTCAGTTCAAGACCTGCAAATGCTGTTTATTTTGATTTTGGCCAGAACAGCAGCTGATGCATACATATTGATTAAGGCACTTTTAAGCAATTGTAAGTGGGTTTGCTCAGGTTTGTGCAAAGGTAAGCAATGCTAACTTCCGGTTAATTATATTTACAGAGTGTTAGCTTCAATATTGCTTAACCTGTATGCACATTGCTTACCCCCACGCAAACAGGCTTAAACCCGCTTACTACTGCTTAAATATACTTACTCCCGCTTACTACTGTGTTACTATGCTTACTCTTGCTTACTAGTGCTTACACCCGCTTACCACTGCACTAATTTAGACAGTAATGTCTAATTGTTCTTGGGCAGGTGGTGGATTTGGCAACTGTATGGTTTATCATTCATTACATATTTTACCTTTGATTTATATCCCTGAGTCCTGTGTACATATACTGTATGAGCCAATTGTGATTATCTGTGGACTTTGCAACATTATGACAATGACACCTCACATCTGCATTTAATTCACTACTCCAGTTCACAAATATGTGTTATGTCATAGGTTATGCAACAAAATAAATTGATCATAAAGTGATTTGACATGGAAAATGGGTTGTATTTGGGTGGGACTCGAACAAGGAATGACTGCTCATAAGGCGAATGTTCTGCCCACTACACTATTGCTGTATTGCTTTGTTTGCATATATCTTGCTTTTTATCCTCTTGTGCCATTTAAGGTGCATTAACCACAGCTTAGCGATGGGCAAACCCGCGCACCTACGGTTACATTTGATCTATTTCATAAAAAAAAATTCTTTATATTTAAATGTTTTAACTATTGCTCTGGTACACTTGGGGGGATGTTGCTGAGGTCTGCAAACACCTATCAGCAGTTTTGCTCATTCTTACTTCTACACTGCTGTTCTTGATTGCAGGGGCGTGTATATTCTGAGATCTCTGCTCTCAGACACGCGCTGCACGCGTACATGCCCCATGTCCGTTTAGGAGCTCAGGCAGTGTGCCTTTATCAATATGCTAGACGCGCTGCCATCCTGCTCCTAAACGGCCACTTCCATGCAGGACTAAGCTAGTCCTGCACAGAAGGATAGTGAAACCAGGGGTTAGTTTATACATGATGCACATTTATAATTGCAAAGTAAAACATAACTATATGAGCTTATTTACATTATCTATAAACATTTCTTGCATGAACATAGCATTTTGACACAAAAAACAAGAGGACACAACATATATTGGCAAATTGTTGAATGGAAAAATAAAGTGCAATAATAATAGCTGAAGGGAAAACATCAAAGTGGGTTGTTTTTGATATTAGCAATAATTTACAGATGGGCAAGTACTAATGTAATTGTGAGCTTGTCAACTGGTTTGGGAGTTCAAACCAGTTTAATTGTTTTAATGCAAGGCAGAGGTGTGTTTTATGTGGCTGGTTAGTTGTAAATTTAGCTGTTTTGTAGTAGCAAGAGGCTAGTTTAGTTTCATATGTAGTGTTGATCTTTGTAAGAACGTATGGATTTGTAAAAATGTATGGTTATTGTGAGCAATCAATACCCTGCTCAGTCTGCAGTTTAGCTAACTGGGAGTAAAAGACTAAAAGCGATAGAGAGAGATAGAGAGAGAGAAACAAAAGAAAATGTGTTGTGTCAGTCTAATGTTCTGAAGAATAGCAGGACTGCACAAAGTTTTGGTATTAAGGTCTTACTGGCTGTTAAGTTTATGAGTAGTATTGCTCTGATTTTGGATCTTGCCTTACTTGAAAGTAATGATTATCTTGTTCTGAATAAAACACAGGAGTTAAAACATAGACCCTAATAAACTCAACATTTACTAGGTGACTTTAATTTTCATAATATTAACTGGAGGTGCAGAAAATGCAGTTCACCAAGTGAATATGAATTTTATAAATACCACAGTAGAAAATCACGGAAGAAGAAGTACAAACCTGGTACATAATTGTTTTATACCACCTGAAACTATCATATACCCTAGTGTAAAGGATAAAAAAGTAGGAACCATGGCTTGTAAAAAGTGATCAGTGTGTATACATGTTGTGGCAGCCTTTTCAAAAATGAATGGTGTCAGATTCACCCCTAGAGATTTTTAGGTTTACTATCATTTATTCTAAGTGAAGTCGGTCGACTCCACTTCGTTCGAAAATCGGAATGTCGACCGTAGGCATTGTCGAACACTGATATTGCCAAAATACACATCTGCTCCTATCTCGACCCATGTTAAAAACCGTCCCTAGGTAGCAGTCGACATGTATTTCGGCAATTCCGGTGTTCGACATTGTGAATTTCGTACACTCTCGGTCGACCATGTGAACAGTCGACCGAGTACATTTCGGGTATATGATAGTAAACCCATTTTTATACATGTGGTACAGAAGAAGTAATTTATGCTTTCTGATGTAGCTGTATTATTATATAGGAGAAACAAGGAGAGCTTTTAAAACGTGTATGCAAGAACATATAAGGGACATTAAAAATTGTAAAATAGATGGTCCTTTAGGACAATATTTTATCACTGCACACAATGCTAAGCCAGATTGTTTATAAGGATGCATTCTGGAAAAAAATGAAAGTTTCATTGGGTGAAGTTTCATGTATTAAAGAAAAGTTGTTGAAAAAAGAAACTCTTTTTATTTTAAATTATAATACTTTGGAACTGCAAGGGTTAAACAAGGAAGTAAATTGGAAATATGTCATTTATTATATTAATTAATGGTTTGATTGATTGATTGCTTAATTGATTTTGATTTTATATCTGTATAAATACTAATGAAAATGTGAATGGATTTGTACTCATTGAAGGCTTGGTGCCGAAGCGCTAAGTTGGAATTAAGTTGCTGTGACTGCTGTTTTGAGTCTTGTGTCTGTGATTTTCTATTGTGGTATTTGTATTTTTGCTTCTATTTGTGGTATTTGGAATATGAATTTTATGACTTATAGACATTGAGATATTGTCCAGATGATTGATATTCCTACTCTGGATCTACCTACTTTGGACCTGTTTACTTGCTAATATTTGTAGCAAATTCTTAATATTAAATCTCTTCCCCAGTTAGGGGCCTCTGATCACTGATTTTAGAATTTACTGCAGCTTTGGATATTAATACTTTTAAAATGGATATAACAAGTTATACTTGCTTAACGATTAGTGGACAATTACTTTCTGAAGAAACGAATGGCCTAGGTTAGAACATTGAACCTCCATCTTTACCATCAGCAACTTGGCACTTGTTTGAAAGCAAATGCTTTTTAGCTATTAAATATGTGGAAGCAAGTAAGATAAACTGGCAAAAAAATAGATTTGGATTCCAGCACCATGATGCAATAGAAAACTAACTGAATTAGAAAAAGGAAAAAGGAACAACAGATTATTTGAAAAAAGTTGTTCAAGCTCTTTATTTATTTATTTATTTGACATGTGTTAACCAGGTTAGTCTGACTGGGCAGGAAACTCTTTTTCACCAGACACCCAAGGAGGAAGGCTCCAAACATGTAAACCTATACAGAGCCTAACTAATAATGATAACGAGATCTCACATGGTACACAAACAGCAGACTTAATAATATAGGAATTAAATAGCTGAATAACACAACAGAGAGTAAGATGGCAGTAAACATTTGGCACGTAATGACAAGTTAAAATATGTACAGTAATTTAGCTTTATACATTTGACTGAGAGAAAACAGGTTATTAGTAACCTCAGACAGTTTTTGATTTGTAGGTAGATTGCCTGCAGAAAGAACGAAAAGTAATAGAGGTATAGTTACTATAAAAGGAGGAAGAAAGATGAGGAGGAATAGGTCAGGTTGGAGTAGGGAAGGGGCAAATCCATGTTTTGCACATGTAATCTTTTAGCATTTTTTTTTTAAACTGATAGCTCTTAGGTCAGGGAAAAGTCTATTCCAGGTGTTGGCAACTGAATTACTGTACAAAAGTTTACCTATTTACTTCATGGGCTTGTAGACTTCGAGGAGGTGTTGGTCTGCACTGTGTATGTAGCATTTGGGGTCATAGGGAGAGATTAGGGTATAGAGAGCAGGGTAGAGGGAGGGATTAGCTAATATCGAGTGTGTGAGGTGGAGTTCAGGAAGCAAGAGTTGGTTTTGAAGTTCTGGCCACTGGAGATTTTTTAGGGTATTGCAGTGATGCAAGCAGTAAGGAAGACTGGCAGCAAATCTGGCAATTTTATTAGAGGTGGATTCTAGTTTGGCCATGGGGTTGGATCATAGATCAGTCAGTATAGATGCAGTGTAAAGCAGAGCAGTCAGTATAAAAGCTTGTGCCAGAGAATGTTTTGTGTCCTTAGTCAGGTATTTTTTATTCCTATATAATAAGCTTAGTTTTTGGAGCATTTTTTTGATGGCCTATAGAATGTGGATGTCAAGCTTAAGGTGGTAATCGATAATGCCAAGGAGTTTAGTATGAGATTCAACTGAGATAGTAGTATTGTTAAGAGATGTGACTGCGAAGGAGTTTTTGCAATGTTGTAGTGATTTAGGGAGGAAGAGAAGATTTTTTTTTTTAGGATTGAGTAGGAACTCGTAGCTGGTTAGCCATTTTTCCACCAACAAAAGTGAGTCTTGGGTAAAGGGCAAAAGGTGGAGGAGATTATCAAAGCTTGATATGATAGTGGAGTCATCTGCATAGTGGATAAGGGAGGAGTGAGGCCATGATGTGTGAAGATTATTTGTAAAGATATTAAAAGGAGGGGCCCCCAGAATGGAACCTTGGGGTACACCAGTTTGAACAGGAAGAAAGGGAGAGGAGGCTGATAGCCATCTGACAGACTGATGTCTATCAGAGAGGTAGCTGGTGAACCAAAGTATAGTGGATTGTGAGAAATTAAGGTTTATAAGTTTTGATAGAAGCAGATTGTGGGAGACAGTGTTGAAAGCTTTGGCTAAGTAGAGAAAGACATTAGAAACCAGTTTGTTTTCATCACAAACTTTGCCAATGGTTTGTGTTAAAGTTATGAGAGCAGTGGCAGTGCTATGATTGGGACGTCATGTCCTTAACGAAAAAATAAATACACTTTGTTGATGTGAACAGTGGCTATAGATTTTTGTCACTGTTGATGTGGCAACCTACAAGAATGCTGATCTTAAAAAATGTTATAGTTATATCAGCTGTCTCAAAAAGACTAATGGTAGGTTTGTCCTATTCTTAATCAAGGTACAAATCTTTATAATTCTTCTGAAATAGCTGAAGTTTTATTTATTTATTTAACTTTTGTTTACTGTTTAAGTCTGACTTGGAACAAAGCCAAATTTCAGCGGATGCCCCGGGAGAAATGTTCCAGATTCATGTCTTTGAAATGTGGGAGGAAAATGGAGCACCCAGAAGAAACCCACATAAATACAAGGAGAACATGCAGACTCTACACTGAAGGCTCCAGCTAAGAATCTAACCAGAGAACTTCTTGCTGTGAGGCAACAATGCTACAGCTGCACCACTACATCATGCAGCTTTAAATGACTACTTAATAACTTTACCTTCATCAGATATTGTAGTCACCTGTGAAATCACAATTTCTGAATACATTTCATACATCTTGCCCATTAATCAAAATGAGTATGGTTAAATCTGCTTTAACTATGTTTAAAAAGAATAACGGTGCTATCCCTGACTCTATAACTAACTTTTTTGTGCCAACAGATAGGGCTTTTAAGTTCACTGTTTAATATGTTATTACTAACCAGTACTGTTCAAGACTCTTGAAAGCTGGCAAATATAGCACCAATACATAACAGCTGATCTTTTCTAATAATACTACTATCACCCTGTTCATCTGACCTCACTTATGTACAAGTGTTTTGTGAGGTGTTTGTTATAACTTATAAATATCTGTGCAAATTAACTTGTACATATTGATCCTAAACAACATGTTTTTACAAGGAAAAGCTCTACTTGTTCCAATTTGTCTGGATTTTATGAAACTGTCAGTGAAGCCTTAGATATATTGGGAGGATGGCATAGGGGTTAAGGTATTTACCTCACAGATGCAAGATACAGGGTTTGATTCTCACATGGGGTAATTGGCTAGGGTTGAAATAACTCACAAGGGCAATTAGCCTAGTTCTAACCTATGAACCTATAATGATCTTAGTCATGGTGTTGTATACTTAGCTCTGTCAAAGACTTTTGATAGCATGCCTCATGCAACGATGATCATTTCCTGGCAAAGCATCACATAAATCATTTCTATTATTGAAAGTAGTAAGGAGATGGCTAAAGCATAGATATCAATGTGTGAAACTTCAAACTCACTTTTGAAACTGGTCAGAGATTGCTACTGGTATCCCACAGGAGTTGGTTGTAGATTCTATAATGTTCAACTTGTATTTTCATTTTTGCTTGTTAATAACATTTTTGGTGGTCCAAATATGATGATGACATTAACACTTGAACATTTTTAACACCATTAGTAGAATATTCGTTTTTCATTTCAAATGTCGAAAATATTTGAATGGTTAAATAAAGTGAGTCTTAATATTAATCCGTCTAAGAGTGGTCTAAGGCTGGTGTTATGCATATTGGTCATTTTAGATCTGAATAACCTTTTACTGTCGGAAACATGCATCTCAGTACAAGAAATCTAGACCAAGCCAAAGATAATAGGGGGCAAACACCCAACAAACGGGACATATTTTAAATATTGTTCTTATAAACTTAAAAAGTTCAGAAGAAAATGATAAAAGGAGTACCAAACCATGATGGAAATAATGATGAATAAGTCCCAGTAAAATCCAACAGGAAAAGTCTTTATTATAAACCAAAAAGTAAGCACTTTCGCATGGGTCCTCCCACGCTTCATCAGACAACATTACATACAAAATGCAAACCCTTTATATACTCCTTGCTAGAACAGCAAGGCGGGAAATCGACCAATTAATCAAGCAATTAGCATTTTTTAAAAAACAGTTTGTAGTTAAACACATATCTCAACTACATTCTTCTCAATTCAAAACACAATTTTAAAAACACAATTTTAAAAAATGCATGATTATGTTTAAGAAACTATTATCATTGTTGTAATCAAGCACTATATGGTTCAAACAACGTTACTATAACGCTAGGCATTCAAAACGTATAATTGTTGTGCTGATGTCAACAAAAGAGCTCCAAGCAAACCAGCAATGAATTGTAGTAACAAAGCTTGAATGAAGTAAAAGTATCACTTAAACTCACTTCTAAAGGGATCAATCTAGGACTATATATACATTAATTTATAAAAGACTTGCTTTTAAATGCAAGTCTCAAATATGATGGTATCATTACAAAATTAATATGATAAAAGATGCTAGAGCCTGATATACTTAAAACTCGTGGCTATATGACCCTATTAAATTCCTACGCATGCAGAGTATGCAGTTCCGACGATAGATTAGCAAAAGAACAACATCAAGAATAATGACTCCTGGAGCGATGCTTCGCGTAGACTAAGACATCACTCAAACACATAAAAACATCTGTTGTGAATATGAGTGTATAATTGTGCAGATAACATTGTGCATGGCTGCAACAATATTACATTAATCTCTAAAAACTATGCATGTGCATACAGTTAGAATTCCTATGTCCCATTGCTATATAGACCCATATAACATAGCATAAGCATAAATGCTTAAGGTATACGACTGAAAATATATGGTAATATTATATAGCAACATAGAGCTTGATAACACATCAAAATATGTGTCATGGACAAAAATACATATATAACAAGCAACAACATATGTGTATATATATCAATATGAAACTACAAACTAAAAAAGGAAACATTATTATAAATGTATGTATAACTAGTGCTTAGATGAATAAAAACGACATTTAAAAGTGTCCAAAGTCTAGAATGGAGCATATGATAACTTACTCATATATATCACAACAGTAAAAAGATGATAAAACAAATGAAACACAAAATATAGCCTAAAGCTATAATATGATATTTAACTCAAGTGCTGGTCTCAGGAATATATAGACATAAACTTAAAAAGTTGCTTGAATAACAGGTTTTGAATTAATATGTATTTTTGGAAAGATATGAAGTCTGAAATACAAATATCCATCATTATTTAGTGACTTAAATCCTCAATGATTTGCTAGAAAATCACAAATTTTATGTGGAAAAGACCAAATATATTAGCCAAAAATCTGGACAATTGAGAAGTATGTTGGGAAATCATCTTATACATAAAGTGGCAGCATTCAGATACCTTAATGTATATTTAAGTTCTAACTTAACATTTAAAAAATGCATGAGCTGTTAACACAAAAGCCATGCATGTTGAGGGTTTGCTTCTGATTTTTTATTTACCAGATCTGTTGTAGTTCTATTGAAATTATTTACAAAGTATATTAAACATATAAGTTAATACACTTTATTATTCTGTACATATTCATGATGTGGCCTCTCCATAGTAGAACGTGCTCAAAGAAAATTTATTAAAATAGTTATGGAGTGCAGGGCAATCATGTATCAGGAGCATTTAGCTAAACTTAATTTATTTTCTATTGGTTTTCGCTGGTTATGTAGCAGACTGTGTCTAACATATGATGCACTTCATGATGAAGAAACAGCTTATGTTCAATATTGAATTGCTGTAATCAGGGTGAACTTCCCATACGACAAATTATACTTTTCAAATAGCAAAATGCAGAACCACTTTCAGATCAAAGTTTTTTACCCAAAGTATTGTGACATCATGGAACAGATTGCCACTACAAGTAGGAAAATGTAACTCACTAGAATCATTCAGGAAGTCTTTAGATACTTAGTTTGGTTTGAATGTCTACTCTCAACCTTGAAGCCTATATTATGATGGTTCTTGACATTTATGCAACTTAACAGAAACTATGAAACTGCAAAACATTCTGAGATAGTCACCAGTTTGGATTCATCGTAAATCATGCATTACCAGGAAAAAATGTTGCTCTTCACTACACCTTATTTGTTTCCACTGTTAGTTGCTCAGAAGGAAAATATTTTAAATGTTATAGTGCCTCATGGCTGGGATGATAACTTTTTCTGTAGAAATGCACCTGTCTGTCTGTCTGTTAGTTGGTTTCATGTAGGTGTATGTCTGCACTGCCCGATTTTGTAAAGCAACATTGGAATCAGAGAAGGTTACACTTGAAGATCAGTACTCCAAGCACAGTTTAAAAGATGGGTGTAATTTGTTGTGTCCATGGTGGAATTCCTTGACGCAAGTCAATGGTATGTGTCCAGATTAAAAATAAGTCATGGATAAAAAGGAAATAAGTTAATGGCCTGTGTGCTTGTGGCAGCAGTCCTCATTTCCTGCTTAGTTTAAATGTGCAGTCATTTAGATGTACTTTTCCATACCAACTCTACACAATGCAGCCATTCCTGGATAATAATGGAGCTTCTCCTTGATATGGAACTTATGTATCTGTTATGTCAACATAAGCTCTTCTCCCTTATCTAATGCTGCAGCTAAGCATTATAATAATTGTACATATCCTTCCTATGTATACTCTTTCATAGGTTTATAGGGTCATAGATTCATAGGAGTATACTAGGCTAACAATCACTAGTGTCCTTAAAAGTCTAGCCGTGCAACCCAAATGTGACCCACAAATTTGATTTATATTTGATTTATAGGGGTCGATTTACTGACTGCCTCTGTCCATCAGAGACATAGGAGCAAGACCAGAGGTGACAATCCACTGGACCATGTTGCACTTAAATAGGAATTGGCAGGAACTTTCTGTTGCTTGCAGAGGTAACAGTTCTGTGAAAACTATGTCCACACTACTTATATGGCATCTCTGTGTTATCTCCCTTGCCCTTCTTGTAAGCACCACAGCTATTTCCTCAGATAAATCAATAATACCTACTCTTTTATCCAACACTTGGAGAGGTATGAAGTAACTTGCTTTTCATCAAAAAGGGGAATAGAATTAAAACATTTTAATTATTTCAAATTTTCTCAAGTATTTAAGTGCACTTACAGTGACCTATGTGGTGATAATACTTTGTACCTTTCATCTCTGCTCCATCTGATTGCATTTTTTAGTTTGTATTTTAAACCCTGTTGGGCCAAAGTCGCGTTGCTTAATTCACAGTTCTGGCACAACTGCATACTACTACCACATTTGTACCATAAGCATTTATTACTGATTCTTTCATAAACAGTGTTACTGGTAAAGTTCTGCTTAATCTGGTGCCTTAAGCTGTACTAGAAGTTGAATCGTGAGAAAACGATCTTTGCACCATCTTGTGGTTCGCCGCTTTTGTATTCTGATTATCATTTACCTGCTTGCATTCTGTGTCTGACCCATCCATCTCTAACACATTAAGCTAAAGTTTCTGAAAGTGCTTCAGTATTGCCTTAATTTGATTTGATTGCTCTCTGGCTAACCTATTTCAAGCAAAGAGCTACTCCACCCAGTGTCTTTAATCCAAAACTTGGAGAGGTGTGGAACTGTGAGTAAGTAGCTTTTCATCAAAAAGGGAAGTCAATTAAATTATTTTAACTATTTTAATTCTGCTTAAATATTTAAGTGCACTTATAGTGACCTGTGTGGTGATACTACTTTGTACTTTTCTGCTCTGTTCCATCTGATTGCATTTTTTAGGTTGTTCAAACTATCTATTTGTATTTTAAACCCTGCTGGCTCAAAATCTTGTAGTTTAATTTGGAGCTGTGGCAGAACTGCATATTACTACACGATCTGTGACTCAATCATTTATTACTGCATTTTTCCATAGACAGTGTTACTGGTAAATTTCTGTATAGTCTGGTGCCATAAGCTGTAGCAGAAGTTTGATAGTGAGAGAATTGCATCTGCTCCAGTTTGTATTTGTTTTTTATTTTCTGCCTATCATTTACCTGCTTGCATTCTGCATCTGCTAACATTTCTGAAAGAGCTCCAATGTTGCCTTTATTTGATCGGATGCCTCTGCAGCTAATTTACTTCCAGCAAAGAGCTACAACCACCCAGTGTCTTTTATCCAAACGTTGGATAGATGTGGAACTGGAAGCTGATATTTTTTCATCATAAAGCAAGATAATTAAATTATTTTAATTACTTGAATTCTGCTTAATTAAGTGCATTTATAGTTACCTGTGTGGTGACACTACCTTGTACTTTTCTGAACTGTTCCTTCTAATTGCATTTTTAGTTTGTTCAAGCTATCTGTTTGTATTTTAAACCATACTGAATCAAGGTCTTGTAGTTTAATTCACAGTTGTGGCACAATGGTGTGCTACTATCAGATTTATGCCTTAATCATTTATTACTGCATTTTTTCTATTCACAGTGTCATTGGTGAATTTTTGCATTGTCAATGCCTTTTAAACTATATTTGTAGTTCAGTAGTAACAGAATTGTCTTTTCTCCGGTTTGTACTTCAGTGCTTTTATATTCAGATTATCATTTATCTGTTTACA
Source organism: Protopterus annectens (assembly GCF_019279795.1). Lineage (NCBI taxonomy): Eukaryota > Metazoa > Chordata > Ceratodontiformes > Protopteridae > Protopterus > Protopterus annectens. The sequence continues at coordinate 975,327,735 of NC_056731.1, forward strand.
TGATGTATCTGCTCTGTCTGCAACTATCACACTAGATTAATGTTTCTGAAAGAGCTCCAATATTGACTTTAATTGATCGCTAGCCTCTGTAGCTAGCCAGCGTGTTCCTTGAAAAATGTCCAACCCTCCCATCGTTCTGCTGTTTTTGTTTTATAAGGCTATGCCTCTGTCTTCACCCCTTATGATTCACTGATTTCCAAAGTCCCTACCTCCTATCTTTCATTGTTATTGACTGTAGTATAAGCTGTATATGTACTCTTCCCACCCATTGTTTTCCATAGACCCATTATACTAAGTGCCCAACTAGCAAACCAGTACTGTTCTCTAGTAAACCTCCTTTAATACATATTTCCTTCTTCTAATTTTCCTACAGCTCAGCAAAGCTTGTAATCCTAACCTGCATTCCAGAAATATGCATCTTATTTCCAGCGCCATCCAAGCATATTTAAGTACCTTCAATTGCTAAATCACATTAAGTTATTTTGAGTGATCACTTTTGATTCCTGCTTTCATGTATGCATTTCACTAAAGGTTTTGTTAAAAAATGCTCTTCCTCTCAGTGTTACTGTCTTAAAATTACCTGTAGTAAGGGATTTCCAGCTAGTTGTTCCAGTGGTTTGTGTTAGTATTGCACCTGTGGGTTTCTTCTACTGTGTTTTTATCCGAGTTCTGAAATATACAAAAGGACTCATAGTGTAGTCATTTTATTGGCCAGAGGGCTCTTTATTTAGTTTTTTTTCTTTGTTGCTATAAATTTTGCAAGTTTACATGGGTTAGCTGTGCCCTGTATAGCTGCAAACTCCTAAAAAGCATATTTTCACTGCAGAATGGTCCATAAAACTGTAACCTGTAAAGCAGCAATATAGTGCAAATACGTTTTATAACAACAAGCTTACTAGCTTTAACTTCAGATTTGCTAGAATTTAGTATTATGTTAACATTAAGTTAGTAAAATTTAGTTCTGTTTAGCATAATCTGCCACAATAAAGTACCTTTATTAGTCTGCACAAATAATGCATGCTTAATAGCCTTCTATCCCTAATATATCACCCCCTTGTAGCTCACAAATCAAAGGACTGGAGAATATGGATATGCAATTTCCTATCTTCTCTCTAGCCATTTTAGTAGATATGGGTATATTAAGACAATGTATTTATTGTCTTAAGTTTACTGACAACCACTTAATCCTTAAATAATCAAACACAGTATGCAAGTGGTGTACTTACACAATGACACTGGAGGCTAAACATTTGCATACAAGTCCACGTCAGGTTGTCAAAACCAAACACACAGCACCCACCTCACATAGCACACAGCACACACGCATAATCTAATGTATGCCGAGGCACTTAAAAGTAATCTTCCTAAACAACAAATGTCAAATAGATGACCAGCTGACAAGGCTATGCCTCAGCAAACCTTAAAGCATGTACAAAAATGACACCTAACACCACACATACTGTCTTTCTCAGTGCAGCCCTAGACACTAAGCCCCTAAGGCAGGCAAATGCACTTCCTAGGGCTGGCATCATAGGGGACTGCAATTTAAGATATATTGATGCCCCTCTAACAAGACTGAAGGAGTAGATGACTGTTAGTTGCTTATATGGAGCCAAAATCTGCCAAATCACACATGCACTCAAGTCATTATGCCACAGGTACCAATATGATTCCATCATAGTCCATGTAGGTATAAATGACCTGAGATGTACCTCCTTGGACTATATGAAGAGGGACATTATGCAGCTTTCAGACTATGAGTCTCAGTCTGGTATGATCCTGGCACTGAGCAGCAAATTACCATCACTGAGGATGATGCCAAAGATTGAGCAAAATTGACTGATTTCAACAATTGGATATCTTTCTGTTGTCAGTCTAAGGGGATCTGTTTTTTGTCAGCTTGAGAGGACATTATCAACAGACCGTGTTGCTTTGCCAAGGGTGGTCTGCACATCCCCCATTGTCTTTCAAATACTGACCAAGGCTTTGTCCTTCCCCATAGTTCCTTTTTTAGGCAATGCAAATTTAGAAACCTACCTTCATAGCTAAATTAAACCAACAGAACCTCAAGGTGTTACTGCTCAATGCCAGTAGCCTATGCTGACCTGCTGTCAGAAACTCTGTTCAACCATGTCAATGGCTGCATAGTGGCTGATGTACCTACCAGAAGTAAGCCCAGAAACAGCCTCAGAAACAAATTGTCCTGGTGGAATACCAAATTAAACAAGATAAACAACTAAAGGAAAACAATATGGCAAAAATCAAGAAGAAGAATTCCCATAACGATAACAACTCTCTCATCAAAGTAAATAGGTAATTAAGAGGGCTAATTAGTCAACTTTAATGTTAAGATATCCTGCCAGGTGAAAGATAACCATAATACCTTCTACAGCCATCTCAGAAATGTCAAGAACAGTACACAGCAATGTGGTGAACTGGTAATTAATGGTGCCACATTCAACTAGCCTAGCAATATAGCAAACCTATTAATGGACAAATTAATTTCCAACTTTACCCTTGTCTCATGCCCAAACACCAGCCCCCCAATAATACCCTCAAACATAACCCCTCCAACTATAACTAAGGAGCGTGTACTGTCTGTACTTATTAAACCCATGAACACAGCCTCAGTGGGCCCCAATAGCATCCCAGGCTGCCTCCCAAATAGTTTATAATACAACTTATCAGGACCCCTAAAGTCATTATTTAACTATAATCTTAAAGCAGTTTTTTTGCCACGTGAATGGAGGATTGTGACAGTCACACTCCTTCATTTACAAACCTAAAAAAATCAGTTGGTGAAACCCTCTGAAACTATCTTCCGTCTATCCACTGGAATAAACTACCTTTAATAATCAGATCTATCACATAGACCCACCCATTTAAAATCGCCTAAGTCCACTTTACTAATATCTGGACTTGCTCCTGTATGCAATCACCATTAACTTAATCACCAGACACCCACTGCATACAGCCCCTTCTCATTTAATATTTAATTCTAGCCATAGAACACTAACTTCTAATACCTTTTTTCACTAAATTTCTCCAGATGAGGAAGGTAGAGGTGAGCAGATTAAGTACCAAAAATGCAGGTAGGAGGAACACTGTGGGAAAGTTAAGAAATGGTGGCATAAGTTTTTCTTTTCAATGGAAGAAAGGTTCTATATAATTAAAATTATCATATTTCGAAAAATTATTTATCTTATACAAGCTTGTTCTTTGCCACCAGCTAAATTACACCTAAAACAATTAAACGATTTAATGGTAAGATTCCTATGGTATCCAAAAAAAACAAGGATAGCTATGAAATATCATCTAGATGATTGGGATATGGGTGGCATAGGTTTACCAGACATAGAAGTATATTTGCAGTCATTTGTTATTAAAACAATATCATTACGGCTAAATACAAAATATACATCAAAATGGAAGCTAGTTCATGAGAGAATCTGGTTAAAATCAGGATTTGTAGTAGCAAATAAGTATACCAATTTCATACCAAACAATTTTCTATGGCTGATGAAGGAATATATGATGATACATAAGTATAAAAATATAAGTTCCAAATACATTACTTATACATTAAAAATTTTCCAAAATCTTATTAATAGCAATCCTGATATTAAAGAATGGTCATTTTTATTATATCTAGTAGCGTACACACAAGGTAATATAATAACATTTGATATAGAAGTAGTCAACATGCTTAAAGAAAAGGGATTAATATATTGGCATCAATTGGTAAATTCTTAAACTTCTGACAATAGACCAAAATAAACAGAAATTAAATATGGAAAATAGTTCATGGCTACATCTACAAGAATTAAGACAGTATATATTAAGCAAGTAAGAAACAATGCAACCATCAATAAGACAGAATGTTTCTAATCTTATAGAACATATAATATTACTAATGAATCAACCCATTACTGGAAAGGGATACTTATCATCTATTTATAAAACAAATAAAAAAATAAAAACTTATAATAATGACAAAATATGGAATTATTATAGATCAATTAATGGACATGTGCCAAATGACAAAGACAAGAAATGAATTCTTCTCTCTCCAAAGCAGACATCACTTTCACTACACTGGAGACTCTTTACATGGCAATTCATACACAGATCTCACGTAACCCCTCATAAAATGGAACTTATGTTTAAGAAAAATATTGGCTGCTGGAAATGTGATTTATCAATAAAAGCAGACTGGCAACATATGTTCTACGAATGCCATTTGATTAAACCATATTGGGATAAAATAAATTATTTTCTGCAAATGGTATTCAATGACAAATTCCAGATTTCCAAATCTATTATTTTGTTTAATGCACCTGACTGTGTACCAAGAACAAAATATGTAATCTTGTGGACTCTCCTAGCCATTTCAAGGAAGAACATTACATCAAACTGGAAATCCAAAGCTTCTCCAACTTTTAAACAATTCATGAATATGGTGTCAGCAGTATCGCAATTGGAAATGAACATTATTAAAGGAAGAACTGAAAGAACTACATCATTATATATAGCATGGCAAAAAGTAACTGAAATACTGGAGAGAAATGACTGTAGCAGATTATAATCAGGAAACAATTGTATAGAAAGTCAATTATATGGCAACAATAGACACCATTGTAAATACTTTATTTTGGTTTTAATGTTTGATATCTGTTTAGAGGTTTTAGCCAACCTTTTTAAATAATTTGTAAATACTTCACTGTCATAAATAATCTACATTCATGTTTTCTTGTTTTTGGAAATTAATAAAAATATTTACAAAAAAAAAGAGCAGAAGCCAAAGTAGATCCAGTTGCAGAGAAGGTCAAAGAAAACAGATTATAGTAGTTTGGACACATGCAGGAAAGAAGAAAATGATTTGCTAAAGAAAAATTAGAACAGACACAGAGAAAGTTATAGGAAAGAAGGATGTACAGCCAAGGGTAGAGTGCATGAGAAACGTCCTGTGACAGTCAAACATAACTGTCAAAGAAGGTAGGAGGAAAGTGGCAGTGACTTTTGACGTGCCTCCTGGAACCCATATAGAAAAAAAAACATGAAAACGAGAGTTGATCATGATAACTTTTGGTGGAATCATTCCTGAATCTTTTATGTAATTTGATCTAAGCCTGTTTTAGAAATAATGCTGCAGCTTTGATATGTTTAAAGAAAAGGCAACATTCACATCAGTAATTACATGAATACTGCTTTTGGGAAGCAGATGAAACACAATGGATAATATATGTACAACAGAGGATTAAAAATACTACAGCAGAGACTGCTAAAATGACACAACTGTAAGATTTACTAAGACTACATTAGTTCATTTATTGATGAAATGAAAGATGAAACAAAACTCCTACATCTTATGTTTCATATGTCATATGATTACTGGCTCTGATTTACATGAGGATTCCTCTTCACCAATGCAATTCCATAATTCATGTATAGGAACATGTAATCTGTCTAGCGATCACCTGGTGACTTGCATGTTGGTTTTTGTTTTTGTCCATCAAATGACTCATTAATGACTTCCCATCTGTTTTTCAGTCAATTACTTCATATAGCAAATAGGTAAATAATTCACTCCTATTGAAAAAGTCGCCAAAGTATTTTACATTCACAAGATCCATACCAGAGTTCACAGCTGTAGAAATTCCAGCCTATATTTCTTTCAAAAAAGTGTTTTCTACCTCCATTATCATCTTGAAATGTACCTGCTATGCAACACTCTTTAATAAGCTATCTGAGCTGAGAGAGGGAAGCTGTTGTCATTATTAATATTGGCCTTCATCTCACAACCATAGGCTGACCTTGTGGTGAAGGAAGTGCTGACATCGCCATCAGGGGTGGGATTAGGCCATAAATGCAAATGTTCTCATTGCTAGCATGCAGGAGCACAAAGTACCCTCATGGCTACCTGAAAGATGCCCCCCACCAGACTGGGTAATGTCTGACTGATGGAAAGTTGATGGCTAATAGATATGGGGCAAATATAATGCAAAAATAGTACAAACTACATTGACAATGTGCTGAACAAGCATCAGCATGTGTACTTCCAACTCAGAGAGAGAGTACATTTGGGCAATATTTCCAGATGCTATAGATGGCAGAAACAAACAACTTAATGAAAAAGTTTAATGATACAATGCAATTCTTTTTTTTTAAATATGGCATTATATTATCACAGTAATCCACTCCTTTATATGGCTGGCTTGTTTACTTGATAACTCACACTTTGCCATCATGATCAGACCATGCTTGCTCTGGGTAAACCAGCATTACCCACAAACATGAGGGGATTATTCCTTAACTACATCATAGACATCCAAAATGCATTTCCATGAAAGTACTTTGCCTGCTTATTTTTATGTCTGTCATAAAATTTACTTTAAACATTATCATGTTTGTCTATTTTGCTTTGGTCATGGTTAGAACAGGTAATCATACCTGCCTATTCCCTAGTTAAAAACAACAAAAAATGAATATGATATATTTTGTGCAGCAAATTTGTCACATTTGTCAAAGTACTATTTTGCTAATTTTCTTCATACATAGTTTCCTTCCCACTTGCCAATCCACACACTCTCTTACATATACATTGTAATACAGGAAGTCACTACTTCTGGAAAACTAGTCTGAATAAATGGTGTTTCAATGAGTTTTCTCCAAATGAAAAGGACTGTTCTCAAAGATCTTAATGTATGTGTTTTTTTGCTATTATTTTGATGTTGTTGACTGGATGTGGATTTACTTAGCATTGTATTGCATTTCAAATGATGCCATATGAGTTCCTTTAAAGCCAAAATTCATGTATAGTTTGCAGACATTGTGAAATTATCCCTGTGAGATTAAATACCTTAAACAGTGAAGAGCATACCTTAACAAAGAGGGCCATCAGCTTATGCAAACATGGTAGATGTCAATGAAGATTACCCACTTTGGGCTGTAGAAGATTCTAATTAAAAGACAGAAATGATTCAGCTAAAAAAAACAGCTACTGTTCCCATATTGAAAATGAGATCATAGAAGCTGTAAAAGGTTTGAAATACAAGGGTCTGTATTATGTAGTCGAAAGATAAAAAGAGCAAACACTCTTTTATTGAACATTGAAAGGCGAAACCATTAAATATCAAAGACACTGAACAGCGATTTATTTTTATTCCCAGGAAAAAAATTCACTGGGCCATTTTCAGGACTTTGCCATTTGCTCCACTGTGGTCCGATCTTGAAGTTGGTGTATTTAAGTGGGGGGAGGGTCTGGGGGTCAAAGCCCCCCACATTATTTTATGTTTGTTTTTTTTTTTTTTTATGGAGCAGCAATTTTTTCCCCTGGGGAAAAAAAACACTGTTCCGTGTCTTCGATATTTAGTGGTTTCAGCTTTTAGTATTCGATAAAAGAGCATCCACTCTTTTTATCTTTCGACTACATAATATAGGCGCAAATACCATACAGATGTTTTCTTTAACCAGTAACAAATGGTTATGGTTACAGAACAAAAAGAAGCTGAAAGTTATTCAAATACAAGTGCACATAAGAATAAAAGAAAAGAAAACAAAAGCGCAACTGAATGCTAGCTCAAGAAGTTGTAAGAGAATCCCAGGGATTCACAAAGATTGTGGATCATGAGGGCCTGATATAAAAATGTCCTGTTTCATGAAGTGGTGATTTGTGATTCAGATACACAGTAGCAGCAGTGAAGAAAAACCTCATTCTCAACTAATTTTTATGTCTCTTATTCAGCGTTAACAGAGGGCACCCCCATTCACTTTCTTCTATACAATGCACACATTCATGCAAACAAAACACACACACACGCACACATGCACACACGCACACATGCACACATGCACACACACACACGCACACACACGCACTCACACCACAGATCATGTACCTCCCCTTTGTTTTTAAATCCCTTCACCATCTTCTTTTTCTAATGTCATAAACCATGGATGATTTCAGTCCATTGCTAATGCGAGACATTAGAGTCTCACATGTCATTTCCTTCAGCATGCCCAAAGTAGTGCAAAACTGATATATGCTCAGAAACCCCTTGCTGCACTGACTTCCTTGTTTACTGTACTGGGTTAGAAATTTGGAAAATTGTGTCAAGGGTGCAGTGCTTGGCTCCCTTTCAGGCACACTCTGTACTATTTCTGCTGATGTCTAGTGTTTTCATTATATTCTTTTGAGGAACACTATGTACTGTATCTCTATTGTCTAACTTCCCCACCCCAACTCATGTATTATTAGACAAGTATCCCTGGTGTCTAGTGCTCCCCTCAGCCAATGTATTAATAGAGACGTATTCCTGGTGTCTAGAGGTCCCTCCACCCAATGTTGCAGGTATTGCTCATTAACCTAGAGGTGTATGAAAATATGACAGACATCTCAAGCCACACTGGGAAGCAGACACACAGATACACAGATGCACACACACAGATACACACACACAGATACACACACACACACACACACACACACACACACACACACACACACACACACACACACACACACACACACCTAACCTTCACCTCCCTAACACCCTACTGTTATCGCACAGGCAGACACATACATGCAGTCACAGCTCCTCACATTCATACAGTTACACACTTCCTATCCCTACTTGGCAACAAAACTACCAAGCACTTACCTCTACTGTGAGAGAAGGGTGTGCTCACTACCATGAGGTGCAAATAACGACTGTGCTAATCTACAAACTCACATAGATGCTAATTTCCAGGGACAGTTCATGTAGGGAGAGCACACAACTAATTAACTTATATCTCTCTCTGGGGCTGCCTCATTAATATGTAACATGGCCACGCAGACAACCTGATGCAGTGCTGCATATCTTCCTGCAAAAGAACTGTGGTAGGATTGTCTCTGAATACTAATAGGCCCTTTATGAATCTAGCCCAAATTGTATATTTTGTAAAATACTGTGTTCTGGTTATTGTGTGCACACTATTCAGTTACATAAATCTTTGCAGATCCCGTAGCAGACGTTCATTTGAAATAACAAAAAAAATGTTTTAGGTATACAAAGAAATAAAAACAACTAATTACCACAACACTACTAACTGTAAATGAGATGGATGACCTGTAAGGAATAAGCATTAACCAAAATATTTCTGTCAGAATATACCTTGTGGTCTTCGAGTGATAGCACAAGAAAAAGCCTGGAATGACAATGGCAAATATAACACAGAAATCAATCAAAAGGCAAAAAGGGTTGAATGCTGTTAGACTTTATTCAGACAACTGGCTGCAAAAAAAAAAGTCAAACAGCAGAGGAGTTTAAATTAATATGGAATATTGATGAAAATAATTTATTCTAGGTTTGAACAAAATAAGTCAATATATGTTATGTGTATTTGTGTGCATGGGAGGTTTGTGGGTGATTTTGCATGCATGCATGTATGGTTCATTGTATGACTGACTTCATGTTTACAGTTTCAGACTTTACAGGCACATTATACAGTTGTCTCATTAAACTAAAATATTAGTTTTCTCACTAAACATGAATATTTATTACAGAATAAGCACATCTCAAAATACACTATACTTGATGAATATTTGAAATGTAGCCAGCATTTTTTTATTGCTTAGGTATGACAGACAGGACAAGAAATTAGAACATAACAAGTATTCTTTAAAGGATAATTTCTTGAAATATTGTATTGATATATTTTTCACAACTTCATTCAACAGACATATCAAACACCACAGCAGAGCAGGATCAATTTTGTTTCACTGTGAGAAAATGAGCTAACATTTTAATTTGGAAGAAAATGCTTTCTTTTAATTGACTGCATTGATTATTTTAAAATTTGACCTTAATATAGGACATCTGTATGTTGATGTTTCAGTGTACTGCAAAATGATGCATTATTTTGTATGTAATACATTGCTGAATGTGTAACTAATCCCTGAAAAAATACATAAAAAATATTTGGGAATACTTTTATTGTTTAGCCTGCATTTCATATTATCTAAATTATTACTTTACTTTTAATAGCATTTACTATAGTTAAGACATTAGGGCAAATTAATGAACAGCTAAACTTTGCATGATGCACACACGATAGCATGCTATTTTGTAATCACTAAATGGAAAACAAAGGTAGGTGGCAGAGTATGCTAATGAAAGCATAACTAGCTGAATTATATGCTAATTAACCAATCCAAGATGATGGGCCATTCAGGATGCTATAAAGTAATCATATATTGATGGCATAGCTTTTTGCCATGAACTCCAAAACCTATTGTAATGCAGCCACCATCACACACCACATATAACTAGCAGAATTACATGCTAATCATCCAATCTAAAATGGTGGAGCCATTCAGGATACTATAAAGTAATTGTGTAGACTGGTGTAGCACTTTGCCATGAACTCCAAAACCTATTGGAATACAGCCACCATCACACTAAGGAAAAAAAAGCAATGCTAGATGCTGCTTCTCTTTTGCATGTTTACGTGCAAAAGGTTCAAATATATGCTGCTGCTGCTGATGATGATAGACCTCAGTCAAGGAAAAGGGTGTTAAGACCCCATTCAGCATACCATGGACTGCATGATGTTGTAATATTAGAGCAATACAGGGTTGACAGGGAAACACTAAAGAAACTCTGCAACCACTGCCTCCACAACATCATTCCCAGGGGGAAATTGAGGAGAACGTATACCAGTAGAAACTAAGGTATGTGTAGCATTACGGGTATTAGGTACTGGTACACTCCAGAGACCCACAGGTGATACAATAGGGGTGTCACAGGTCTCAGTCTCCACAATATTGCACCAATGTCTTAATGGAATTCTAGAACATGCAAGGGAGTACATCTATTTGCCTTGCACAAAAGATGAGAGAGCAAGAACTATGCAGAAATTGTATTCTGTAGCACACTTCTCTGAAGATTTGGGGCCCATAGAATGCATTAATATAGAAATTTAAAAAAAAAAAAAACACTGGTGTGAGGGATCATTTTCAGTGTGTGTGTGCTGGTAAACCCAAGCAGTTACCATGACTTGCATACGGCATACCTCTCAGCTTTACACAAGGTTTGTTAAGGGTGATGTTCAACAAGGCAATCTACTGCATGATGCAGTTTATGTACTGGAACCACTGGCTCATGACACCCTTCAGAAATGCACACATACCCATAAAAGAAAGATACAGTGATGTCCATGCACAAACTACAAACATCATAAAACATGTGTTTTTATACTGAAGGCATAGTTTTACTGTCTAGACAAATCAGGGGGTACCCTGCAGTACTACCCATTCACCTGCACAGAAATGTTGCAGTCAATGCCATGCTGCACAATATTATCTTGAGGAAACAGCTGTAACAGGGATAGCAAGAGCCAAGACCATGTATTTCTTGACCACAGACAGGGCCAGCACCTCCAGCACATAGAGAAGAGGATTCTGAGGGAGAACCTCAAGCTGCAGAGGGAGCTGGCAGATATAAATGTGCACAATATGCCCCTGCCTTGGCTAAGAGGCAAAGAATAGCACACCCACTCACCAGCAAACAAATACACATAATAACCTAAGCATATATAAATATTAAAACTGATGCCAGCCAATGTCCACAAACTTGATTTCCCCATGTAATGGCTGCATACGGATAGCATCTGACAGAGACAGCCCCAAGGGACATAACTCATACCTGCTGTAATGCAAATAAGTGTGAATCCTGTAATATACAAACAAGTGTGTAAGAAGATAAATGTAACTGATACACCTGTATACTGTTATAATACAAGTAACAGTCAGTAACAGTCTGTTTCTATAAATAAGTGTCCCTTTCACTTCCATAACTACACCATTACCTTCATATAGTATAGATTTAGCCTTTTTCTCACTGTGAAGATGTTAATGAGGTGTTAAATCATTCACATTCCTGAATGCCAAAAATATCACTTGGTGTAGAGGAGGTAAACATTGTGTAAGTAGCTACAAGATTGCATGCACATGCCCTAGCACTGCAAGGGAGGAGCAATGACGATTGGTAGCTGATGATGGCTTGCAAATGTGAATTACTCTGTCTACAGCAACAAGCAACACTGAAGACACTCTTTTCTAAAGTATATGTGCCATGCAGAGTAGCCTTAAGAAAAAAATAGAAGCATCCAGAGAGCTGTGAGAACAACCTTAACAACACTGATATTGTTTAATAATAGCACACCATACATCCTCTGCATAAAACTTGTTTTGCAGTGCTAGTTAGCTATATTACACATTACCAAAAAATGAAAAAAACGGGTCACTTCCAAACTGGTCACCAATAAAATAAAATTAGAAGTAAAAGAGAAGTGAAGGGTAACAATCCAATATGAACGCTTTATTTGTAAATCACTGCGTTTTCGTCCAGTAAAAGACTTCATCAGATAAAACACATTAGCTTACCATTTCCTTTCTTTTATACATATTAATTATATATCCATCCAATCATGTTGCACATTTATTTAAAAAAGACCAAATCAAGTTTCACTTCCTTAAAATCTCATTAAATGTTTGATTAAAACATTGAATTCATTTTATTATAATAAAATCTTATAAATATGTATGTGTTTCACATTTCCATTTATTATATATGTAGTTCAAATGCTATATTTTCAAATTTCCTTTGTTTTTAAAAAACTTGTAAGTGTTTATTTGAAAGGAGTTGACGCCATCTACTGGCCATTTAGAATATGATTCTTATCCATGTACTATAATCTAGCAGCTTTTAATTTTAAAAGTGGCAGAATTGAGATATACTCATTCAGGCCCGGGGTTTTGTTGGCTTCTAGGGCTATCTGCCACCATAATTCTTTATACCCTATGTTCTCCTCCCACGGGCCCCCTCTGATGTCTATCTTTACTTGATCCAAAACAAAGAAACTAAATTCGTATTCTTTGCATTCTTTTGTATGCCTGTATAATGCATTTGTTTCTTTATGTGTTTTGATATCATACATGTGCTCGTAGATTCTCCTCTTTAAGCATCTCTCGGTTTTTCCTACATAGTAGGAAGTACACTTTTTACAAGTTGCCAAATACACTAGTCCTTTTGATTCACAGTTAAAATATCCCTTACTTTGTATCCACAGTTCCCTGCTAACCAAATGGATTTTCTCCTGGTTTGACACATAACCACATTGTTTACATTTGCCACATTTAAATGTCCCCACCTTATTTGAGTTGGCTCTGTCGCCTATTGCCATTTTTCTACCATTACCTATTTCCAACATGCCTTTAATATTTAAGGAATTTTTAAACACTACTTTTGGGTTTGTTTCAGTCAGTCCTTCCAGGTCTGTAAGTTCCTTAAATCTCTGCCATTCCTTTTGGAACAATTCTTTAACCTTTATATTCAGACTGTTGTATTCCAATACCAGGGACTGTTCATACTTTGTGTTTTCTATCTTGTTGTTATTATTAAAATTACTTTCTTTCTGCCCTATAATGGGTCTAAACCTGTCCGTCCTTGCTTCTGTTACTTCCATTCTGTATTCCCTAACAAATCCCTTGGGATACCCTCTGTCGATAAACATCTCTTCCAGTTTATCACATTCCTTTGTATAGTCCTCCTCATTACTGGTCATCCTTGACCCTCTAATAAATTGACCCTTCATAAAGCAGTGTCTCGCAATGAGATATATGTTGCATATAAAAGGATAGATATGACACTACAGGATATGATCACAGAAAAAGTATTGGATGAAAAAATGTATTCCTTCCTCAAGAACAATAAACCTAAAATACCGGTTATTTTCGGCATACCGAAAATACACAAAAATAGGGAGGACCCTCCCTTTAGGCCGATAGTATCGGCAGAAGGATCTAAAACTACAAATCTAGCAAAGTTCATTGATGTTAAAACAAAACATATATGGAAAAATAAAACAGCCATTTTAAGAGATTCCTGGGACTTACTAAGAGCATTAGTCCCGGAACTATATGATAAAGACATACTATTTGTGACCATTGATATAGTAGACCTCTTTGGGTCTATACCATACGAAGAAGGAATTAGAATGTTCGAGGATGAGGTATATGGGGACAAAACACTGACATTTGAGGATAAAGTAGTTTGTGCAGGTCTGATGGACTTAGTATTGAGAAACAACTTTTTTATGTACAATGGAGAGTTTTTCCAGCAAACTCAAGGAGTGGCAATGGGTGCAGCCTGTGCGCCCAGTTTTGCCAACTTAGTGCTGGCTAATTGGGAGGACAAGTACATTTTTCCTTCAGATTATTCGCAATATTGTAAACTGTACAAAAGATTTTTAGATGATATAATAATCTTTTGGACTGGAGGGTGTGAAAAATTAAAGGAATTTATTAAATACATAGGAAATACAACAAGTTTCCTTAAATTCACTTATGCCACATCTAATAACAATATTGCTTATTTGGATTTAGAAATAACAAAAACTACCAATTCTTTAGAGACAAAGGTATATAGGAAGGATACTTATGTCAATTCGTTCCTTCATTTCAACAGTGGTCACCCAATCCACTGTAAAAGGAACCTGGTGAAGGGTCAATTTATTAGAGGGTCAAGGATGACCAGTAATGAGGAGGACTATACAAAGGAATGTGATAAACTGGAAGAGATGTTTATCGACAGAGGGTATCCCAAGGGATTTGTTAGGGAATACAGAATGGAAGTAACAGAAGCAAGGACGGACAGGTTTAGACCCATTATAGGGCAGAAAGAAAGTAATTTTAATAATAACAACAAGATAGAAAACACAAAGTATGAACAGTCCCTGGTATTGGAATACAACAGTCTGAATATAAAGGTTAAAGAATTGTTCCAAAAGGAATGGCAGAGATTTAAGGAACTTACAGACCTGGAAGGACTGACTGAAACAAACCCAAAAGTAGTGTTTAAAAATTCCTTAAATATTAAAGGCATGTTGGAAATAGGTAATGGTAGAAAAATGGCAATAGGCGACAGAGCCAACTCAAATAAGGTGGGGACATTTAAATGTGGCAAATGTAAACAATGTGGTTATGTGTCAAACCAGGAGAAAATCCATTTGGTTAGCAGGGAACTGTGGATACAAAGTAAGGGATATTTTAACTGTGAATCAAAAGGACTAGTGTATTTGGCAACTTGTAAAAAGTGTACTTCCTACTATGTAGGAAAAACCGAGAGATGCTTAAAGAGGAGAATCTACGAGCACATGTATGATATCAAAACACATAAAGAAACAAATGCATTATACAGGCATACAAAAGAATGCAAAGAATACGAATTTAGTTTCTTTGTTTTGGATCAAGTAAAGATAGACATCAGAGGGGGCCCGTGGGAGGAGAACATAGGGTATAAAGAATTATGGTGGCAGATAGCCCTAGAAGCCAACAAAACCCCGGGCCTGAATGAGTATATCTCAATTCTGCCACTTTTAAAATTAAAAGCTGCTAGATTATAGTACATGGATAAGAATCATATTCTAAATGGCCAGTAGATGGCGTCAACTCCTTTCAAATAAACACTTACAAGTTTTTTAAAAACAAAGGAAATTTGAAAATATAGCATTTGAACTACATATATAATAAATGGAAATGTGAAACACATACATATTTATAAGATTTTATTATAATAAATGAATTCAATGTTTTAATCAAACATTTAATGAGATTTTAAGGAAGTGAAACTTGATTTGGTCTTTTTTAAATAAATGTGCAACATGATTGGATGGATATATAATTAATATGTATAAAAGAAAGGAAATGGTAAGCTAATGTGTTTTATCTGATGAAGTCTTTTACTGGACGAAAACGCAGTGATTTACAAATAAAGCGTTCATATTGGATTGTTACCCTTCACTTCTCTTTTACTTCTAATTTTATTTTATTATATTACACATTGAAACAAAGATGGGAACAAATGCCCATGACATTGCCTTTCTGATAGTTAATCTGAGAGCACAAGAAGATTCTCAAAAATTAAAGAGAAAGAATAGTTGACAGTGTTGGCAACCTTACATTAATATGGTGTGGGCTATTATTAGCCTAAATCTGTTGTCAATATCACATCCATGTAGATATATCCAAGCAAATGAGAAGGGAACTTTTTCTGATCTTTCTTCTGGTGGACCTGTAATCTGATGGTCTTCTAAGTCAGATCTGTATGGTGTGCACATTTTCTAATTACTACTCTAAGCCAGTGTTGGTGGCAAAGAGGGATACAAAACACAGTTCAGTGTCTGCTGTTATTGCATTGAATTGAAGTTTCATATCCAGATAGTTTTCTGTTTGAGAGAGTCCATGCACATGTCCTGAGCATATGATCAGGTTGTAACACAGAGTGAGGAAACCTAACAATCCTGCATTCTCATTATTAATCCCTGATATTTGCTACTAGTGACATTTTTGTTTCCTTTATTGTATTCATTGTTTGCAGGCATTTTGGCAAAGCGCAATTTGGACAGGTGGTGTTTCATGCCAGTGAAAGACAGTCTGCAGCCCAAGGTGCAAACTGATAAATTTAATTTGGAATGCCATCATTAGTGCATTTTAGAGGGCATGGGTGCACTTTGCTACAGCACCATGAACAGCAGTAAGAAAGGAAATTCTACATCTTCACTAAGTATTACTGCTGTTCATGGTATAAATGAAATAACTTTAATGAAACATAACAGATGATGCAGGGTTTGAATCGAGCTTGAAGATGTGTTTATTTTAACTGGATACACAAAAATTTTAGAAGAATAGTATGTTGTAAATGCAATGCATATGCTGAAGTATGTGATAAATATTCCATAGACAAACTGCTATACTATCACTCCACCTACTAACACCTAAAAAATCATCAAAAAGCTAGCTAAAAGCAACTGTTACCAGCAGCTGGTATAAATAAAGTAAATAATTAATATAATAATACATATGTAGGTCAAAAATAATAAGAGATTATTCATTTAGTTATACATTTTACCATTTAAAACTATTCTATCATTACTACATAAAAGTTTAATAATCCTCTTCTGTTAATCACAAATATTAAATAATCCATCAACTAGTATATTATATAACAGTTTAAGCAATTGTAGTATAAATTACCCATTAAATAGTCCTAAATCATTCACTCATTCAACATAAGAATAATTAAATCTCTAAATAAATAAGTGTAACAGAGTGGGACCTGAACAGATAAAGATGTCTGTCAAATTACAGGTGAAAGGTAAGCTTATCAAACTAAACTATAATACAAAAGGGAATTCAATGCACATATATATTTATCATGCTAAATTACACATACATATTTTATAGATTTAACAAAACCTCTGAATTAATTTTTAAAATATGAAAATCTATATCTCAAAGTTATGCAACACTCAACATGGTAAATATCAACATATTTAAAAATCCATTAACTTATTAAACTATTTCATAAAAATATGCACATTACTGAGGTCCAAGAAAATGTCTTGCTATTTCTATGGAGTCAATATATATAAAAAACTAAAAAAAATGGCCACCAGTGAAAAAAACGCAATAAATCCAAAACACTGGAGCAGCAGAGGAAGACACCAACCAGAAATTAGCGTAAAACCTTTAATCAACGCTTTTGTCTGAAAGGCTTCTTCAGAAATACAAATATACACACCTTTTAAAACCACTTATATACAAATTCATGTCCCACCCACATCTTAATTACATAACTAATCAATCAATTAATGCAATAAAACAATCATTTAATACAAACTAAATAAACTTATTTTATATAATATCAGAATGTCAAAATAAAATAAAATAATTTAAAGAATGTTAGATATGCATGCTTCCTATCTACAGTCTGTTAAAAAACATTGAATGTTAATAAATTTGTTTGGACCTGGGGGATTATCAGCTCCCAGTCTAAGCTGCCATAGTGATTCTTTTCTTTCCACTCTATTTATTATATTACCACCCCTTAAATCAACTTTGATATGTTCTAAAACACTACTAAAGGTGAATTTTTATATGAACTACATACTACAGAATGTTTAAATAAAGCATTCTTGTCATCTCTGATCTTAATGGCATAATAATGCTCTTTAATATGTTTCCTTAAATTCCTAGATGTCGTACCTACATAGAATGCAGTACAGCCTGAACATAAGGCAATATATACCAAATTTGTAGAATTACATTTAAACCTCCCTGGTATACTAATAGTCCGATCTAAATGATGTAAGTTAATGAAAGGTCCTTCATGAATATATCTGTAAACATTACAACAACAGCATTTAAACATAGCCCTGGGATTATTAGTATCAGGCATAGATATAAATGTCTCATTTTTCTCTAACAAGCTCTTAATAGTGTTAGATTTCTTATAAATGAAAATAGGGTTACTACATAGGACAAGGTGTAGTTCACTATTACCAGAAATAATCTTCCAGTTATTAGTTACTACTGACTTAATTTTACTACCATCTACCATCATATTGATAATATAGTTAGGTACTGTTAAAAATGAAGTGGAAACAGACTAATATGTAGTGTTCTTAGCATAAAGCCCCTTTTTTATAATAGGAGAAACTCCAAATATCTCCTATTTTGGATGTCAGTACTAACTTCTTGGAGAAAAGACAATGGATACCCTTTACATAAAAATAATCCACTGATGAAATTAACCTCTTCGAGAAATAAACTATCATCAGTGGTCATACGAGATGCTCTTCTATATTGACCCTTAGGAACATTTCTTTTCATGTATAAGGGATGACTACTACTAAAGTGCAGATAATTATTAACATAGGTAACTTTTCTGAAAATTCTACTAGAGAAATACTTATCTATAGAATTCCATTTCAAACACTCATCCAAGTAGTTTACCTTATTAACGTAACAACTTAAAGTGAATTTTAAAAAAAATTACAACTGGCATTTAGTTGTGCTAGGAAAGTGGAATATTTGTCAGAGGGACCTTTAATAATAATAAAAAAAATCATCTATGTACCTACATTAGAATAAAATGTCAGAAGTGAAGTCAACAGTGGGTAAAATTTCTTTTTCCCACCATGCCATCACCAAACCAACAAAAGCTGGGGCTACTGTAGCCCCCATTGCTATTCCATGAAGCTGTTTATAGCTCTTATTAAAGATAAAAAAACATATTATCCAATAGCTCTAAAAGGGAGCAGCATGTTCTTACTATAGGTTCTGACCAAGTGGTGTGTTTATTAAGAAATTGAGATGCAAATTATATCCCTTCTACTTGTGGGATACAAGTATATAAAGAAACTACATCAGCAGTGAGTATAAAGAAGTCAGTTACTTCAGTGTTTGAGTCCAAATAATGTTGACTAAATAACCTAATCTGTTCCAAAAAGGACCAAGAATCCTTAATAAAGGAAGGCAATTTTTGAACCACAGGATTAACTAACATATCTAAATATAGTGATAAACCTTCTGTGATACTGCCAGATGAAGAAACAATGGGCCTAAATGGTGGATTGGAAGTATTTTTGTGAATTTTGGGTATACGAAATAGTATGCCCAATCTAGGATTATCAATAACTAGAAAGTCATAGATTTCAGCTGAGATCTCACCATTCATCAAAGATCATAAAGAACATATTTTACAAACCTTTAACTTCTGTCTGTGATGTCACTATTTACTTCCATATATTCATTACCATTATTTAAAAGATTTTCCATCGCTGCAATATAATCAGCAGTAGACATAATAACCAACCCACCTACTTTATCAGCCTTTATGAACCTGACACTATGTGTTGAAGTTCATAAAGTGCTTTCTTCTCTGCACAACTTAAATTAAAGTAAAAGTTATCAGGTTTGCTACTTAATACTGTTCTAGTATCTTTACTACAAAAGGCTTCAAATGCTTTCAATGTATTATGCAAGGCAGGGTTGTAAGTTGAAGGTTTTTTTAAGTATAGCAGTTTGTGGTACATTTACATCCTTAAAAATGTGTTAAATTTAACTTCCTAATATAAAGCTTTAAATTAAGCAATGTATTTGCTAAATTTGCTCTACTACTTGGAACAAAATTAAGTCCCAATTTAAGCAGCCGTATGTGAGATTCAGACAAAACAAAGTCAGATAAGTTATATATTTTAATGTCAGGACTCACGTTAGGAAACAGTCTAAAATCTCCATGGTCTTGAACAGTTACTTCTGAAAACAGCTCTGTCCTCATCTTTGTTTCACCTGTGAAGTCACAGTCTACCCCTTGCAGTTATTTGAAGTGTCTTTAGTGTTATTAAAAAAAGATAAAACCAATTTTAACACTGTTGTATTACCCTTTGGTGTTGATGAAACGTTGAAGCCATTAATGTTCTCTGGCTGATGACATACCACGTCTGATGTTTTAGAAACAGTTATTGAAGTAGCAGCAGTATTTAAGGTGGAATGCCAGGTTTGCACTGCCGAGCTATACAAACGTTTATTGTCTGTATTAAAAGATGGTTTGTGATATGTTTTCTCACTAATGAAGAACACGTTGCCTTCTTGATAGGCTTTGATGTCTCAATTAATCTTTTTAGATTTCCTTTGAACAGCAACACATTCATATTTATCAACTGATTCCAACATCTGTTTATATAGCTTGGAATTACTACTGAAATCAAAAAATACTTTACACTCATTGTCCAAAGCTTCTAATTCATTGTTTAGATCCACTAATAGACTTTTGTTACATTTGACCAATAATTTTGGAAAATCAAGCGCTGGGTGGTAATATAAGAAACAGAGTAGAAAGAAAATAATCATTATGGCAGCTTAGACTGAGAGCTGATAATCTCCCATTTCTAAACGAATTTATAAACATTAAATGTTTTTTAACAGACTGTAGATAGTAAGCATGCATATTGCTATGTTTGTATATATATAACATTCTTTAATTGATTTTATTTTATTTTGACATTCTGGTATTAAATAAAATAAGTTTATTTTATTTGTATTAAATGATTGTTTTATTGTATTACTGGAGAAGTCTTGCAGACAAAAGCATTGAGTAAAGTTTTTTTATGCTAAATTCTGGTTGGTGTCTTCCTCTGCTGCTCCATTGTTTTGGATATATATATATATATATATATATATATATATATAGATATATATATATATATATATATATATATATATCTGCAGTCTATATTGTATTCAGAAGTTACAATATGGTCAGTTAAAATCTCATTCTGCTTTTCTAGATTCAAACATATTGAAAAATCTTCTTTACTTTCTATCAAAAATGATGTACTGATTCAGCAATAAAACACTCATATTTAAGCTTTGACTTGTGAAATTAGTTATTTCAGGTAGTCTTAGTGAATCTAATAACATATGGCATGTAAAAAGCTTCAAAGTTCGCATGATCAAGCTTCAATTTTCAGCTTTCAGTTGATTTTCAAATATTTGATATGATTTTCTGTGTAAATTATATGAAATCTTGTGCATTCACATTTTTGCCATATGCAGGTATATTTAATAGACTTATTTCTTAAAAGTATTTTTTTAATTTAAATATATTGTTTTCTGCCTTATTTTCCCACTAGTTTTCTACCTTATTCTTTATATCTTGTATTTCTAAAATCGCATATGAGAGAGCCATTTAATCATCAGCTCTCTATTAAAGATCATAGTATGTGTACATATTTCTTAACTTATTGATAGTGCTCTTTTATTAATCTTTCATATTAAACATATAATTTCTTGTGCATTTAACTATTAGTCATAAAATATTTACTCTTCTTATTAATGTTATTATTACAAGCAATGTTGACTATATATAAAATAATTCCTGCTTGTTTAATTTGAATGTGTGTTTAGTCATTGAGAACTGCTGCTCTGATCTAAGCTTCACATAAATACACCAGAATTTGACTACAGGGTATGAAAATGACAACTCATGGAACAGAACTGGTAATTTCCTTTGTAACTTTTTCATTCCTCTTGGTTTTTTAAAAATCTGTTCTAATCAGTAACAAACTCTAACTTTACTTCTTTCAATTAATATGTACACCTAACATGTACAGTTAAAGTTAATAACACTACAGCATAAGCCATTAGCATGCAAAATGTAAGCAAATTGTATGTCAGCAACAGGTCAATATAAAATTACATGTCAGCAACAGCTCAGTATAAAACATCACTACAGCTTTTGTCCTACAAAATTTTCACTAATAAGAAAAGAAAAATGACAGTATTTTGAGTAGATTTCTCACATTTATACTTGAAAAAAAAAGATTTTTTTTCACAGACATCGGTGATGCACTTTGACCTAGATTTTCTTCAGGACAGCTCAAGGTGGAAAGAATCCAGCATTCTGACAGAAATAGGACATTCTTTTGTTCTCAAGCAAAGTATTATTTGTTTCATCAATGACCCGTAAAAGGAATGTATACACCATAACAAAAAACATCGCCAACATTTTAGCACTTTAAATTAGCATATTATTCTGATCAGTTAAACCAGGAATCCACACTAAGCAACATTGAACAAATAAAATGCAACTCTTAATTTATAGTCTTGATTTCTATTGCTTATAATTTGATGACATTCTCTTACAATAAGTATTTCTTTAATATTTAGAAATACACATATATGTTTAGTTAAATTAAATATATTCTTTTACTGTAAATATAGTAAAACAGCAAAGTAAACCATTTTATTCCTCATCATGAAAATTGTTTTAGCTTAAAATATAAATACATACCCACATATATTTAGAAACTTAAAGTCCAGTACAAACCTTTTCCTTAAAGGGCAAATCTATTGTTAAAGAAAATAAAAGTCTTGCAATCACAGAATGGAAGTCACTTATTTTTAGGCGTTTTAATTTCTGAAGCAGTTTTCCAGGAATTCAGCTGATTATGTTTCTTTAGTGATATACTGTTCCACTCCATTTCTTCAGTATTATTAAAGATTTTGTTGCTGTTAGCAAAAGTTGATGCTTCCTCCAGTGTGTTAAATATTTTGATTTCTTTAGAAATAAATAATTTGATCTTTGCAGGAAACACTAAAGTATTTTTAATATTGTTCTTTTTAAGTTCCTTGATTAGTGGTAAACAGTATTTTGTTAACTCATTATTTTATTGGGATAATTATTGTCAAAGCTGACTGCATGTTCATCTATTTTAATAGGAGGACTGGACAATGCTGCTTTTAATATTTGATATTTTTCTAAGCTAGATTTGAGCTTAACTATAATTGAATGTGGTGGTGAGTTTTCCTTTTTTAAAGGTGATCTCAGGGATCTATGTTTCCTTTCAATTTCAAAAGATAAAATTTCAGGTAGATTTAATGTTTTATGTAGTCAGGTAGTTAAGTTCATTATATTGTCTCCCTCATACTTTTTAGGTATACCATAAATTCTGATGTTATTTTGTGTCTGTCTATTTTCTAACTGATTGAGTTTTTCTTTGAACCAGTAATTTTGTTTTAAAAGTAATTCCGCATGATAGTCACCTTTAGTTAGTCTTCCTTCATGATCATTTAAAGCATTAGTTCTATACTGCTGATTTGTGTACTTGGCTGTTTCATAACAATTTCTAAATGTTCCTTCTTCTTTCTGGCCGCTTCTTTGAAACATTCTAGTTTGGTATCCAGTTAGTCTATTTTAAGTTACACAGTCTGCATACTAGATATTAAGAATCGTATGTCTTTTTTAACACAAGAATCCTGGGTACCCTTTCTTGAGTGAGTCATGATGAAATCTCTTCTCTCTTAAACAAATAGTTGAAACCTAACAGAAACATTACAGCTTTTGAAGAACATGAAGCTTTAAGTCTTTTCTCTATCAGTGAATAAAATAGCTAATAAGTATCACCACATTTTAATTTTTTGGTTATATTTTCTGTCAGAGAAAAGTTTTCAGTCACAAAGCTTTCAAAAGTTGCTGCTCTCAGTTAGCCATCTTGGCCATGCCCCCCCCCCCAATACCATTTCTAATTTAAGTAGAATTCATTAAGCTTTACATAGCATCATCCTAACCTGCTGATCCATGACTGCTTCAATGTCCATTCTGTATTTCAGAAGTGTGTGTTTCATGTACACAACATCTTGTAAAACAGGCACATGTCAGGCTCAGTTCTGCATTATACATTAATGACTGAACAGCTGACATAAGCCAGCAGTATGCATTTATTATTCATTATAAGATTGCACTTACTCCTTCATATAAAAAATATGTCTTTTTACAAAAATGTCAACAGCACAATATCTTATCTGACACAGAATGAGAACCTAATTATATGTACACTAAACTGTCACACTGTAGATGACAGATTTCTTCTCTGGCACTTGCATTAAGTGCTGTGTCCTATTGTAATAAAACTCAAAAATAAAAGACAAACCAAAAATAAAACACTGGCAACTGGTTCAGGTGAGTAAAATGGCAAACTCCTGATGAAATAAGTGTATTTAATGAATAAAATAAAATGTTTTTTGTCCAGTATATTAATTTCAGATCTGAAGAAGTTCAAGTTAATATACTGGACGAAAAGTGCTTTACTTTATTCATTAAATACACTTACTTCATCTGGAGTTTACTATTTCACTTGCCTGAACCAGCTGCCAGTGTTTTATTTTTACTGTGTCCTATTGTGTAACTAGATAGTTATGGTGGTCTAATCTTACAGCAGTCAATGTGTGTGTGTGTATGTGTGTGTGCATGTGTGTGCGTGTGTGTGCGTGTGTGTGTGTGTGTGTGTGTGTGTGTGTGTGTGTGTGTGTGTGTGTGTGTCTGTGTGTGTGTGTGTGTGTGTCGGCATCTGTATTATGTAAATATGATCTTACATATTGCTGCCCTCACTGAAATAATCTGTAGAAACTTTTATACAACAGGGTGAGTCCACATAAATTACAGACCCTTCCCTGAGCATAATTTTCTGTGCAACACAAGGCTGAGGTCACCCTCTATAAAGTGTACTCTCACACTGCAGATGTCAGATGTCTATGGCAGTGTTTGTGTTAAGTACTGTGTCCTCTAGACTGTGTAACTAGATAGATATGGGGATCTCATCTCATAGCCGTCAACTTGTATTTGTGGGTTGTGTATAGAGTCATATAAATATGACCTTACATACTTATGGCCTCACTGACATAGCAGTGTGGAGAAACTTTTACATTGCAGGGTAAGTCCACATCAATCTCAGACCCTTCCCCCAACATCATCTTCTCTGCAACACAATGATAATATCATACTATATAAAGTACACTCTCACAGTGTAGAAATTAGACTTCTGCATTGGTGGAAGTACTGTGTTATCTAGATTGTGTAACTAGATAGATAGGTGGCTCTGATCTGTGTGTTATGGTGAAGCAATAGCATCACTGGAGGATTAATTCATCAACTGTTCCCCTTTGACATCCACTCTTGAGACAAAATAACATGGTCAGATCAATCCTACAACCCCCTTTCTCTCTGTCCAAAAACACATACTGTCTGCAACACACTAATGAAGCCCCCATTTCCAAAATTCACTCTCACACCACTAAAGTTAGACCTGTCTTTTGGCACATGCTTAAAATACACCTGTATGTAGACTGTGCCAAAAGACAGGTAGAGAGTTTGAATACAGCAATATGACTCTCCTCACTGTGTGAGTATTAATGTAAATGGATGCAAGAGTGTCTTACACCTGTTAATATTGACATTTAGAATTTCATGTGGCTGTAGAAGTCATTTTTGTACTCACGTCTCCTTTGCCTGACACAGCTGATGTCATCACTTCAAAGATATGATGTGGCTTGCACCTAGTCAGTCTTCTTCTGTAGTACATGCCTATGATACACTTGCATGCAGATGGTTTCATTAGATCAGTAGGGAGTTCACATTACTGTGAGTGTGTGTTTCTTCCTCTTACTGAGCAGAACAGACCGCAAATACATGTATGATATATATGTATAGAGTGTGCTTGTGCTGTGCAACAACTTTTTAGTGGAAACATCATAGTAATACACAGAGGAGATGTCATCCATTAAAATGTGCAGAGTTATGGTTGTAAAATAAATATCAAGTGGACTTGTGTTTCAGCAAAACTTCTTTAGCATGTGATGCTAGTTATATAGTTCAAATCTCAACATTGCTGCTTAAGTTCAGTATACATGTTAACAGAGTTGTCACCCCCATGTGCTATGTTCATGTGTGGATTTAGTTTCCACTTACAAGATTTTATTCTAAATTTTCTTTGGAAAGGCTCTATTGAAGACTGATACTGTCATTTGAATAGACTGTTCTTCAGTATCAACTGTGGTGAGAAGCCTCCTGGGGACTGAGTACATGAGATGATGTAATGTATGTTGTTGCACTAAATAAGGCATGTGTTTCATTATGGAATTATATCCACATTGTACATAATTTTTCTACTGTCACAAAGACAGCAGTGGTAGACCACAGGTGTGTTTTGGCATACCTGCCATCAGGCAACATTGTCTGACATACAGCAAGATTCTTTCTTAGCAATTAGAGGGAAACATATTCCTTGATTCATACTTATGATGCAATTCTGTCACATGACCACATATATGACAATTGACAATGCACTTCTATCATGGCACATTCATTGATCCCACTATGGTTTTTATTTTCTCAATGCTTATGTAAGTGTTATAAAACCAGCACTGTGTGACTATAAGGATTTGAATTCTTAACTGTTCTGCAGAAATGACATCATCTAATTCTACTGTGTATGTATGAAGTGGCAGAGGCCTCCTCATCCATTTTATCAGGTAAATATTACAGACAAATAAATTACAGCTGATTTAATGATCTCATATAGGTGGAGTTCAACAGCTGTCACAACAGTTCCTCTTTGGTGCATGTGATTAACAGCCATATTGTTAGTTGGAGGAGTTGTACGGCTTAATGTTCAATTTTAGCATAGAGAAGTAATTTGTGTGAGGTACTGATATCACAGAAAGATCATTATAGCACATCAGTATTGCTCCTTGACATGTTGCTCAAACACATGTGAATGTAGCTTTGGATTTCATGGCAGTAGACATTGTTCTGCCAGTTTCACGGTGACAGTGATACTGAGGCACTTGCATTTAGTACTGCAGGGTTCATGAGTGTGTTCCAGTTTTTGGGTGGTATGTGTATAAAAATACAGAGAAAACTTCATAGACTAAGGACAATTGATTAATCACAATTGTGTGCACATGAGCAAACTCAATTGATTATCATCAGTATAACATGCT
Organism: Protopterus annectens; assembly: GCF_019279795.1. Taxonomy (NCBI): domain Eukaryota; kingdom Metazoa; phylum Chordata; order Ceratodontiformes; family Protopteridae; genus Protopterus; species Protopterus annectens. The sequence goes on from NC_056731.1 coordinate 975,354,901, forward strand.
GATATGATATTTATTATCACGGATCCTTTCTTAATTCACACATTAATTTCAGTTGTTTGTATCAATATCCATTGCTACCTCCTGTGTCAGATGTCAGTAGCATGTCTAGTAAGTGACAGTATTATTTTTCTTTTTTCAATGTTATATTAAACACTGTAAACTCACTGTCCCTGCATAGAGTAGTACAACAATTTATCTCTAAGATAGCTTTCTAGTCATTTTTATTTTTGCTGGTATAGTTTATATTTGCATATTAAAATCTTATGTTTTTTGTTTTTGCTTGCTCCCAGTTTCAGTAAACCTGATTCAGAGTTCCTCTAAATGATAGTTTAGACTACTTTATAACGTCACAGTGCTACTAGCTTAAAAGTGATTCCAATAGCTTTTTTCAAAAATAAGGGCATGAATATAAGTTACTTTATTAATTGTGTCTTCATGTAAAGCTTTTTTGTTTGTTTAATTGTCATAACTACCTGCTATGTGCAAACTCTTTTTTGTCTCCTCCACGTTTGTCTCTTTTTCTCCCTAAAGTACCCTGCTCCCCATTGCGCTGTTCCTGATATAGTCTCTAAGAACCTACCTACCTGATGACAAAGGACCCTATTGAAATACCTGCAGGCTCATCTAACAGCCTTTTTTCCCTGCACCCTCTCTCAAGGAAGCAAGAAAGTATGTGGTTGTCTAAGTACTGCTTGTAAAGCTGATTACCGTCTACTATAGCTTCAGATGTTCTAAAATAAGCTACGAGCCTGAACAGCCAGCAGCCTTTACCCCCCATCTACCCTGTATCCAGCAAACCTTTTCTACTTTATAATAACCCCCTTTACTAGCTAACACTCCTTCCCTAGTTCTAAACCAGTTAGCTCCCTTACATACTTACCTGCAGTACTAGATCTGCCCACTAGGTGGCACCCTTATCCCATCCTTTATCTCCTGCTTATCCTGCGGTATTTATTCTGTAATTTCACTACATCTCTTAAGTCCTAGACCTGCTCTTATTTTTTTCACTTACCCTTTACTTCAACTGTCTATACCCACCTTTTTTTCTCATAGACTTCTGTTTTATCTCTGATCTTTCCCACTCCTGACTTGCCTAGCTTTCCCTCAGTTACTAGCATTGCTGATAGTTTCTTTTCTAGCTTCTCCTTCACTTGTCTCTACCTGCTCTGTTCGCCCTGCGGGCTCACTACACTCCCCTACCCTACCCCCAAATCCCTCCCACCCCAGGGGTCCTACTCTTATACCATCTAACCACACCCCTTCCCTCTTCCACCAATCACAAACCCTTCACCATTGGCCACTTAACTCCAATTCCCTCCTTTCACTTACCACTCCCCATCTCTCCCACCACACCCTCCACCTATTCCTTTCCACACCTAGTATACCTCCGAGCCTATAACAGCAACCTAACAACTTACTCTCCAGATGTATAAGCTACCCACCCTAACCCTCTTACAAAGGTTACTCATACTTACACTTCTACCACCTCTAACTTTAGCTTACCTGCTAACCTCCTATGAACACCGATTATATCCACACCTTCTCTACCTCATTAAGCTATCTACCTCTCCTTCTCTACCGATTTTCACTAACCATGTTAACATAACATCTACACCCAGCTATCTACTAGCAAAATACCATAGGATAGCCCACATTAGATATGACTCTCCCTATCCCAGAAACTCTACCTCTATATAGTAAATTCCCAAATCCTAGACTTCAAACACTACTCTTCTCTTTAAAAGATGGAGACATTCACCCAAACCCAGGCCCAACATCTGCTACTACCTCTCAACTCCTCAACCCCAACCCCTCTACTATCCATTGCCTTACCAAACCACCTACCTCACTTTTATTAGCTCACCTCAACATACGTAGCATTAATAACAAAGTTGCACAACTCCATGCTCTCTTGGAAATCTACTCCTTTGACATTCTATTTTTAATAGAAACTTGGTTAAAACCTGTAACTAAAGACAATGAAGTCATCCCACCCAGTTATAATATTTTGCGACTTGACGTGCAACCAAAAAGGGTGGTGGTGTAGCTATCCTATTTAAATCTGGGTTACAGATTACTACCTATGACTATAAACCACCTCAAGACTCCAATGCTGAAATTCTTATTACCAAGCTTCAACTTACATTCAAATCCATCTATATTATCTGTATCTATCTTCCTCATGGTAATAACATTGCTACCATAGAAAATATCCTTTGTTGGTTATCCCAAAATTTACACCAAGAAACCATAATCCTAGGTGATTTTAATATCAATTAGAAGTGTTGTAGCAGTAGCCACCCTGCCAGTCATATTAACCTTTTTGTTTTTTCTCAAACCATTACCTCCCCTACCAGGATAAACAAGCCTAATAAGAAAGAAAGTACCTTAGATTAGATTCTCATAAATAATCATCCCCAAACATATGACACTGGAACCCTCCCTGATGATGTAAGTGACCACTCACTAACCTACATCATCAGGCTTAAATCCAATCTACCTAATCCAACCATATCTAGGACAATTAGAACCAAGAAAAACTTCAACTCCGATCTCTTCCAGAGAGAACTAAGAGCATGTAACTGGTCTCCCTTAAAATACCTCACACTGGAGGAAGCTGTTAATTACTTTAATTCTAACTTCCTAGCATTACTAGACCACCTTGCACCAACCCGCTCTATTAGAATGAGATCTAAATCTGCCCCATGGCTTTCAAAAGAAACCAGGCAAAAAATCCATCTCAGAAATAAATACTGGAATAAATCTCGCTTAACTAAAAACCCAGTAGACCAACAAAACTTCAGACAGCTGAGAAATTAAACTAAAAAAGCTATACTGTCTGACAAAAGAAACTACTACCTACAATTCCAGCAGACTCACCATAATAAACCACAAAAGTTCTGGGCGAGTATTAATCATTTATTACATCCGGGTCAATCCATCACACCAAACCCACAAGGCACAGACCAGGAGAATCCCAAGCAGACTGCTAATGCCTTTAATACCTTTTCACTGAGGCCATTCAAACTCTTGCCAGTCAGTTATCTACTCAGAATTTAACTATATCCAACTCTAACACATCTCCTCCCTCTATTTCTCTTCCAACCAGTCCCAACAACATATATTCTTTCCCTTATCCAAAAACTGAAACCATGCACTCCTTCAGCAGACCAACTACCCGCTGAATATCTACAAAAGGCAGCCAAATCCATCGCCTATCCCATTTCCATTCTCACCAACAGAACCATCAGTGAAGGACACATCCCTAAGATCTGGAAAGTATCCCATATTATCCCCCTTCACAATGGTGGTAACTCTACTGAACTCTCCAATTACCGCCCCATAGCCCTACTTTCTCAGTTACCAAAGATCATGGAAAAATGCATCCACAGACAATTGCTAGACCACCTAATCCAAAATAACTTACTTTCAAACTCTCAACATGGTTTCAGACCTTCCCACAGCACTACTGCTGCCCTCATTTCCTTTACTGACTGTATTAACAAAAAACTTAACCTCAATATGCTTTCCTCTGCACTGTTTATAGATCTATCTAAGGCATTTGATATGGTAAATCCCCAGATACTTTTAAATATCCTCAAATCCCTGTCACTAGATGCACTAGCTATAAAATGGTTCCAGTCCTACTTAGATAACAGGCTGTACTTTGGCATAACATTCTATCTACCCATCTGCCCATTACCATTGGTGTTCCTCAAGGGTCCATATTAGGACCGCTCCTGTTTTATATATTTATCAACGACCTTTACCTAGCAATCCCCGAATCTACATGTATACAATATCCAGATGATTCCACACTTATATGCTCAACCACATCTATGTCTGAACTTCACTCCCTTACCCAAAATGTGTTTAACATGGTTGAACAATGGTTTACACAGTGCTGTCTCCTTCTGAACCGCAAAAAAACAAAACTCCTCCTTTTTACTCCTACTTGTAAGTCCCCCCCCCCAATAGACTTCACAGTAACATCCAATAATGGTACTCTCATATCCCAAGATCCAACTACCAAACTACTAGGTATCACCATAGATAACAACCTTAACTTCGACACCCATATTAACAATACTCTAAAATCTGTTAATAGAAAACTAGGCTCTCTCTACAGGATCAAACCCTTCATCTCTCCTACAGCTAGAATAACTATTGCTCATACCTAAATAATTTCTACTCTCCTGTATGCCTCACCCATATATACTAATCCCTCTAAAAACAACCTTAATAAAATAGAAAACTCCTAAAATAACATAGCCAGATTTGCTACAGGTAACCCTTTCAGAACCCACCACTGTTTTAATCTAAAGCAGCTAGTATGGCTTGAATTACAAAATCAGATTAAATTCCACATACTGACCATTGCCCATAAAACCCTTTACCAACCTACCAATACCCCTATACTATCTACCCTCATTACCCCCTACAACAACCTAAAAACCTTACGATCAGCACATAAACTTCTTGTAAATATTTGTAAATCAAACAACAGGGCTGGGGACTCTCTTTTCTCTAATACTGTTGGAAAATCCTGGAACCTTCTTCCTAACGAACTTTCCTCTCTTCCCTCTATATCATTCTTTAAAACCAAATTGAAACTTTTCCTCAAAACACACTGGTTGTGCCCCTGTACTTAAACTGACTGATCAACTAGCTCTTCTTACTTGGTTCAACCTACCCTCTTCTTCTCAGTAATCAAGTTCCTTTTCTTAATAACAACTTACCTTGCACTTCTATACTATTACTTACATCTTCAGAATCTCATTAAAGAGATTACTTTTACTAATATATTGTATAATTTCAGCTCCCACTTTTTCTTTGTGACTACTTGTATACTAATATATTGTTTAATTCAGCTGCCATCTTTTTCTTTATGATGTATTGCAACTACATTTTGTATTGTACTAATCATATCTGTATATTTTGCACAATGTTATGAATGAATGACCTCTTTGATTATTCTCTGTACTGCACTTCAGTGTTCATTATATGCATTAATTATTGTATATGTGATTTTGTTTGTTTCCTCGGAGATTATCTCCCCGGGTCTCTACTGAAAATGGACATATATCCAGTTAGACTAGCCCGGTCAACAAATGTAAAATAAATAAATAAAATAATAAATGTCAACAATACACAGTTCTGTGGAATACATTGCATCATAGTGTGGTGCCTACATCTGTTCTTCTCTGTCTGTACAATACCTGTGGCGGGTAGGAGTGCCTGATGGATGACTATTACATATGCAACTCTTCTCCACATTTGTAATGCCAGACATACGTACATAAGGGACGAATGGCCATTAAAATATTATAAAGTGCATCATTCCCTTCAAGAGTGATTCTCACCATACATGCGTTAGGCTTGTTTCTAAGATGGATGCAACTAACACACAGCTCAGTGGTAACATTGATGAGGTGGATTAGATTCCTGCAAAAGGAGATTCTGGCTCCTGAGACATTCATATTTTCCAACATGTTATATTGACAAAATGCACAGTATGCAAGTATCTCATAATGTTATGTACTGTTCTTGCTAACTATCATCTCAACTCAGCATGTTACTGATGTTCATATAACATGTAATCCCCTCTGTTACAATGTTAGTTTGAGTAACTGTCACATCTTATATCATGTCTGCTTTAATTTACATATATTTGCTCAGGAAGTGTGACCACCATTAATTCTTATGGCATACATGTCGCATAAGTCTATTATTATACAATTGTCTTTGTGACATAAGCACCTTTAAATCAACTTTAATACAATTTGGACATCTGTTCTGCCTTCTTATGTATTTCTGTATACATATATTTGATTTCTGTGCACTTTGTCCTCAGTACACCTTTCCTATCTCGTAATCCTTCAATTGTACTCACCATTTCTGTTTACCCTCCCCTCTTACTTATTTCTGTGTTCATATGTTTGATTTCTGTGCACATTGCACAGAATGCACTTTCTCTGCCTGGTACAGCTTGCATTATTTGACTTATGTAGCTCTTTGTACTGTCTGCATAAGCACACTTAACAGGTTTGTCCATAGCCAGGATTGTTTGTTTACTGTGTGTGCTTGTGCTGCTCAACAAGATTTTGTGGCCAACAACAAAAATGTCCTTGTATTCATGTAAGCATCATAAGCAGCATGCATCTGAGATTAGCACTGCTGCTTATTACACTAACATGTAGACACTGTGTAGGCTTTGCATGAAGTGTACATGATTATTCATGAATACCACGGTTGTCTGATTTTCTTATATTTTGTCAGCGAAAATTCTAAGTAAACAGTTTTAAACAACTATTAAAGGAGAAATAAGAAACTATTAACTTCTCAGCAGTGGCAGTGTTGGAACAGGGTAACAAGTTTGCCTTTGGTGCTGAAAACAGTTGAAGAATGTGTTTTCTATTACCAGCCCAGGTGACTGTATTACTGGTACTGCAGTGTAGCATGTGGCGGTGGCAGCACTTCTGAGTGTGTTGCCCTTCATAAGAGCTGTTAAACCAAAGTCCTATCTGCTTGAGATGGTGGAAGCTCAGGTGGATATAAACCATCCTGTGGTAACTATCAAAAAGATTAGAAGTTCCCCGGTGCCCTGGCCAAATTGGAGTAGAAATACCATCTTAAGGTCTCCACTGAAAAATGTCCAACTAGCCAACTAACCTGATCAACAAATGACAAATAAATCCTGGCTAAAGAAAGATGTTTTGATTTGTATTTAGACTGCTTTACTACAACTTTATGAAGTTTTAAACTGCACTGCACTGAGATCTGAAAACCGCATGCATTGGAAAACTATATTAGTCAAACATTTCTACTATCTACATATTTTACAGTATTACAGTTTCCTCTATTCATGTCAAAAATGGAGGAAACTAACAAATAAGTAAGCAAAAAAAAAAAAAAAAAAAAAGGAACAGAAAGAATTAAGCAAATTAACAAAGAAAAGCAGACCAACATATATATTATTGTTGTTTTTGACTATGATGATAAAGGACCAATCATTTTCTGTATGGCTGTGTGTGTGTGTGTGTGTGTGTGTGTGTGTGTGTGTGTGTGTGTGTGTGTGTGTATGTCTGCTTGTCTGTCTCTGCATCTGATTGTGTTTCCATGTGACTTTTTATGTGTGTATGTGTGTATGTGTGTGTGTGTGTGTGTGTGTGTGTGTGTGTGCTTGTGTGGATGTGGACATTAAATATTTAACTAACTTATATTTTGCATGTAAAATCCTTCTGACAATTGCATATGCTACAGCAACTTTAAAACATTAGGTGAAGGAACTATTTTTCATAAAAATATATCTGTCACCAGAATTTAATAAACTCAGTGTAGGCACAGTGTAGAGCCTACACAGAATGTATCCTTGAACACAGCCATGGTTCACCATAGGCAGCGTGCCTTGCATATTACTGATGGCTCACTGCTGAAGGAGAGTATAGGAACAGATTTACTGAATCGGTGTACGGAGAAGTGTAGAGGCTACTTGAGGTTGTGGATGGCCTGTATTGCTCCCCACTATTGTTGAAACACTGTGAATTGGGTCAAATGTGTAATATTTTATTTTAATTCTTTTTTGTTTTTTTTTCCGTTTTTTTCTATGCTTGCATGGCATGGAACACAGCCATGCCAAACTGTGCTCATATATATCCAGCTGACACCTGCCAGACATCTAAAAATAGAAACTGGATGTCATTAATTATCATAATGATGTATTTTTGTTACTTTAACTCATTCACTCCAATGGAGCACAGGAAGTTTGCTATGTAACTTAAATGGGTGGAGCCTAAGCCTTTTGACAGACTCAGAAAATGCCCTCACATTTCAAACAAATGTTCATATGTCTGAAACCATAGAGGTTATGAAAGAAGAATAAATGGCAAACTCTTCAGCACAAATTATTTTTATAGTGGTAGTATTCATTAGATTCTAGGAATTAAACCTCTTTTATAAGTCAAAGTAAACACAGTAACTATTACATTTATAATATTTTGTAAACAACTTTCAATATCTCAGCAACTTCTCAAGTTAAACACATACTGTCAGCATCATTCTATTCAGCTAGTTGAGAGCTTTCATATGAGGCCAATGAGATCTGCCTGTGTTGCTTGGCTGTTGAGATATTTAGAAAAATGTGAAAATTATATCTGTATAAATTAATATAATAAAAAGCAACAGTTAATATCTATTTATGTGCAAAAGACAGAGGTCAAATATTAATGCAGCTGAGTATGACATTGCGTAAGTTTTAAGATAAACTCTTTCTTAAAACCATGTACCTAGCATGGTTTTAGAATTATTGATGCAAATATGAACAAGAAATATTTGATGCTTAGAGGTGTCAGGGTCTATATCATGAAATCGACAGTTGCAAATGTCAACTCACATTTGTTAGACATGAAAATGTTGAACTCCAACATTCATGAATGGCCAAATCACCGATTTCTTTCAAATGGCCAAAAACCAACGCCACACAAAAACAAACTTATTTAAGCGGGGGGCTTTGCCCCCACATCCCCCACAATGGTGTCCCCCACACCCCCCTAACTAAATATTCTAACTCTGAGACAGCACTACAGTGAGGGAAAGAGCAGATGTAAAAATGGCCAACCAATTTCTTTCCGTTGGAAAAAAATTGGTGAGTTGGCCTTTCAAGTATGTTGGAGTTCGACATTTTCATGTCGAACAAATGTGAGTCGACATTTTGAACTGTTGATTTTGTGATGTAGGAATTAGCTGCAGATGTACCTGGAGGCATCATGGAGATGTAATGAGTTAAATATTTTTGTATTATTTCTGTTTTTTATTTTAGTTGCTGTTTGCGCAGCACAGAGCACCACAGAATCAAGTGGAGCTCATGCATACATAGTCAAGAGGCACCGCAGAATCAAGTGGAGCTCATGCATACATAGTCAACAGGTGCTAGACATCTAAAAATAGAACCCAGATGTAATTATTTTATGTCTGGGTCTATTTAATTGCATCAGTGTGGCATGCTGCAGAGATTGGAAAAGTTAACAGATAGCCCAGTAGTATATGTGAAGGTATACTAGTTTTCATAATATCCAAGTAGGTAAATGGGTAGAAATACAGCCTAATGTTTAGTAGGACCTGGGTTTGAGTTTGTAGCAGTGATAAGATGTCTATAATTTAATTTATTATATATGTTTAATTTTAAAGAGAAATTTGTGAAATATGGCACTGCTGTGCTGAGCTGTGCACTGCTTAAACATGCTAATGGCTACTTTGCATGGTGCTAAGCTGACTTAAAACCTTGGTTGTGCGAGTTTTCGCACTGCTTATCTGCACTTAGTTGTTTTTTGCGATGCTAAACAATGCAACACTATGTTGAATGTTGTTCAGTGACATGTGAGGGTGGGAAAACAGACTATATTAGGCACAATAGGTAAGAATTCTGCAATAGTCTTTGGAGTCTGATCATCTGGTGATATGGCAGGTGGTACTGGTGAAGGTGTGTGCTTTGGTCTTTGTTGGGCTCCTGGTAAAAAATCATGAACCTAGGCTACAGCAGGGTGGTTTGCAGTGCTCAGAGTGTAAGGCAGAGGCCTGGTACTGTTTGGCCAGGAAACTCACCAGTGTTACTGCTATCCCTGACCTGAAGAGGAGAAAGAGGGGGACCTTGGACACCTGGGTCCAAGAAGCTAGAGCTGGGAATGCCCCACAAATACATAAGTATGTTTTCCTCTGTTTTACCAATATGCAAGTTTAGCGTCTGCAAAACTGGTATGCATAATACTGTGTTTCCCTCCCAACAGCTGCAGCTGAGAAGGCTCACAATGTGAAGTCCCATGCTGGGCACCTGGCTGGGTTGAGCCGTGAGTGTGATATGTATGAATTTATTATGCTAACTGTAGTGCAATAAGAAAGAAAGAGTAAAGCATTTACTGCAGTAAAGTATACACCATAAAAACTGTAGTGCAATAAATGGGCAAGTACAGCTGTAGTGCAATAAATAAATAATAGCAACTGCATTGCAATAAACAATGCCAATAACAGTAAGCAAAATAGTTTACAACATGATTGTGTTGTCATTACCATTGCAGTAGAGCTGTATGCATTACTTGTCTATGATAAGGTTTCTGCCTTCAAGTGTAACACTATAATAGCTGTAGAATGCAAAACAAATGGCATGCAAACTGTATCGTTTAACTCATAGTATGATCCAAGGCTGTCTCCAGGCCAATATAAGTCACATAATGCTCTTTTTTCCTCCTACTCCAGGTAATAAAGGTATATGGGTGAGGTAGCCCACTCTATGGGCAGAAATTGTGTGAACTTCATGGACATTTATCAGCAATGCCAATAAAGTGTTAAGCAGCATTGTTGATTCCTACAGAAATCTGTTGTAATAAATGCAGTATGGTTGTATTCCATGCATGAGAGTTCTACTGCCGCTGCAGTCAAGTATAATACTTTAATAGTTCTGTAATGCAAAATGAATTCAGACACATAATGCTGTCTTTTTCTCCCACTCCAGGAACAATAAGTATATAGGTGAGGTAGCCCATGTTATGAACAGATATGATTGCGGTTACATTTCACACACAGTTATCAGGAGTACAATTAAGGTGTTAAACAGCTTAGTTGATTTCCAAATAAATTTGTTTCAATTAATGCAGTATGGCTGTATGCCATGCATGTGTGTTTTACTTTCATTGCAGTCAAGTATAGCACTGTATTAGCTTTAGAATGCAAAATGAATTCAGTCACATAATGCTCTCTTTTTTTTCCCACTCCAGGAACAAATGGTATCTGGTATATAGTTGAGGTAGCCTATGTTATGAGCAGATTTGGTTGCGTTAACATTTTACAGACAGTTATTAGCAATATCAATAAAGTTAAATTTTTTGTAGATGTCTCCTGCAGTCACAGCTATTGGGTTCTATTTTCATGCCTGCAAACTAAGGCATGATGGATGCCTAGTTTATGTAATGTACACAAATATGTCTCTCAAGTGTCATAGTTTCATGTAATGTAATTAAAACTGCCTAATCTATCTGTCATAGGATTACCAGAAAAATGATTACCTAGAATGCAATGTATTACAAAATCTGCTTACAGAACACCTTGGTAGTTATACAAATCCACAATATGTGAAAGTGTTCTGTGTAGTTGTGTACCTGCATTTGTTATTGCTTGGCACATACTGACCCATGCTAACAGCTTAAGGGGTATGTACATGCTACATCAGCTATAGGAGAATTGTAGTCACTGTACTCACAACTGATACTACACATATGTAGAATATCAGTGTTTTTAATATTCAGGGATATAGTCTGCATTGTCAGTAATGGATTGTTTCTCTCTCTCTTTCCCACCCCTTATCTTCATTTATTTATCATTGTTATTTATTATTATGATTTAATATTAACATATGTTGTTAAACTATATATTTTTGTAAAATGTGATGTAATATTGTTATGTGTTATTAAGATTCACTGTTAACATACTTTGTTAAACTACCTATTTTGTTGCCCTTATGGTCTACTTTTTACTTGCTTCTGTTACCATACTGAATATTATGTTATTTACTGTTGTGTTACACATACTATACATTAATATGTATTTGGATGAATTAAAATGATGTTCCATTCTGTTAATACTAACAGTAGTTTGGTTGTTATTATCCTTAACTTATTGCTATACCTCATTCACCACAGCAGGTCAAGGTAGGCTAGTTCTGGCTGATCTACCTACCTTGCCTTAACTTGCTGTGGCACTGGATGCCAGCTCATCTGGGACCCAGACCAGTGATGCCCACTCTACAATGCATGCAGTACCTGTGGTGCTGGGTAGTACCACCCAATGGGTCGGGGCCCAACCCCTCTCTGTGAGTGGTGGTGGAGGGGTGTTGTCACCTGGGATGAGCTGCTGATCTTGGTGTACAGGATAGTCTACAATGAATATGACCACCACCTCTGTCAGATTGAGGGCATGTTGGCCAACCTGATGAGGCAGCCTCACTACAGTGCCAGATCTCCAGCACTGCCACCTTCAGGGCAGTGAAGGAGTAGTGCAAACAGTCCCATGGATGGGGATGTGAGTCATGCTGCTGCCATCTGTAGGCACATGGAACTTGGATTCCACAACACCCTCCCTATCCAAGGTGTTCACCCCCTCATGTGTCACACACTGCCCCTGTCTCCTGTCTTGTCTGTCTTGTCTGTCTGCAAATGCATCCTCACCTACCCAACTTACCTTCCCCAAATGTACCTATGTCCCTTCTGCAGCATTCCACTCTCACCTTAAAAAAAAAAAATGGGCACCTGTCCCAAAAACAATTTCCCATACATGGCTCTCCATTTCACACACGTGTCCACTGGATACACATAATTTTGTCCAATTGGCTTAAAAATGTGGTTCTGTTGACCTCACTCCTCTATCTGGGGATGAGAGTTCAAAATCATGTACAACTTCTGTGAAAGTGTTCAGTTGTTGCTGTACAAGAAATGGATAGCTATGGTTCTTTCCTAAACCCCTCCTACACATCCCTACTTGCCTTTCACTATGTTTTCCTCCTGCTTGCACCCCATTTCACCACGTTCCTATCTCCACATTTTCCTTTTCTTTGTATTTTTTAGAGGATTGCTGTGCAGCACACCATGTTATGCAGCTTTGCTAAGCTAATCTAAATATAACTATATTAATATGTGTTTACAAACTTGTAAAATACGCTTACAAAATAAGCACCTGTCCTATATTTCGAGCCCAAGCCCATCAGACCTGCAGACCACTGCATTTACCTGCCATGCCACACAACTCTTACTCAAAACAGGTGGTTTAAAGAAAATGTAGTAATTGCCAGTTACAATTATTAAGCATGTTTCAGAGCAGCTTTGCACCATGCAAACTTGATTAAAAAGTAACTAAATTAAAAAGATTAAAAATGGGAGTGTAGCTAGGACCCTGGTGCAATAGTACACAACTAAACAGCCAAAAACATAGCAATGGATGTAAGTGAGGCATGTGATAGCAGGTAAATGTGCTCATCAGCAGCATCATGTAGAAAGACACCTGCTAAGCCATTAACAGAAAATACATGTTCAACTATGACCCTGGTGCACACATACATCCATATAAAGCTATGCATATACTGATGGATGTAGAAAATGTATGTTGCAGCTTGTATGTATGCACATATATCTTGCAAATACAGCTGCTGCAACAGCGACTCATTAGGTCAGTCTGTTAATTACCACATTTTGTCACACACAGTCCTGGGTTCAAATTCAGTGGCATGTAGAAGAGAATGCACAGTATTGTGAAGGCAGCAATTAATGACTGAGTCATACACTCTTTATCTGCACAATGCATTTCAAGTGACATCTGCTTTTCACAGATAGAGGTCACAAGCCTGTAGGTAGGAATACATTTCACATATCCCTATAGCAAAACTATATGTGCATAAAGTGTCACATCATGCATTAATATGCATTCACACAGAATGTTAATGCAGGTACTGCAAATGAGGGCCATTAATATCAGAGTGCACCACACAATCCTTCCAAAGTCACCGTGCAGATTATCACAGCTGCACAGCTAACAAACACATTGGAAGTCCCTGCTTGTAACATGGTCTGCCCTCATACATGCTGCAAACTACTACCAGCCTGTAACACATGGCCTGACAGTTGTCCAAATGGTGGACATATTCTTATATTTATACCCCATCTTACCCAAGGACACACCAAACTTGTTGCCTAGTACTCTGTTAGTGATATCGTTGCCCACCATACTTACCTTAAACACATGCCTTATTTGGAGTGGAATGGGTAACCTCACTCTGGCTCTGCCTCTACAACAAGGCTGACACAGCCCCCACTGTTAATCCTACTGGTTGTTGTCCTCCAAAGAGCTCACACTCTCTGCCTATATCTATTACCTGCAGCAGCAACTGCAGCCTGTAGCACACACATCTCTCTGATAAGGTTTCTGCTACAGACCTATCTTCTGTAACAATGTAGTCTCCTCACCCCAGAAAAACATATAAGAAAGGGCCCCTAATCTACATGAAGGCCTTATATATTATACAATGATTGTCTGTCATTGACTGTTCATAGTGCAAATCAGCTGTATTAGCTGCAAAAAGCATTTCAGACCCACAGATTGGTTTAGAGGCAATCACCTGCTGATGAGAAGCATGTTTAAAAGGCAAGCAGCTGGCAATGGGGAACCAGTCTGCATGAGACTTTCCTCACACAGAGCACACCTTTGTGAAAACTTCACTATCACCACATATCAACAGAGGAGTACTGCACTCCATCAGGTATGTAAATGATTTTGTGTACAACAGGATGCAGATGGGTTAATAGACATACGGGGAATAGGGATTAAGCATTAAGTCTGTCATAGACCAGTGATAATGACATGTTATTGATCTCATGTTGTTTTACACATACACAGGATGTACTATACATAAAGGATGCATTGTCTGTTGTCATTGTGACACACACTGGTCTCATTGGACTGCCCTTTATAGTGGTTGTAATAGCACACTGCTAATTGTGTAGCACTGCTCCTATGACATATTATCGGGGGATTGCCCATAGAGTACACACTACAGTAGACTCAAGTGCTGGGTGTATGATCATACAGCAGTATCTGTCATGGCATACACGTGAATACGTGAGTATTTCTACTATCGCAGTTGTATCCACACAGTTAGTATGTTTGCACACTGTGGAGTATGAAGTGTGGAGTATGAAGTGTGATCAAGCAGTGGATAGTGGCAGCCATTTTGCCCTTGCTGTATCTCTACATAGTGCACTTCCATGTATGTGATCCTGTAATTTGTTCCCCTTTTGTAGTCTTTCAGGAATCATGTATACTAGATACCATGCACCCTTCTCTGATGTGGAAAATGAAATTAAACTGGAAGGATTAAGGCAACATCATCAAAACCTACTGCTTCAGGGGAGGCAAAACAGGGAGCAGTCGGCTGCACTGTGGACAGATCTTGTCTATGAAGTGAATGGCATGGGCCATCAGGGCAGGATATATAAGCAGATTTGATATCATGCAATGCACATAATGACTGCTGCATGACAAAGGGCAGCAGATGTAGCTAGGACTTGTGCTGTCACTGGTGGTGGGTTTCTCAGCCACTGAGGAATTCCTGGTGAACCTAGGCACACACGAAAACTCCCAGGCATCCATCACATCATACATCACGGTGGTGGGTGCCACAGTTTCCACAGCAGAGAAGCATGCATGTAGGCTTACTGTGATCAGCATTGTAACACTGTATCAGTCAGTGTGTCAGGCTGTACAGACATGTACATGGGTGTCAGGCCTTTGTTCTTTGGGGTGGGGAGGATTTTACCACAGTTGTACTCTCATACTCATAATGTGACCAATACAACAAGCAACACAGTACCTACTGTAAATGTGAGATATATGGATGTATTCATTACCATGTGCTGCAACATGCATTGGTACTCACATTACCTCACCCTCAACTTTTTACAAGTCCATCAGGTATTGGCCAGGGATATGGACCTGCTCCTGGTAATCATGGCATTGTTGTGTTAAGGCACATTTATATTCTATTAAAGTTAAGGGTCAGAATAATGCCCTATTTAAACATAATTTCATGTGTAAATAGGGTAGAAGGCTATTATTTACCATTCTGGAGCAGGTACATAAGGATCTTAGAGGGGGTAATCACAGGAGTGTAGTTGAAAAAATAGAAACATTTTGGCAGTGACAGTTAAGAAGAGATAAACCCCCTGGTTTAAATGAGGCATTTTCCTCTAAATGCCTTTTAAAAACCAAAAGGCTGAAAGTTGTCAAGATAGGTGTACTGGGTTTCTATGTGTTGTTTTATAAAGTATAGTGTCATATTGCTTAATTAAAATGTACATTTTACTGGCCATGTTGTACTTCATTTACTTGAAATGATTGCTATAAAGATCTAGAGCTGAATATGTATTTTGTTCTGAGGAAGTCTATTTTGGACAATCCAGTTGTGGGTCTTTGTTACTATGAGTATTGGTGGATTTTTCATACACAGTAGTGCAGCTACTCATGTAATGCTTTTTTCTTTCTTATCACAGGTGACTGGGGGGAGGGGTGGTTGGTCTCTGTCCCCTACACAACCTGATGTCAGTGTCTCTTTGGACTCTGATGATGATGGTGGCTGCAGTCAGGCACATGTGGGGATGTTTGAGGCTGAATCTGTCCCAGAGGTAGACATCCCTCTTCTGCCCCCATTGTCACTGCACACAGTCAGTATGCCCACACATACCCAGTCCCCAGAGACCACAGATATTGGATAGTCAGAGGGTGGGGACATTGAGCAGAAAAGTGTGGCAACTATGGCTCCAGTGAGTATAGACACTGGCCATAGCCAGAGAACTGGCAAGGTCCCACACAGATGAATTGACAAGGGTGTTTTTAGGAGGCCTGCTGTCTGTCCACCACCTGTTGCAGGTGTTACATCATGGATCACTTCTCACATGTTTTGGGCCATCATGGAGGCACAGGTACATTCTGAATGGAACACCAGATGTATGCTTAGGGTTATGGTTACAGCACTGTCTGACATACATGACTGACTCCATCACATTGGGGACAGCCTGGATCAGTTGATTGATGCAGCAAACAGACGGTGGGCTGAGACACTGTCTGTCTGGGACTGCACATTTTCTGGACTGGAACATGTAGTTGAAGTTAAGTGTCAGATTTGCTGACATAGGTCAGCATCCCAATCTGCTGTGAGTCCATATAGCCATGCACAATCACACTCCAGTAGTGGCAGTACATATAGACGGGAGTGTGCTGTCCTCACCATGACATGGCAGGCAATGGGCTTGTGGTCCTGGACATTCCTGTGTGGGACAAGGTCCCAGCAGACAGCAGGTACCATAAGGTACTGGCACCGCTTCTGACCTTGGGCGTGGAGCTGCCAGTCCATCTACTGGCAAAGCCAGTTGCCATGTTTGGGTCCAGAGACAGTGGACTGTCAACTCCACCATGTACGGTCCAAAGCTGTCCAACATAAACACATGTAGGGCTAGCACTGAGCTTGACTGTGTGCATGCACAAACTCATTCTCCACTGTCAAATGCAGGTAACCAACAGACACACATGGCACCTTGACATGGTCCATCTTACCTGCTTCACTTCCTGACTCACACACATGTTGTCAATCATTTGTGTCAGACCAGGCCTCCTGCAACCCTGCACAACAACCTGTGCAAGTGATGATACCTATGCCACATCCCTGTCATCCTTGCCATCAATGCAGAAAAATAAAGCTATGTGCCTGATGCACAGGTTGACTATATTAGTTAACATGTACCTATATAATGCATTGTTGTTTCGCCATGGCATTCGTAGTGGTTAACGACAGATACTGTATGCTGGCATTTATCAGGAGTACACCACATACGTGTGCCTTATGTTGCATGATGTTGTAATGACTGTATAGTTGCACAATGACAGGTGTGTCATGAACCTGTTTATGTTTCTGTTTTAGGAAACTGTTGGAGTAACCTATGGATACACAATGGCAATAAAGCAGCACAGGATGGCATGTGAGCACAGCAGAAATATGTCTTCAGCAAGGTACAACACACTAAGTGCATGTCTCTATAGGTTCATATGTGTATAACAGGCTAATAAGGATAATGACGGCATTCAGTGTACTCGTGCATCCCTAATCTGAGTTTTGGGAACTCAAGCATCTACAAGCTGTGGTGATGGAGATGACCAATCTGCAAATATCCTGTGTCCAGTACAGACATTTGCCCAACACTGATTATGATTGTCATGTTCTGCACTCCAATTTGTAACCTGCACATGATATGTCACAGCAGATGTGTGCTTCACATGCATGGGGAGCCTGTTTCATGTATGGCGTACTGTCTGTGTTACATACCTGTCTCTGCAGCATATACTATGTATACCACAGTGATGTTGTAGGTGTACAGAGCAGGTGAGACATGTGTTAGTCCTGTATAGAAACACAGGAGGTACACAGTGGGATCTGACGCCTCACTGTATGGAGCCATACACATCCCCTCCAAAGCACTTAGGAGACAGACTACACATGCACAGTTGTGACAAGAGCTCCATATGGCAGGTTATCTATTCTGTGTATTGGTGTACCATGGAACCTGTTTGGCTACTGCAGTTGTATGATATGCCTGTGTAGTAATACAGCAAGGGGACCATTGCACACAATGATAGCTGTGATGACTGCCATATTCATTATATTAGTGACAGTCTGGGATTTACATACAAAACCTGTCAGTGTAGGCTGTACAACTCTGAATGCATCCGCACATTTCACTGACCAGTGAGAGTCAAAGCCTACTTTACTGTCTGTGTCCATAACTCCATGTGTAATGGCTCAACTGTGTGTAGTGAGTGGACACTACAATATTTTGCAGGGGTGATTTCCTACAGTGTAGTATTGTGCAGTCAATGGCAATTAGTCTTTGCCAGTGGCTCAAGGTACAACTGACTGTGTCTTAGGCCATCTTGCGTAACTGATGGTTTTGTGTTGGAGTCTGTGATAGCTCCAAATATGCAATCACCTGCTAATGTACTCAGTCAGAGGTCACTGACAGTGGCTGTGACTGCAGAGAGGGAATATGTTGATAGGGTATGCCAATAATGGAGGATAGTGAACCCCATTAGTGACTGGCATAATTGCAGTGCAGGTCTCCCAATGCTATCTTCCCAGCTGGCATCCATTTTTTATATGACGTACACAATTTTCAGCAAGGCCTGCTGGCCTAATATTGTCATACACCTTGTCAGGGTATGGTTGGTGGAGTGAGACATATATCCGATATTCACTGCATATTCTAAAAGTCAATGGGCTTCTCACATTACAGTCGGTAGACATGATCTGAGCTTGAGTGAAAGTAATAGTGTTTGATTCAGTGATCAGTGTCACTAGGTTTATGGCAGTGTCAGTGGTCATGTCCATGTTAACTCCTATCATGGCATTTCAGGTGACATGACTTAAGAGATCTGGGGGAAACATTAGGCTCTACATGCTAGTTATCCTCCGTGTAACTAAGTATTACAGTTTCTTCCCACATGTGGCAGGAAGAGAGTCATACAAGGGGTCTTTGCAGAGGGAAGTGTAATATGTACACACTGTGTTGCTTACTCGTACTACAGCTTATTTTCCCAAAGGATGGCCCAGGTCCTTACCTACAATGCCCTGCAGGAGTGCGGTGAAATCCCCACAGGAGGAACCAGTGCAGGTCTCCCAATGCTATCTTCCTAGCTGGCATACATTTTTTATATGATGTACACAATTTTCAGCAAGGCCTGCTGGCCTAATATTGTCATACACCTTGTCAGGGTATGGTTGGTGGAGTGAGACATATATCCGATATTCATTGCATATTCTAAAAGTCAATGGGCTTCTCCCATTACAGTAGGTAGACATGATCTGAGCTTGAGTGAAAGTAATAGTTTTTGATTCAGTGATCAGTGTCACTAGGTTTATGACAGTGTCAGTGGTCATGTCCATGTTAACTCCTATCATGGCATTTCAGGTAACATGACTTAAGAGATCTGGGGGAAACATTAGGCTCTACATTTTAGTTATCCTCTGTGTAACTAAGTATTACAGTTTCTTCCCGTATGTGGCAGGAAGAGAGTCATACAAGGGGTCTGTGCAGAGGGAAGTGTAATATGTACACACTGTGTTGCTTACTCGTACTACAGCTTACTTTCCCAAAGGATGGCCCAGGTCCTTATCTACAATGCCCTGCAGGAGTGCGGTGAAATCTCCACAGGAGGAACCAATGTACTGCATCATGTATTTACCAGTTATGGGTGGCCAGTACAGCCCCCCCCCCCCGAGCGAGGTCCTCCCTGGTGGGTTCTGGCCACAGATCAGTCTCCTTAGAACTACCAGCACATACCCCCAAGATTGCAGACAATACAGACATATATGTCAAGACAGCTACTTATTACCTCCTGTGGAATGGTTGACATAGCATGACTGCACCTCCCCCTTCAGATGGGACAGGCAAGTATGCAGAACTCTACACCCATGCATAATTTCAGCAGCATTACAACAGCATGAACTTAGCTGTAAGTGACAGGAGGGACACAGGCTCATCATGGCTCAGCAAACCTGACTGTGGAACAACTGCCATTAGCAGGCTGTACAATAATGGTGGGCAGTGCTATGTGACAGCTGGGATGAGGATGCCCCCCCTCAAAAACTGAGGCAGTACCTCCAAAAAAAAAAGAAGCAGATAGTGTTGTTGTGATGATGAGTAGATATGGTAAGTGACAAAAGTAGCAACCCATGCAAAGCAGAACCATAACGCACAGTGAAGCTACATGTGTGACCTAAAAGGACAGGCCCGAATTGTCAGTGACCTCATACATCATAATGACACATATGATGGGTCTGGACTCATGCATAACTTGTAGGCCCACACTGTCTGCATCAACTACACTCCCTTGTCCCCACCACATGTGACACATGACATTCCTAGAACCTGTCCCTTAACTTTCAGATTTACAGAGCAGTTCGTAACTGGCCTTTCATTGGAAGACATGCTAACATTCCAGGCTGCATCTCACATCTGATCTGACAAGGATTACTAACACCATTAGGACACACTTGCAGTCATACCAAAACTACTGGCTGCACACGAGCTGAGTGGTCAACAGCAACTGTTAATACCCTCGCACAGAGGTGGTGCATCCACTGACAAACATATCTATATACCTCTTTATCTGAGTATCCATATTTGTATGCCCGTAGGGGCAATCATCATGGAGCTGATCAGCACACATATATGTGGTATACACACAGTTGACTGTACACAGTTTGGATGTGTGACTGGGGGAGCACAACTGTTACACATGTTGGACATTTCCGAGGCAGTCAACATAGACCTAGGTGAGGGTAGATCAGAGCATACAACCCCCTAGACTCTGCCAAGCCATCTGACTATATCCCTTGCTCAGACAACATTTACAAAGCACCTACTTAGGTGCCCATGATACTGTCATTGTAGGGTCACTAAGTGGCCCATTGCTAGCACACATACACAACATAGGGACATCCACTTCCAATAGCTGATCTGTCAGCAGCAGTCCTCTTCTGCTTGGAATCCATTAAACCACAATACACGTGACTACTGTCTGACTGTGGCTAACAATGTTGGGTGATGCCTGCAAATTGTGAGCACTCATAGAGTCTCTGTGGTATGCCACTATCCTGCAAGAGGGTATTGTGAACACATTCCTGTTGGCATAGCAATGGCCATAACCTCCATGCAAATATATATGTAGTATCTGTTCCATCAGTTAGAACTATGTACCTGGCAAGTAGCACATGACTTGCAACATGTACTGTACATACTCAGGGGTGAATGAACTGGCCACACAGGTTTACACCTAATGTGCCTCAGATCACCATGCCTCTACAGTGGTATGGGAGGAATCATTTGGCATAGCTGAGGACACAGTCACCTGTAAGTGACATACTCATAACCTCAAGTACTTTTCCCCCAGCTTGCCAATATCTCAATGCAATGACCATTTGATGCTGTACCTTTCCAAGCAGATTTGGCAATTGCACACAACAGTGTGGTCTCTCACAAGGTCTCTTCACGTCTTCAGTATGTGTTTAATGGGGATAGTCTGCAATAAGTGCAGTTGTCACTATGGCATATAGACTAGTCAGAGGTGATCTGTGTCTACCATGCAGAGTAATGTGAGACACTGCTTGATTGCATATGCTGCCTATCTACAGGAGTCATAGTAGATGGCTAACCCACTGTAAGGACATTAACCTCATATGTGACGTTGCTACTACATGCTTGTGGGAGGGATGTGTCTAGCAGACTTAAACACCCTCTTGAAACAGAGCTCTGCCTAATGGCATGCAGAGCACCTCAGTGCACTTCACCACATGTCATCTGTATGACTGGCTGGGCAACCTTTATCTCAACACAGGGTGTCTGCCTGTGTCCCTCTTGAACTGTGGTAATATGTGCTGATCCTGTAACTACGGGTATAAAGATGTCTAGGATTTTGACGACTATATGGCCATTATGCCAGTGAAGTTCAAATCCCCTATGGTTTCATAACATGAAGTAAAATGCCCTAACAGGCTGACACACAACCATGGCTACATTGAGGCTAGCTCCACTTCCAATTACTGTGTAGAGGACATGCCAAAGCGCACATGTAGTGTAAGTTGGGTGTATGTAGATGAGAACACTTACCTATGTAATGGTACACACAACAAATCACAGTAAGTGATGCACACGACACACCTCACTGACACGCTAGTACTGTCAGTTCAAGACATTTATGCCTGATGACATCAGAAGGTCTTGTTGTGGTCAGTCCTTTGGGGGGCACATCACATGCTACAAATAAAATAATGCAAAGCCCTACCTGTTACTATGCTACCAAGATGATCAAATTTATGCCACCGCTTACAAACATGTACAAGTAGCCTGGAATGAAATTAGAATCCCTACCTATCTAGTGTTACACATGAGCTGCAGCCTACATCTGGATAATACACTGTCAGCTGGTAGTCTTAAGGTGGATGGCATCATCAGGCCTTGAAAAGAGGGCAGTGTGGAAGCCAGCTGCAAGTTAAAGGGCCTAAAAGTGCATAACCATTCCAGGTGAACCAATACCTATCTATTCTTATTCACTATAAATCACAGTGCTTATTGCATGTGTTATAGGTTGAGTCTGTTGCATATGTGATTGCATGCACAGTACTTGTGCATTACACAAACTAGGCTTGTGTTGAACAGCATCTGTGGTCTGCAGAGTGATATTCCTTCATATTTTTTATCTGCATCTAGTATCCTAGCAGTGGGATAACTGTTATTATCCTAGCTATGTGTGTATATTTACCAGTATGGCCATATGTGGCTGCTTGCTGTTTGATAGGCAAACCTGTGGGCAGGAACAATGTGCCCTGCCCATGCGTGCATTGACAACATTATACATTACACCACCTGCTCACCTGCATCTCTCTATGTGGTGACATCCAGCAGGCACAGGGGTTTGTATGTAATTGGATTATGTACTGTTGCACTCTTAGTTTAGATCCTTTGAGCAACAGTATGTGCAATTGATAGTGGAGATTTACTCACCATTATTAGGGTATGAAAACAATAGATACATCCACACACATATATTTCTGTGATTAACAGGGATGGATATATAAATGTAGCTGTGTGTGTTTATAATATGTATATGTGTTATGTAGATATATATATGGGGACAGTCTAGGTATCACTGTGATATATATATATATATATATATATATATATATATATATATATATATATATATATAGCTATATATATTGGTATATATCTCTTTGACACTACATAATGATAGATATACTATGTATGTGAGAGAGAAATAGTGGCAGACGGATATGTATATGTATATGTCTGCATGTATAAATATATCTATACATAATAGGTAAGTCTGATGACAGGCAACAGAATTGCGCTCATTTTAAGTAAGTGTTTGAGCATGCCTATTGTGACTTTCTGTACTTATAAAGTGACTCCAGGCCACACATACCTGTACTCCAGTCAGGGATGTTGTGTGTTACAGCCTATACCTTTCAACTGTCCAGAGTTTTGCAGAATTTTCAGAGTTGTGGCTTATAGCTTTGGTCTTTTCCTCATAAAATTTGTGGTTTAAATCACTTGGATAAACTTAGGAATCAAGTCACTAAATAGTGACATACATTTGAGTTTCTGACTTCAAATCCTTCAGAAAAATGTCTGTTGAAACAATCCCTGTTAATTTAGCAACTGTTTATGTTTATGAGACCGGTATTAACATATGCCCCTATTTGTGGGTCTTTGTCCCCCAATTTTGTTGGGCTTTGAACAGATTGTGTGCACTAACAGGTTGAGAGGTATGTTACAAACATTGACATCTGCCCCTGTTTCTGAAGTACTGCACGTCACTCAAAATGTCCACGGCATTCCCCAGCTGTCTGCTGTACTTGATATGAGACTGAAGTTCATAATATTACAATACACACATACTGACAGTCTGAAAACACCATCATAATAATACCTCACATGCAAAAGATATGCCTACTTCCAGTGTAGAAGTATTAGCACCATCACCCAAGCTAACGTCCCAAGTCCACTGTGCCACACAGGCTGCCTGACAGAGTGGAGTCATTCGTCACTCAATCAACAGAATAAATATGTACATTGTTATTCCTGTGTTATGTATGACACACAATGTATGATCGAGTTCTGTGTTACAACCCTGAGATTGCCTGATCTGCTGATATAACATTGCTGACTTACTGTTAAAGCAGTTATTTGGGAAAACTGCTGTGTTGGGGTGGGGGAACAGCAGCACATGATCTGCTGGGATATACAGTAATCCAAATATCATATGACCCCACTGTTTAACATCTCCGTTGACTGATGTAGTGAATATTCATACCACAAGGACTAGTGATTATTAGGGAACACATACTACTGGACTGGGTATCTGTAGTCCCATGCAGATGTTTTTTCTGTCCACATAACCCACTATATTCCCTTGCATAAATGAAGCAGATCCATACATACAATACCATATTATAATAATCCTTACAAGTAGAGTGCAGGTTAAAGACTTACCTTGCAAATGCAGAAGTTGACAGGACTGTAGTTCACGGCTGACTCTGTGTGGTGCAAGCAGTACACAGCCAATACATGGATAGGTACAGGTTGCGTGGGTTCCCTGGCATCAACAATTTTGCTATATGTATGTGAGTAGGAGTAAGATGTCAATCTGTAGGCCCCTAGGTTGTCAGTGAATGTGCTATGTGTTGTCTCTTAGCCAAAGCTAGGGCATACTAGGTACACTTACATCTGCCTACAGGAACATCATCAGGGAGGTTTCTCCTCTGAGTCCTCCTGTGATTGTGGCTGTGGTGTCATAGGCACTGGTGGGAGGCTGTGTATCCCTTCCCTTTGCAGATCCTGCTGCAGCTGTTTCCACAGGATAAAATTGTGTAGCATGGCACATACTGTGAACATATGTGTACATGTGGCTGGACAGTACTGCAGGACTCTACCAGATATATAGAGGCACCAAAACTATGACTTCAGAAACCCCAACACATGCTCTACAATGTTCCTAGTTTATGCGTGCGCCTCATTATGGCATTCTTCAGTGGGTGTATGTGTATTTCTGATGGGTGTCATCATCCATAGTTCTAGTGCGTACCAGCATCCCCCAGTAAATGTCCATGTGGGATGTCCCCCTAGCAAACATCTGGTGCAACTGTGATGTATACAAGATAAACTGTTAGGGCAGGTAGTACACATATTCATGATAATGCCCTGTGCATTGCTCACAACCTGACAGTTGATGGAGTGGTACCCTTTGTGATTGATGTAGATTCTACCCTCCTCACTGAGTAGTGACTTGATGTGTATATGAGTACAATCTGTGGCACCCAGTACCTCAGGGTAGTGTGCTACATGGTAAAAGTGTTGCATATTGCTGGCCTTTGCCTCGGGAGTAAAGGGAAAATAAATGTGCTCACTGGCATATAGTAGCATGGCATCCAGGAAATGGTGGAGTACCCTGTATGCAGATGCCTGTGAGACCCCCATCATGTCCCCAGTTGGTCTTTGGAAAGCACATGTAGCTAATTTCCTAAGGCTACATGTACCACTGTTTCCACTGGGATGGATTCCCCTCTGTTGGCTTTGGGTCTGAGTTGAGGGCAGCAGAGCTCAGTGAGTTCCTGTAGTATGTCCCTGTCCACCCTGTAGCATTTGCAATCTCAGCTCATGTAGCTCCTGGAAGGTTACCCTGGGCCTGAACACTCTTCTCCTTCTCTGTCTAGGCCTATTGTCAGCAGCAGCAGCAGCATTGATTTTAGCATCTAGCACATACAGATGTAGCTGACCTGCAGCAGCCCCGACCATTCTCTCAGTTAAAATTATCAAGTCAGTTCTCCAATGGTGTAGAGTACTGGGAAAGAAATCAGATTGTAGGGTGTATTCATACTTTATAGTGTTCTGCTGCAGATGCAGCCTGTGTGATTGGCTAACTATGATGCATTCCACCTGCCTAATATTTCATTAGCATCATTTAGTGGCCCTAGTTTAAGTTAAACAGAGATCAAAATTAATTAATATGTCGTTGGCTTTTAGATACAATCAACACTGCAGTGTGCAGCACAAATGCACACCCCATAGGTAAACAAAGCTTAGCAGTCAGTGTACACACACCCCTCCAAGACTTCCACACTCAGCATGGTGCTGCACTGTGCAAACACACTGAAACATGATCCCCATAGCTAAACAAAGCTTAGAAGTGAGTGCACATACCTCCCTGCAAGGATACACTCAGCAAGGTGGCACACCACACAAATAGGGGCAGCTATGCTGAAATAACCTTAGAAGTCATTGGACACCCACTACCATGATGACAGCTACCCCCTCTGTAAATGCCAGCATAGTTCTTTGCCAACACGAAAGGGATATGTGAACACAATTACCCCTTTGTGCTATTCAGTAACTTCACTTCATTTGCATAGGGATCCATGCTCATAGCCAGGAAACTATATGCTTCAAAGCCCTACCATGTTAGCAACAGCTCCAATGCACAATTGCAGATACTCCATGCTGGGTCCTATAATACATTTATGTTGCAAAATATTAATTTTGTTTTTTCCAATTTTTTTTTTTTTTTTTATAAATCATGTTTGCGCACAGCAGTGCATTGTGCAAACATGCTCAGATTAATAAAAAAAAATAAATTTAATTTAACTTATTTCCTTTAATTTGTCAGACACACAGATGATAGTTTCACTATGTGGTATGCCATTTCTGTCCATCTATCTACATTTTTACCGCCCCTTTTGTCTGTCTATATTCCTGTAAATGGAGTTTTTCCATGTACATTATGGACTCTGACACGCGGTCTGCAGAGCTGCCTATCTGCCTGCTGGATCAGTCTACCTTCCTTATTTGCATGAGATTCACTTGCTTAAGAGGTGATATCCATGCCACTGAAGTTTCCCTGTTGGCATGCTCATGCGTGCCGCTCAGCAGCACTTTCTGAATCTAAAAATGTTTGCGACCATGTTAGCAGTGTGCCACGATTCCTACACGGGAAAAAATGTGTAGGCTTTATTAAGTTCACCCCTATATCTACAGCTATCTATCTATCTATCTATCTATCTATCTATCTATCTATCTATCTATCTATCTATCTATCTACTAAGAAAAACAAATATGAAATGAAAATAAATCTTATTGCTTAAGCACAATGATCATACCTTTCATCTCTTAGAACAAGAAATCTGGACAAAGCCATAAATAATGGGGGAGCAAAGACCCAAAAATACAGACAATTTTTAAATATTGCTTTTACAAACATAGAAAGTTGCTAATATAATATGTTTTGAATTATCATGCATTTTCTTAAGGGAATGAAGTCTGAAATTCAAATGCCTGTCATTATTTTCTGATTTCAGTTCTCATTGCTTTGCCATTGATTTACTTGAAAACAAAAATTTTATGAGGACTATATCAAAAATATGAAGAAAAATCTGGACATTCTGCAAAAACCTGTACAGTTGAGATGTATGAGATGCCTCCAGGATGGATGTTGCTGGGGAAATAATGCCCTTTCAGGGGTGTAGAAGTCCTTTGCCTGTAGAGATGGGCATCAGAACACCCCATGTGCGGGAATTATTTCCTCAATTATACCCACTCTGTAGCACATTATTGCTTTCTTAAAATCATAGGTATGCTTTCTATGTGCAATAAGTAATGAAGCATTTTTTACAATGTGTATTATTGCTCAGAAGTAATCTGTAATGTGCCACATTGTAACACGTCCTTTAAATTTTAACCCTATTCATTTTTTATTGCTAGGGAACTTATATTTTTGTCTACTTATTTACTTTTTCTTGACCAAGCTCATCACTCCAGCTACAGGGCCTACTTATAGTGAGAACCAACAAAACTTATTAGGGATAATTTGTCTGGAAAACAGCGGAAATTCTTCTGCTTATTTTGAAAGGTGCAGTTCCACGGACTTTCATATGTGGTTGTGTCTACCTAATTTCAATGAACCAATGTGAGGAAGTTTCCTCAAGTGATCAAGGAGAGAAAGAGACTAACAAACGGACTAAGGAAGTCTTCTATGTGGCAGGCAGAATATATGTTGCCTTATCTTGATCTTCCATTAAGATTAGTCAATTGGGTAGAGGGAATGCACTTACATAACTTGTTAGCACCCTTAAAAAAACTGACAGCATTTACAGAATGGAAAGAAATGTGGTTAAACCCAAGACCAGTGTTTTGTGAACTTACCCCTGAAAAGACAAGTAGGAAAGGAAAGTGAGCTAGAGGTCAAACATGATCGGAGTGAATCAGGAAAGTGATCTGTAATGAAATGTTGAGATGTGGGATGTAATTGGCAGAATGGCACACATAAATATTTACAGATAGGGACATATGCATTTAGCAACTTCAAAAAAGCTCTGCTGTCAGCTACCACAGTTACCACTGTGGCAAGGCTGTCAGAGGTGGTACTAGCTACACACCAGTTTATCAGACCATCCATGTAGATTGGCAGCATCATAAGAAAGCAGCATATCTATATATATATCTATATATATCTATATATATATATATATATATGGTTCCCTATTAGAATCCTGAAACACTATAAGCCTGAAAGTCAAAATCCTGAAAACTAATGACTGAAAATGCAAAATCTCGAAAATGCAAAATCCTGAAAGTCAAAATCCTGAAAACACAAATAATGCTAATATGTCACTATAAAGACACTAATATCTACCAACTGACCCTGACCCTAACCCTAACCCTAAGGTCCGTCACTATCGCACACTCACCTGACCTGCGCCCTAACCCTAACTCACTTAAACCGCCCCTAACCCCAATATTTGTCACTACTGCATACATGCCTAACCTGCCTAACCCTAACTCACTTATACCGCCCCTAACCCTAACATAAAACCAACCGCACACTTACCTGGACCCAACGCATGACCTAACACCACAGGGCTAACAATAGCAAAGCCACAATGACGTCAGTATGTCCATTTTGTGTTTTCAGGATTTTGACTTTCAGGATTTTGCATTTTCGAGATTTTGCATTTTCAGTCATTAGTTTTCAGGATTTTGACTTTCAGGCTTATAGTGTTTCAGGATTCTAATAGGGAACCATATATATATATATATATATATATATATATATATATATATATATATATATATATAGGGTCTATATCACTTCAACAAAATGGCTGACGTTCAAACACCATATGTTTGAACTTCTAACCTCAAAGTGCAAAAACATCAAAGTCTTAGAACAGTGATTTTTTTCCCAAGAAAAAAATCGCTGTTCCAAGAAATACGCACACAACACAAGCACATCAAAAAAACAGCAATCCGCACACATAAACTTAAAATCCTACATCTAACCCTACACTAAACTGTACATACACTACTATCTATCCACTTACCTTAACCCAAACCCTAACCCTAAGGTCCGTCACTACCGCACACTCACCTGACCCGCACCCTAACCCTAACGCACCTATCCCTCCTTAACCCTAAAGTCTGTCACTATCACACACCCATGCCCTAACCCTAACTCACCTCTCCCACCCCAACCCTAAAGTCTGTCACTATCGCACACCCACCTCACCCGCGCCCTAGACCTAACTCACCTAACCCGCACCCTAACCCTAATGTCTGCACAATTGCACACTTACCTGAACTCAACCTGTAACTTTCCATCACAGCGATGACTATAGCGAAGCCACAGAAACGGTCCACCAAATTCTTTCCCTTGGAAAGAATTCGGTGTTCTGCAGCTTCACGATAATCAGTTTTCGGACATCACAGTCCGAACATATGGTGTTCGAACTGCTGTCATTTCGACGAACTGATAGGATCCCATACATATATATATATATATATATATATATATATATATATATATATATATATATATATATGTATATATATATATATATATATATATATATATATATATATATATATATATATATGTATGTATATATGGTTCCCCTTCACAAGCTTGAATTGCTGAAAGCTCGAAATTAATAAGCTCAAGCCCAGAATCAAGAGTTTCAGTAACTCGAAATTGTGAAGGGGAGACAACAGAAAAAAAGGAAGTTTACTGACATGTATGCAGGTGGGTCGAGTCCCCCTGCAGTTTCCCTGCTGAAATATACCATCTCCGTGACAGCACTATAGCAGAGGAATGGAAATTCTCCCGTTGTGCGCTTCTGTATACAGCGCAGAATGGGAGATTTCCCTCATCTCCGTTGTAGTGCGATCTCGGAGTTGGTATATTTAAGTAGAGGGGTGTGGGGGACACATCCCCCCCATGGTGAGTGCAGGGGGGCTTACCCCCTGCAAAAACATTGTAAAGACATGTTTGCATGTCTTTTACGTCCGCTTCAGAATTTTGAGTTGCTGAAAACTTGAGACTCTGAGCTCGAGCTTATGACTTTCGAGTTTTCAGCAATTCAGGATTCTAAAGGGGAACCTTATATTTTATATATATATATATATATATATATATATATATATATATATATATAGATATATATATATATATATATATATATATATATATATATATATATATATATACATACATATATATACATAATATGTATGCGTGCGCTAGTTATGGGTCATGGAAGCACTGTAAGCAGGTAGGACAGAAGAGATTCTGTTATCAAACAACTGGTTAGTGCAGCCACAGGTGAATGCAGTGACATTGCATTAAATACTTGAGGCTGGATTCATGAAGAGTGATCTTTCTAAGTGAATAGACAACACAAGTATCTTGGCAGAGTTCTTCTTGAATTTTCAGAAAGTGCACACAAAGTGTACATATAGTGTACACTTTATGGTAACCTTTATGAATTCAGCCTTTCATTTGTGTTTTTAGGCATAATGATAACAGTACAGTAGCCCACAGCAGCCTATAAGGAGCCATAGTGGTGGTATTGTTTAGACAGCCTTATTGGTATATATAACATTACAAACCCCACACTATTGCATGTGTAATCATACCTCTCAACTGTCCAGATTTTGCAGAATGTCCAGATTTTTGCCTTACATTTTTGGTCTGTTCCTCATAAAATATGTGTTTTTTGGCAAATCACTGAGGACTGAAGTCACTAAATAATGGCAAACATTTGAGTTTCAGACTTCATATCCTTTAGAAAATGAATGGTAACACAAAATGTTTTATTCTAGAACTTTTTAAGTAAAAAAAATAAATATTTAAAACTTGTTCCTATTTTTGGGTCTTTGTCCCAACATTGCCTTTTGCTTGTTTTAGATTTCTTCAGCTAAGAGATTGAGAGAGGCATATGTGTAATGCCTACTCTTACAATATTCAGCTTTTCGACTGTGGTTAAAATGTACTGGTGGCAAGGTCGTAGAAAGTAATATTTCTGCAACAAAATTAAAAAAAGTAATCTTTGTGCTTTTTTTCATATTTTGATGACATTGCAAGGTTTCCCAACAGAATATCAGTACTGAAACAGGTTCTAAAGACCATATGGAGTTTAATGCCAATGAGCATACATACATTATTGTATTTAAATGGATACCACAGTTTTCTGTTTCTTAAGGAAAAATCAGAGTCAAGCAATGATCTGATGTTGAAAAAACGCAGAGTAACTATAAGAAAATATTTAGCAATTTTGAGATCAGAACTTTCATTGATTGTCCAGGAGAAATGGATCCATAGTGGATATTTTTGGAAGATTGCCTATAGTAGTAGTCGTACTAGTCATTGAATGGTTTAGGGTGGGGGGTTCTGTTTCCCATTACTATGTCTGCTGCTCTGCTCTTCCTCCACTAAATTTTGAAACAGACACGTGAATTGTCTGCATCATAGATCACTCCAGGGGAAGATTTTCCAAGGCTTTTGTAGAATTTTTTTGTGAAGCCTCTTCTTACATGTCTCCCAGAATGGTACATGACTGGACTGTGATTTTTCTTTTGCATGGAGGAGACACCACACATATCCATGTGTGTGTGTGGTGGTGGTGGTGGGGGAGGTAATGTGGGTAATAGAAGGAGATTGCATTAACATCCTGGGGACGTCTTGGTGTAGGCCAGAGTTTACCTTTGAGCTACATATACTCTACACTCAAGAGTCATATACCAGTTTAGTGTGGCAAGGTATGGGGATGGACATGCTACACTTAGTGTGCATGGTGTATGTCACTCTCAGGAAGGTTGTTGAACAAAGGCAAATGAATCCTATGCTGGGACTATGATACTTATACTGTTTGGGGAGTAGCATAATAACTTTTATTTTTTTGTTTGTTTATTTAAATTGGTTTACTGATGTAGGGCACTGTCCAATTCTGACCAATTTCACTGACAGACCTGGGTCAAAAACTGACCAGACATACAAAATAGACAAGGGTACAATAACACATCAGTGACAGTGAAATAGTATAATGGTGGAGGTGTAGGTTACTATACATATTAAATCCAGTGTTTTCATTTCCATTATGTACAAAGGTTTCATAATATTTGAGAAATTTGAGAAATTAGAGTAGAATAAATTAGAGATGTGAGAAGGAGCCTAGGATCCTAAAGGATGAGTTAGAGTGGAGAAGAGTTAAAGTAAACATAAGTGGTGGCAAGTACACTCTCCTTATTTAAATAAATGTGATTTTAGTAGAGAAATGAACTTGGAATGTTTAATTTCAGGTGGGAGAGACTTTCATAGTTTGGGTGTGAGAACTGAGAATGTATAGTCAGAGATAGGAAGCTTGGATTGTGGGATGTGTGTTTTGGGACTGCACTTGTTAACAATATTCAGTTTAGATTGAGGCAATTTGTTTGCTGGTGAGGCCTCTAGACATACATAAGACATGAGAGGTCCCAAATATGTCTATGATTTGCAAAGTTTTGTGTTCAGGATTATGTGGTTTCCTATCTCGTCTCAAAGCAACAGCACCTAGAAACACAATATACCTATCACTACCACACAGATAGAAACTGTATACATGGCTCATTCTGCATTATGGGTGAGATGTAATGGGCATTTTATTAGCATTGGCCAGTATTGTGTGTTGCTGTGTAAGAGTACAGGCTGTATGACATGCCACCAAATGACATGTATATGTATTTAATATAACAGTTTTTCATGCCTGATGGTGACCATCATCATAAGGGTAAATTATTCCTGGCAGAGAATAACATCCTGCTGCAGACCATCCATGATCATAATTGTCAGGTGCTTTAATAAAAGAGTTCTGTGTGATCCTTCCATAAGCAAGTCTAGCAGTACCTTATATGGGAGATCAAGGCTGTCACTAGCCAATATCAGGTATATAATCAGATTTGTAGAAGTGTTGTTGACATGATTGTGCATGCACACACTAATGCAAAACACCTGATAAAGGAGGATAGGACCAAGGATGGGAGTCTGCCAACAGACTGTTTGTTGACAGGCACAAAGAAGTTTCTGTCCTCTTTGACATGGGATAGAGACCATTCATGGATCCACAGTGGAGATCTGCTTTTGGGTACCAAATTGCATTGGATGCTTCAAATATCTGTTGCAGATTCCCCAGGTGAGTATGTCTCAACATGTGGTACTACCCACATTACCTATCCAGATCCAGGCCATACAACTATTCAGCATGGCATCTTTGCTGATACTGGAAAAATGGGTAAATAATTATAAAATCAGTCTATTCACAGTACAGTAACCATATTTTTCCATAGCACTATGCTGTGTAGGACTATTTTCACTGGCTGCAGGTGTTGGTTAATAGGTCATTCATAGACTGGATAATGCCTATGTGTTTTCACAGATGCTATATTGACAAGTTCCTCCACTGTGAATATAGGCCTACATGAGGTTAGCAAACTGTGTGGGCCTGATGTTGATGGTAGCTAAATTCTGGCACAGATAGGGGGTGCACCTTGTCAGTGGTAGACTTGTTTAATGTGATGGCCATACTACCATCTTATTTCACAGACAAAGCTCCTTGCCTGGAAATCCATCCCTTAGATACAGGATGTCAGTTTAGGATAGGACGAGTTCAGGCAACACATCCACCCAGGAATGATCTTTATCTATGTTGGCAAAGCCCCACCTTTGCTTTTTGCCAAGTCCATCAAGTATTAGGAGGACCTCAGGTATCAGTGTACTGGTTGTTATCACACAGTTGGTATGTACCCTCGATGCAGCCATAACTGAGCTGACCAGGGTAGTATATGGCCTCTTTGACAACCTGCCAGAGTGTCTGGGCAAGATGTGCAATATTATGGAGAGGAGCCACAGGAAGTATGCGTACTATATTTGCCCCTATGTGGCACACTTCTCTTGGCTAATCCACCAAAGCCTTCAATGGCAAACCTAGTAAATGAAAAGGAAGGCACAGTCTAGGATTCATACCACCGCCTCCACAACACCATCCTCTGATGAGGACATTGCAGGGAATCATAGATTCACACACGTCAATCCATGCTGAGACCTCCATCTTGCTTTTGACATTCATAGAACTTCATCATCTGTGCATTCTACAGATCATGTCTATGACTTTGTCATGCACAGTCCATGCATAGATCTATTGCAGGGGCTCTTGACTTGTCCATCAGGCTCCAGCAGCTCTGTAGCTGTGTCATGATCATCCACATACACACACGCACACACACACACACACACACAATTACACACTCTGGGTATTGTTGATACCTGTGCATATGATGACAACTGTTTTTCCCTCATACATCTCTCCCTCTTAGAGCAGGAAATCCAGATGAAGCCATAAAAAATGGGGGGACAGAGATCTAAAAATAGGTACAATATTTAAATATTGCACTTACAAACTTGGAAAGTTGATAGAATAAAAGGTTTTGCACTAGCATGAATTTTCTGATGGGTGTGAAGTCTGAAATGCAAATGTCTGTCATCATTTTCTGAATTAAATTCTCAATAATTAGCCAGTGATTTGCCAGAAAACCACAATTTTATGAGGAACAGACAAAAAATATAAGGCAAAAATATGGACATTCTGTGAAAATCTGGTCAGTTGAAAGGTTTGCTTGCCCTCATTACTCCATTACCTGAACAGCATGTGTCTAATGCATATTGTGGCCAGTATAGGCATAGTATACCTCAGCCTTAGTGTAATATCACATGTATCATTCTAGTGTTATGGGCTTTGCTTCTTCTGGCTTATAATTATGAAATGGATACTACTTCTTTGACACAGCCACAGCATACTTCATCCACCTCCATATTGTATAATCACCCCCTCCATCAGCTATTTCATAATGTCCTTATCAGGTTCCTCCTCCCCTGCTGACTCTGAGACATCCTCCACCCACATTTCTTTCCAGTGCTGTATTTGTTTGCATTTTGCAACATAGTGGGTAATACTGCACATACTGCAAGAATTTTTCTACATGTTCCAGAGTCGTACTGTTGTGCAGCATTAGAGACATCTAGACAGGAGAAGAGAACTTCTAATAGTCTAAATACATGTCATATGACAATTCAGGTTGTGGTATGGTGGTGTTTCATGCTTTCTCTGCCATGGTCTATGGGTTTGTAATCAGTTGCATTAGCATTGGCTCCTGGGCAGTTTTGGCTTTGGTAAATAAGATGACCCTGTGGAAGATCAACCCACACAGACCACTGATATATGTTGCATATGTGCCAGATATGCATGTTACATGTACTGCCTGGGTGGTCCACTGACACATTGTATATCATATCTAGTGCCTTACAGACCACCTGGCAGTTGATGGCATGGTTCCCTTTACAGTTGACATAACATAATCCCTGCTTTCTAATGGGGTCTTTTATTGCGATGTGGGCGCAGTCAATAGTTCTCAATAACTGAGTGAAATGTGGTCCCATAAAAATACCTGCATGTTGTTGCTTCTCACATCTTCAATGTGTGTGTGTGTGTGTGTGTGTGTGTGTGTGTGTGTGTGTGTGGGGGGGGGGGAACTACATAAGTTCCCCATATGCTGTAACATGTCCCAGGAAACAGATGGAATATTCTTTAGGCAGATGCCTGCGGTACACCCACTGTCTCACCTGTTAGTTGATGGATGGTTCCTGTCATTAGCAATCAACCAGCAGGCCTGCATTTGAGGCATCACATCTCTGTCAGCTCCTGCACTGTGCCTTTGTCCATAATGTAGCAATGTACTATTTGCATCTTGTTTAGGTCATGGTATGATACATATAACAGGATGACTCTGAGCTACTGAGTGTGGCAATTTGCCCCTCCCTCATTAATGGCAAAAACAACAGCCTCTTGCATATACATATTTATCAGTGTGGCAGCTATTCCATAAGTGTCTTCTCATTCTGTCTCCCATAACTCTAGGATTTTGCTGCTGTCAGTAACCTTGGTGGTAGTTTCCTATCAAGAGAATAATATATGCATTTCTGAATCACATCACCATATTGTTATCTTCATTTCTTTCTTCCATTTCCCTCAATTTACTAGCGTTGCTCATTTGTATGTCATTATACCAACATTTATATTTTACGCAGGCTATGACATTTTACAGCTACATCCTGCTCAAGTGCTTCTCTGAACAATTCCCATTTGCCACATGGCCACTCTTTGTGCAAATCTGGCTACTGTGATGCTCAAAACGTTCCTAAAACCCAGGATTACTTATTTACTTTTTTGGTGGTAACTGAAGTAGACCAAGTGTGCCGTGTTTCAGAAACAAATGACATATTTATGGCATCAGATGCAATGTATTGCAGAGAGTACTGGGTATAAATTGCAGCAAAGATTTAAGTATCACTGACCAAAGTAACTCAATCATGCAAAATATGCAGTAATAGAGTGTATATACACGCCCTCATACGTATGCCGACATACATACATACATTAATATGTACATGCATTTTTTTGTCAAATATCTGTTATTATAACAATATATTTACTTGGCAAAGAAAACTTCTGATCTCTATTTACAATAGTAACATCTTTCACTTTCCTTCTAGTTGTGCAGTAGCTTTTTATGATATATAGATCATTATGTTTTTTTCTACGGTAACATAACTACCAGCTCAAGTCCCATAATTTTCTGCAGTGTGGTATTTCTGTGAAAAAGATTGCTACCAGTCCAAACCCAGTAATTTTCTGCACTGTGGTATTTCTGAAGCATTTTGCTCCCTAATGAGGCAGAGGTGCTCTCTACAGCCTTCACATATTATTTGTGATCTGCTCCTTCCTCATCTATGGGATAATGGTTGAAACATTTTGTCCTCTTTCATACAGCAGACTGCTGAATGTCTTGATTGTATACTGCAATGTATCCTTTGTTAAGGAGATCTGTAGGCCTTTCTGAGGTCACCTGCCCTCCAGGAGCTTTTCTAAATGAATGATTCCCAACTAGCAGTCTTGCTAAATTCAGTTTGAATGACGGAAAGCCCTTATAATGTTTTTTTTTTTTTTTTGTTATACGTTGTGTAATCTTTTTTTTTTTTACTCTGTCTTTGCAGTATGCTTTGATGCTGCATTTAATTATACTGTCTAACAGTCTCCTCCTCTGCATTTTGAAAAGTCTGGATGTACTATTTAGGAAAATTTACTGATTACGTCTGTCACTGCTTTACATATAAGACCAGTGGTCTGCAACAGAGAAAGGTTATTAAACTTTTTCCAGTACGACTTATGTTTCTTCTTTGTTAAGCATGTTAAATAAAGTTAATGCCCATATGACATGAATATCGTTTTCTCTCTCTGCTGTTAATGAACTGTCCAATCCTGCTATACTAAATGTATTAGCTAAGCATATGTAGCAGTATTCACTTTTTCCTCTGATATTATATATGTTCTTAACCTGTTGCTTAAATAAAAGGTATGTCATTTTTTTGGTTTCCACACTCATGACTCCTCTGAAAATGTAATAACTTCCAGTAGAACCAACAAATAACCAAAATATAGATAAACAAGTAAAGGTAAATGAATCTCCTCATTATGTACTCTGTCAATTAATGGTATACTAATGGTTTCTGTGTGAGATTATGTTCAGCGAAAAGCATACAAATAGGTAAGACATTTGTGCAGCCATTGTGTGGTTAGCAATAGTCCCTGTCCTCTACAGTTTAATGATCCATGTTTTGCTTTGTGAGATGACTTTGAGTTAAAACCAAGACCTACGTTTTGATAGTACAACATGCATCATCTCCTTTTGAAATAAGAGATGTAAAAAAGTTCTATATGAGTATAAACATTTCTGTGTATGCATGATGTTTCCCGATGTGCAGTTCTTTTTTATATTTGTTACCAGTTTAGATTGCATTCTGGCATTCTCTATATCATTGGTCCTAGATATAGTGTTTCCAATACATTGCATCATGTTTCCTATTGTACAGTTCATTTTTACATTTGTTACTAGTTTAGATTCCATTCCAGCTAGCTTTATATCATTGGCCGCAAAGAAAGTGTTTTGTATGGATTGCAGCCATGCAGTACCCTTTCAGTGAGCAAATGTATCCCTACATCTCTTTATTGTTACGCTGTGTATGAATAAACTTTAGGCCTATATCATTAGATGCATTGCTACTGTAACCATCCACCACCCTCTTAAAACATATATACATGCTTGTGCCTCCAAAACATTGTTCAGCTCTCTTATGTTTTAATGTGCACATACACCATAAATGCACTCTCTCCACAGAGCTCTTCCTTTTATAATAACATTCTTAAAGTTACCTTCTCTTCAATGAAGAAATATCTGCATAAGTCTCTATATAAATGCAATTCTGTAGTTGTTTTCTTGTATTATGCAACCAATTTGTTCCTGATTATTATAATGTTCACTGCCCTTTCAGCTTTCTTTTTTAGAGATACATTTGTTTTCCAACAGCCATATAAAGTACATGGCCATCTTTCATATTTTCATATCTCTTCTGATTAGCTAGTCCACCACACTATTAGTGCACAAATACATATTTGTAGCTACACAGAGATTCACACAGTGTAACCACTCTTTTTCTAGTATACACTAAGCAATCTCCAGTCTGTCTGTGTATTAATACTTCTTCATTCCCTCACCTATGTACACTATAAATAATGGAATCTTCTCTTCTCTCTCTCTCTCTCTCTTATATTATTTTCTACCACTTCATCAGTGTAAAAATGCAGTTTTTTTGCTTCCATAGAGACAGCTGTTCCATAGCAACCTTCCTTTATTGTAAGATACTGTCATGCCAGCCCATCTACTATAATATCTTGCTCTTGTCACTGTGTCACCAAAGAGATGCATACCATTATTTCTTCCTCTCACTCTTAATTCAGGATGTTGAAAACATCTAATACTGTCTTACTGTATAAGCTCACCTTTATGGCTTCAAGGTTCTGCCCTGCATATATAGAATCAAATCATTGTATTGTAAAATAACTGTCTGCTATGTGATCAATTTAATTTACAATTATAGCACTTTAAGTTAGGTACCACCTTTTCATTGCAACAATCCATACCTATTTGCAGGCAAAGAACACAAAGATTGTTATCAATGATGGTGTTTAGTACTTTCCTATCTCTTTAGATAGGCTGTTGCAGCCAACCATCACTTTCCTGTTTTAGACCATCTAATTGTATTTCATCAGAGGAGAGAGTCTTGCATTTTGTGACTAGTGTATCATTTGAGTATTCTTCAGGTTGTTAAAGAAAAAATACAGGCAGTTTCAAATGCTTCTAGTCCCCGTGCATATTTTTATTCTGCCTTCTTCTAAACAAAATGTGCTACATATCATGCAATGCCTATAGTTAAAAGTTAGCATATTTTAGATTTTTTGGAGTATGCTACACCACCATTCTTAAAATTATGAAACGTAATTGTTTTATTAAGAAAGTATGACATATCATTCATTAACTCTTTTAACAATAGACTTATGCATGACTTCATTCTATGCACATCGTGTGTGTTTACATTAAACAATATTCTTTGCTCTTATCAATGAATGCATTTTTCAGTCCTTGGAGTTATAACCACCACTCCCAGGCTATGTCTATTCATATTGTGGTTCTTCAACCATCTTCTGGGTCAACATCACTTGATAAGCATATTAGCTGTAGATGTTTGCTCATCCTTATGGTTTAGTGCTTTTCCTGCTTTAAGACTTTGAAGGAATACAACCTGAAGAGTGTTTCTGTACAACTTTAGTCTATCACAGTTCTGAAAAATCTGTCCTTTTTTTGTTAATCCAGCCATTTTATTAAACAGTAATGAAAATGATTCAAACAGTTCTTGCATCTCAGATTAAACCCAATAACACTCATTAATGTGACAGTAGATGCAATACCAAACATCATATAAACAGAACATACACCATAAGTAAAATAACTAAAAGGGTGAATATGCAACCACACCAGATTATTTTTTCTGTGCAAACATTGTAAAGCTCTCTTCCCTGTTTCGATACTTATCATGTGTCCTGTCATGTTGTTAGCATTTCCTCTATGGTTATCCAATTTTTACACTTTTTTATGTATATTTTCAGTTGATTTCCTCTCATCCCCTTCCTTTCCATCTTTTGAATTTCAGAGACTAGGTACTTTACTATGTGGATTTCTAGTTCATTCTGATATTTCATCTTTTAGTTATTGCCTTCTTGGCAACTGTTATGATGATAAAAACTACAAGTTTCTGAGGTGAAGGCATGTTTACTTCTGAGTCAAACCCAATTAACCACATGGTTTGTGTAAGCTGATTTCCATCCCCACCACTTCAAACAACGCCTTTTTAATTCATTGCTTAAAATCACTCCACTTCCTTCAATCCAAGAAAGTGTGACACAATGTCCATCTCTTCCCTATACCTCATGTCCAGCACCACAAAGAGTTTGCCAGGAGCATAAACTGTATTCTCACTGAGAATCTTTGACTTCTATTGGTATATCTAGTAACAGAACAAACTTGCTTGCAATACCCAAAAGAAAATTTTCTGTCCATCTCTTACTTTAATTTCTACTTCTGTTCAAGCACTACTTTCCTGTTGATCTGCCTAATTCCCTGATATAGGGAGTTTATCAATTACTACAAACCAAAGGACTAGACCTTTCCAATGTAAGCATATCCATTAAAACTGATTTAAACATTAGAGTAGCTGGAATTATACCAGCTTTCCTCACCATTAATATCAATCTGTGTCATACTATATTATTTTTTAATCGCTCTGCCATCTTTACCATTCATTACTTCTTCTCATTTGTTGACAAAACCAAACATTAGTTTGTCTTTGCATCTAGCTTCCTCCTACTGTCGTATCCTGCTGCCTGCTTCTTGATAACCCTATTGTCAAGCTATATCCTCTCCACAGAACCATATGCTCATTTTTCAAGAGGAGCCTAGCTATGGCATCAATATTTAAGAATTCCAGCAGTCTTTTCTGCCCTACTATTCATTTCCACGCAACCCAAGGGGCTTGATCAGAGTGAATTTCCAGTAGATTATAGGTTAACATTTAGGCTTATATCCATCCTTATGCAGCAACTAAATTCAATCTGACTGCCTCAAAATACTTCTGTGAGTCCCCCATCTTTTGTAATTATCAACCTATCACATTAAAGCACAGATTTATTCCCCTCCCACATAAACTCTGTTGCTAAGTTCTTAACTGTTTTGTTTTCTTTTTTTTTTTTTTTTTTTTTTTGGCAGTGGCAAGTGATGGCTTAAAAAATTATGCCAAAGTGGCAACATAAAAAAGTTTACCACCTATATTTCTTGATCCAACTCCAATTTTATGATTTCCATTTCTTAACTTATTTGTAACTGGAAACAAAGTCCCTTTTCAATGGAGGCCTGGGGAGAAAAGCCCCCATGATTATATTAAAGATACATATATCTATATATCTATATATATATATATATATATATATATATATATATATATATATATATATATAGATATATATAGATAGATATATATATATATATATATATATATGGGTCTAGGTTAGAAGATCGACAGCCGACATCACCGACAACGGATTAGCGGGTGCCAGATGATCGACATTCGGAAGACCGACTCTACGGATGAAAACGCTGACGCCAGGGATAGTGACTTGGAAAGAAGGCTGTGTGAGTATGCGGTGGTGACGGACGTTAGGGTGCGAGTAAGGTAAGTGTGGATAGTGACAGTCTTTGGGGATAGGGGTGGGTTAAGTGAGTTAGGGTTAGGGCACGGGTTAGGTAAGTGGGCGATAGTGGTATGTTTTGGGTTAGGGGCGGGTTAAGTGAGTTAGGGTTAGGGCGCGGGTTAGGTAAGTGTGCGGTAGTGGTATTTTTTGGGTTAGGGGCGGGTTAAGTGAGTTAGGGTTAGGCACGGGTTAGGTAAGTGTCTTGTAGTACTATTTTTTGGGTTAGGGGCGGGTTAAGTGAGTTAGGGTTAGGGCGTGGGTTAGCTGAGTGTGCGATAGTGACGGACCTTAGGGTAAGGGTTTGGGTTAGGGTTGTACATAGTTGTGTGTGTGAGGTTTAGTGTGGGTTTGTGAGGATTTTGGTGTGCTTGTGTTCTGTGTGTGGTTTTGGATAGGGATGTGTTTTGTTAGTTGATTGTTGTTATTGTGGTGTGTGCAGTGTATGGGGTTTCGTGTTTGTGGACTGTCGGTTACTTGTTTGTCGGGCATGTGAGGTGTCGTGGTTATGGTTTGTCGATTATGTGGTGTCGATGTTTCTGTTGTCGGTGAAAGTAGCTGTCGATGTTATAACCTAGAACCATATATATATATATATATCTATATATATATATATATATATATATATATATATATATATATATATACACAAACACACATGCAAATGTATGCACACACACACACACACACACACACACACACACACACACACACACACACACACACACACACACACACACACACAATCATGTAGACTCATATGGGTTCACCTACTGTTGTCAAATGGTGTTTTGGTTGAAATCTGTTTAGTCAACACAGTTTGGTAGACTAAATGGATGGTCAACAGATGACAAAAGAAACAGATCAAACAATTCTCTGGTTTGGAAAATCTGCCCTTTCTCAGATAGTGTCAATCTCAGAGTTAGTATATATATATATATATATATATTTAGTAGGGGCACTCCCTGCATGGAGAACTATGTTTTCTTTTTTCGTTTCTGTTTTTTCATTTTTTTTTTCAAATATTTTTTTTTCTTCTTCTCTTGTTCTGTTTGCATATTTC
Source organism: Protopterus annectens (assembly GCF_019279795.1). Lineage (NCBI taxonomy): Eukaryota > Metazoa > Chordata > Ceratodontiformes > Protopteridae > Protopterus > Protopterus annectens. Next base: position 975,398,175 of record NC_056731.1, read on the forward strand.
AATTCCAGTCATTTTACAAACCACAATTCAATTACATTGTAGAAGAGTTACAGTCCTACTTAGGTACATCTTGTTGCAAGAGAATTTTCAGTGTTACAACAAAATATACAAAGTAGATAACCTATATGCAACGTATGCAACAAGTGCTACATAAATTTAAAATTCTGATTTATATTTGTGCCACGGTTTACATACTATTTATAAGTGCTATATATAAAGTTTAGATTAGACACACACTCACAAAAGAATATTCCCTGGATTTACTAATCTTCCGTGCAGGACTAGCTTAGTCCTGCATGGAAGCGACCATTTAGGAGCAGGACAGCAGCACACCATGCATATTAATGAGGCGTGCTCCCCGAGCTCCTAGGTTTACATGGAGAATGTAAGAGTGCAGGAGGCATGTCTGAGAGCAGAGCTGTCAGAATAAACATGCCCCAGCAATGCAGAACAGCAAAAAGGGGTATGCAATGAGATAGACTGCTCACAGGTGACCGCATATCCCCACAATAGAATGTAGAAACAAAATGAAGAAACCCTTTTTTATTTTTAAAATCCGATTACAGCTAACTGTAGGTGCGCGGCTGTGCCCATCGCTTAGATATGGTTAAAGCAGCTTAAAGGCTGAAGAGGATAAGAAGGAAGATATACACAAATGAAGCAGCATAGCAATAGTGTACTGGGCAGAGCAGGCATTCCCGGTTCGAGTCCCACAACAGCACATTCCATTTTACATGGTAAAGCACGTTATGACCAATATTTTTGTTGCATAACCCACTAAATAATATATATTTATGAACTGGAGTACTGCAGTAAATGCACATGTGAGGTGTCAGCGTCTTAATGAATAAGGCACTAGTAAGCAGGTTTAAGCACAAATTAGTAGTGGTAAGCATATTTAAACATTAGTAAGTGGCCTTAAGGCCATTTGCGCAGCAGTAAGCAAAGCCTACACTAGCTAAGCAATTCTAAAGCTAACCCTCTGTAAGCAGATATAATGACAGGTTAGTAGTGCTTACCATCATGCAAACCCGCTTACAACTGCTCAAAAGTGTCTTAATCACTCTGTATCCAATTGCCCTTGTTCTGCCCATTAACAAAATAAACAGCCAGTCAGGTCTCAAACCCAGGACCCTGTATACCATGGCCCCATTAGTTATCCACCAAGCCATCACAGAAGTACAATGAGACAGTAGCAAACAAGTCCTCACCATAGTATAACCAAACTGAATTTGTGAAAGGCATCAGTATACAGTCATATGTACCATAACCCACTACATAACATAAATATGTGAACTGGAGTACAGGAGTAAGCACAGAAGTGAGGTGTAACTGTAATAGAGTGTTGAAGTCCCCAATAAAACACAAGGACCCCACAGAGTGTACGTACACATTAATCATGGATATCAGGCATACATATAAGGTGTAATGAATAATAACACAAAGCCAAAAAAGCATTATAATGAAAGTCTAATGTAAGCAATGCTAAGCATTGCACAGGCCAGCTTAGGAGGTGTGAGCAATTTTTAGACCAGTGGTATACCCCTTTAAACAATGCCAGCCCTAGATAAGCAGGTTTGGCCACAGCTTAGCCTTTTCAAAACTGGCTAATCACGGAAACGTGGGGGGAATCAGCCCTACTTAAACCAAAGAGATGGGAATACATCTCATAACTGGTTGTAGCTTCCCCTTGCAGGCAGTATGGCAGTAAGGGGAGAAGGTGTGTGCTTCCGGGCACAGCACTGGTGCATCCAGGAGTGCAAGGTCATGGCAGGACTCCTAGTTAAAGACCATGCTCAGAGACTGCTGCAGGGCCAGTACCAGGGCTCCCAATATAAGGCGGGGGCCTGGGACCGTCTCGCCCATGACCTCAAGTGCCACTGGCATACCCCAAACTGGTGAGCAGGTCAGGCACCACTATGCCATCCTGAAGCGGTGTAAGGGGGAACTCTTGGAGGAGTGACTCCAAGATGCTAGAGTGGCAGGGGATGTTCCAGCCATGTGTAAGTATCACCCCAGTATGTGTATAATAATTGCCAGCTCAGGTATATCATGGATAGGTATGGCTAAATATTCCTCTTATGTCCCCCACAGCTGCAATGGAGCGGGTCGCGAACCCATAGGTCCACATCTGTCGCCTGGAGAGGTTGTGATGTGAGGCAGGTCAGTAATATTCATGCATTTACTGTCATAGGAAATAAAACTAAAAGTAGTAGCAAATCAATTGCCTGTATAAAACCAGTATTCTTCAAGGCGAGTACTGCATACACTAGAGAATATGGCAGGAAGAGTCTCATATTGTTTGTATGTCAATAAAAGTGTAATATCCTGATAAAACAGATCTAACTGCTGAACTGCATGTGTATATACTGGTATCATATGGTAATGTAGATTTGCAATCATGTAATTGCACTGTTGTAATAAGCACTGTTACCCACACCATGCACCATAAATTGAATGTGTAGGAATGCCTGCATATAACAGGTGTAATCCCCTGATGCCATTTAGTACAACTGAGAGACACATAGACAGTAAACAGGGAAAATGCAGACAACAGAAACCGAATAGCACATGCAACTGAGATGTGAACTGTGGTTTTTTTAGCACACACAGCCACGGTTCGAATCCTGCCAGCGGTAGAAGTCTGCATACAGAATCATATCTCACAATTGTACAGATATGTCCAGAATGTCTATTAAAGTAGCCCATATCTATTACCTGTCAACCTGTCCCGCTGGGAAATCAGTGGGATGATCCCAGATGTATAGGTAGCAAACAGGACATACAACTGATTGACACACATTTATGACAACAAACCTAGCACACTAGCAACTCCCCAATACCTTATGTGACTAAGAAGCCAAGTATGTCCCATTTACACCCCAACTAAAGCTGTAGTCAGAGTGTGTACAGTAACAGAGTGAGATGTATGTGCATAATAGTAATGTGGAATCTGGTACTGTGTGTGGGAACATTCAGGTAGTGCTAATAAACCTTCCTCCCACAGGTCTGTCAGATACCAACACTGTGCCCAGAAATACAAGAATGATATGCAGTTGCTCTGAATAATAAGGTATTACACATCACTGTCGCCCACATTGTCCTACAACATATAACTGTGTAGGAAATCTGTATAAGAGTGTTGTCATACAAGGTCAGAATGCAAAAGCACAGGGGATTAATAAGACAGGAAGCAGATAGGAGATATACAGCAATATCTATAGAGCAGACACAACTGTGATGGACAGTGTTTAGGTTGTAGCAGACACAGCCATGGTCTGAATCCTGGGAGTGGAATTAGGCTGCATACAGAATCATACCCCACAACTGTACAGATGAGACCAGAATGTCCAATATATGTGTCCATATCTGCTGCCTATCCCCCTGTCCCCCTGGTAAGTCTGTGGGATGATCCCAGATGTGTAGCCAGCAAACAGGGAATACAAGTGATTGTTGAACATCTATGAGAACACACATGTGACTGTAGCAACCCCCAAAACTATTAGGAGAGTAATAATTCAGGTATGTCCTGTGTACACTCCCATGCCGTCAAGCTGTGACCAGAGTGTGTACAGTAACAGAGTGAGATGTATGTGCATAATACTAATGTGTAATCTGGAACTTTATGTGGCAACAATCAGGTAGTGCTAACAAACATTGCTCCCACAGGTATGTTGGATACAAACACTGTGCTGAGAAATACAGGCCATTATAACCTGTACTGGTACTGTTCACTTTGGTATTGTAAGGAATTGTGAGTGTTGCAGTTTTTCTGAATAATAAACTATCACTGGTCACTGTCACCTACACTGTGCTACATAATATAACTGTGTAGGAAAGCATGTACATGTGTGCGTCAGGTCACTAAAGGTGGAAGAGGGCAATATTCTAGATATGTCCAGGCACACCAGCATGTGGTCAACACATGGCCAGAGTCTGTGCAGAAAGAGTTGGATAGCATAGTGCAAAAAATCAACCTGGAGTCCGGGAGTATGTGGAGAAACAGTTAGTGTTAACAAACATTCCCTCCACAGGTTTACCAGGTAAGAGGTGTATACTGCAGGTAAAACCGGGTCATATGTAACATTGATGACAGCCACATCACTGTCCAAACTAAGGCTATAGGGTAGTGTAGTAAGACTTGTAAGGTACAGATAACAGCACTGACTAGGAAAGTAATGTGGACTACAGGAATATTCTAGTTGTTAATTTAAATCTACCCCCCCCCCTTATCTCCAACAATAATCAACATACCCACCCCAACCGGTATGTAATGACTCTGATAATGTCCAATTGTTTGATAAATATTTGCATGGTTCCCATGCATGTGCTACATAGAATTATTCCAACATTGGTGGCATAGTGCCATCAATGTACCTGCATGCTGTTCTTATTACCACTGTGGTCCCATATATGCATGTGTTCTGTTTGCTATGCAACTGTTCTGTATCTGGTGCCTGGGTTAATGGGAATATCTATGCATGCTGTTATACCTAACCCTGGAATGTGTTGACTATTACTAACCCACAAATGATGAAGAAATCTAAACACTATAGCACGCTTGGGAAGGCTGGTCACAGCAGACCCACCTGTCCCACATCAGCTGGCCGTGGCACTGGGCACCAGCTTGTCTGGGGCCCAACCCAGGACCTACCTGTCCGTTGGTCCTGCACCACCTTCGGGTGGAACTGGGTCAGGGGATGGTGCTCGCCCCCCCTGGGAGTGGGCATGGACAGGCACCTGTCACCCGTCGCCAGGTCGGGGTCGTGGGTAGAGTGATCAATGAGCAGTTTGATGATCTTCTACACCAGCTGGAGGGCCACATGTTGCAATTAGAGAGTCAGCCTGGCTCTGCAACTCAGCCCCCAGCACAATCACCTTTGGGGCTGTGAAGGTGCAGTAGTGACTGGCCATGGGTGAGGACATCAGTCCTACTGTTACCACTAGGGGGATTGTGGGCTTCTGATACCCCAACACCCCACCCCATCAAGGTGTTTACCCCCCACATGTGTCATATACTACCCCTGTATGCATCTTGTTTGTCTTGTCTGTTAACCTACCCAACCTACCTCCCCAAAAATACCTACTACCCCTCCCCAACATCCCACTCTAACCTGAAAAGAAAAGGTCAATCTGTTCCCACAAAAAAATCTCGCCCCATACATAGCTATCCATTTCGCACATGTGTCCACTGGACACATGTACTCCGGTCTAATTGGCATCACAACTTATTATTGTTGCCCTCACACCTCTCCCAGGGATTTGAGTGTCCAAATCTACCTCCAATTGCAGTGTATATGCACAGCTGTTGCTATAGTAGAAATGGGCAGCTATGGACCTTCCCTACAGCCTTCCTGCACATCCCTGGCTATTTCCCCTATGGTCTTTCCCTCATTGTGCCCTTTTTTTCACCACTTTCCTATCAACCCCATTTTCTTTTCTTTTAAAGAAATTAGCATGGGGGTAAGCTGCAGTAAGCGGGTTTAAGACTGTTTGCATGGGGGTAAGCAATGTCTACACAGGTTAAGCAATTCAGAAGCGAACTAAGTATAAGAAACTGTAACCAGAAGTTAGCAGTGCTTACCTCCATGCAACCCCGCTTACAACTGCTTTAAAGTGCTTTAATCACTCTGTATCCAACGGCCCGTGTTCTGCCCAGCAACAAACTATACAACCTCTGCAATTCTTGAACCCAGGACCCTGGATGCCATAGTCAAAGTGATTGACCACTAAGCCATGCTAGAGATACATAAACCTGATGCTGTCAGATACATATCATCCAGCCCAATCATGCAACAGTACAGAGAATGTATACCAACATTTAGATGTATGTATGTGTAAATATATTAATATCTAGACAGATACAACATATCTATATATGTATATATATATATATATATATATATATATATATTTACAAATATATACATATATGTATATATATATATATATATATATATATATATATATATATATATATATATATATATATATATATATATATATATATATATATATGTATATATATAAACATGTATACATGCAAATGCCTACATTGTCACATATATATGTCTACACATATATGTCGACATATACACAGCAAGTTTCATATATGTATGCAGATATATATCTATGTAGGTATATACGGACATAGTTATATATATGTAAGCAGATATATATATCTATATAGGTATATATAGCCATACATCTGTAGATAGCAATGGTAGATTAACAAAAGCATATATGTTCACATGGACTGTTAATAGGGTTGAAAGGCTCCAGACAATATAAGTCTTGTACTAATAGGCATTCCCCCTCACACAGCCAAACACGTCCACCCAGCAATACACTACCAAGTGCTGCAGATCCCATAACCAGTACCTGACACGACATGGGCACAAGATGTTAACAGTACTACATCCCACCTGTATGATGTCAGGCTGGTATTGGTAACATATCATGCAGTACAGTCTGGCTCCTACTGGAAATATAAAATGTGGAAGCTATCAACATCCCCAGGATACATATACACAGGTTCATATATGCAGATACAGATACATACATATATATATATATATATATATATATATATATATATATATATATATAGATATATATATATATATATATATATATATATATATATATATATATATATACATGTGACTACACATACACACACAGAGATAATGTACAGTAAGATACAGATGTAGAAGGTGCACACAATATGGAACAGCCACTATGTCTACAGTTAACACCTTAACAACTGGACACTGTATGGGCCACCCATACAAATGACAATCATTGCCTGCAACATATACCCACAGAGAGGTCATAGGAAAAAACACCACACACAGATTTACAGAAATGGAAAACCTTTATTTGTGTACTATTACAGTTCTATATGCCATGTCATATAGTTGTTCAGACACTGACATCCATATAAACAGAATAATGCAACTGTGAAACAGTTATACTAATACAGTAGTCTGGAAAGATTCACGACTGTTGCTGTCCAGGCCAGGCCCTTCAAATTGTACAATAGTAAAGACAGACTGGGCCACAGAATACCAAACTATCAACAGTAAGAAATGCAGGTGTATAGTGCAGCAGCCTCCATCTACACTCTGTACAAAATCACTAGGTGGTAAAGACTTCAGATGACCAAATGGGATGTAACTGTTACATAACAAGCCATAACTGACACCATCACAAGCACACTGATAAACAGAACAGTCTGTATGGCAGGAAGCAGTAGGCCTGCATTAACCCAATTTATGTAAGTAATGTAAAAATAGGTGAAGTGTATGGTACTGTACATCCAGATACCTTAAGGCAGCTCACCCCTGATACCCCGACATTTTGTAAAAGCCTAGGTCATTTATGGTGCATCCCCCCCTACACACAATAATGCAGGGACATATACCACTGTTACATACACTGGCCTCTGGAATGCATAAGGGCACACATGTACTGTGTAGGTGAAGCCCACACATATATGGCCACAGCCCTTCCATATGTGTGGGGGATACAACAGCAGTGGACTTCTTGGCAGCAATGGCAGTGTGATATAATCACAGGCCACTACAGAACAACCCCTAACAGCATGTCATATGTGCAAAGCTTGATATGTAGGTGGAGGACAGAAGCTGGAACACAGGCCCATATGTGGAAAACTGTTGCCATACAATAAGCAAGTCTCTGGAGTTACCGGATAGTCTGCAGCATACGGAATTGAGGTTAGAAAAATAAATGTATGTAGCTATGTACTGATAGGACTCAACACACACACTCCCAGTGAAATATCTGACACAGGACCTGTGTGGTGGACAGATAAAACATGATAGGCACACCTCTGGCCACCAAGAGGATAGGCCCACAGTTGAGAGCTATGCAGACAGACTGCATTCCAAGGTAAACTAGTATGTAAACACACACCCTGTAACACCAGTACTATACAAAGCATAACTACTCACACTCTGTCTATACTTCTGGAACCTCCTACAAATATGTAGCTGGCCTGAGTGTGGTGATTCTCCTGTAAGAGGTATTGCTACCTGCTGTCTGTAACACTGATGCGCACACATAGGAAGGATGTCCATCACACAGGAAAGGTAAAGGGAACATGCCCACATGATGTATGGATTTATAGTAGGTGGTTGCCATGACAGTCGTAATTGGAAGTACTACACAGCAAGCTACATGCAGTTAGCAAGTGTAAGACACTGATTGGTGTAGAGGCCATCACCTGATCAAGTGTATCACCTACTAAAGCCAGGTTACAATCTATTCAAAGCAGCTCAATTGAGCTTACCTTATTGATCATGTAGATCTTTGAGAACCCGATTGACGAACAATTGTACTGTGGGGTTCATTGGTGGCATAAAAGTTGATTTCTTCAATCTAAATACATCATCCGTACAGGATGTTTTCCATGTGGTCACTGTGTTCATTGTAATAGAATTAACAAAATCAAGAGTTTTAGTACTCGGAATACAGCAGGGTTTATGATATAAATTTTTTTGCTAATTGCTCCTCAGACTGGGTGATATATCTTGCCACGTGTTCCTGCGGGGCCTTTTATGTAGGTCAAACCTCTAAGTCATTTAAATTTCATGTCAGCCAGCATTTAAGTGATATCAAACATAAAAGGATTACAAATGCCCTATATAAACATTGTGTAATACATTTGTCTGCTGTTTACAGATTTACTATTATAGATATTATCTTAGGTAAGAGGAATAACCCTATAGGTTGGCATACTATATTGGATAATAAAGAGAAGAAGTGGATAGTTAGACTGGGGGGATTATTCCCACCTGGACTTAATGGATTATTATGATCAACCTATGCAATGCCTTGTTATTAATTGTGATTTGTATTTATTGTGGAATTGGAGATTATTTCATTGACACTAAAGAAGGCTTTGTCTTAGCAGATGAAACTGGTTTGTCTTGCTTTTACTCAAATTAAAGATTACGTTGGTTCATCTCACCCTCGGTGTGCTGGCTACAATTTTTGGATTATGTTCAACTGAACAATTGCTATGGACAATAGTGTCTGTCCCTGTGGGTAGTGGGCCATAGCTGTTAACTGTGCAGGTCAGCACTGACAGACAAGATGTAAGCCATCACAGTGTGTGTTGTGTAATACATAGCCAATAGCTGGTGGTGGAAGTAATTCCATTATGATGGGCATGTAGGAGCCATGGCCCACCACACTGGCAGGATACTCAGGTGAATCTGTAATGTAGCATGCTGGAAAGCCATAGGTGTGTAATAGGGTTACCTGCAATCAAGTCCCACATATAACCCACTAATGTCAGGCCATGTACATATGTGGCACCTGTCTGTGGTGTAGCAAGTCCGAACAGTGCAGCTGTGCAGGAAGGTGTTGTGAGATTTTGAAGCTGATGTCTGAATGTACCCCACATATAGGTATGCATATGTGTACATATGTCACATATATAATATATAAAGATATATATGTATATCAGCATGTATATCCAGAAATATACATATACCCATGTGTAGACATATATATGTGCACATATATACATCACATATATCTACACATATATAGATATATGCCTATATGCAAATGTCTACAGATGGACAAACACGCACACAAACATATATGTATGTAAAGACATGTCCCCTATATCACTACCATAATGATGTGTGCTATGTGCGAGGCAGCAGCACACATAGCAATACACACAGATATCTACAGCTGGCAGTGTGTGCACCATGGATGGGTATGCCACATGTTACTCCCTTGTTGGCACCACATTGCCCCCGTCTGTGAAGTATGCAATGGGAATATGGGGAAGGATGGCAGGTACACATGTGGAAATGTTCAGGATTGGTAGATATAGAGGATAGTCTACAGGGGTGGTATGTGACACTTGTGGTGGGTAAACACCGTGGATGGTGTGTGTATTCTGTGATGTGGATGCCCCATGGTCCCCAATATTGGCACAATGGGAACAAGCCTCTGACCCACTGCCACTCACAACAGCAGTCCACGTCCTGAAGGTGCCTGGTCTGGAGGCTGAGCAGGAGGAGCATGTTGGCCATGTGAATGTGTACTGGGTGCCTCAGACTGCTGTAGCACATCCCTCATATGTCTGTGGAGCCTGGTCTGGAATAGATCCTAGACCTGAGCTCAGGGGACAGAAACATGTCTGTGTGTGCCCTGAGGGAGGGGGACAACATCCCTTAGGTGGTTCCACTTGATGGTATTTCTGTAACAGTACACAGGGAGGCCCCAGGTTGGGACACACATGTGATGTGGCCAGGTATCATGGGCAGATGGGTGTGGAGAGGTGGATCAGCTGACCAGTAGAACATATACATGTTATTGTGTCACTGTGTTAGAACATTTGCTTTTAGTAATAGTCTACACAATCCTGGTACATGTCCAACAGCATGCATATATATCCCCAATAACACAGACTGTCAGATGTGCAGCAATCTCAGAGCAGCCATACCACTGGCATATATGCAACCATAGTGGCCCTGACAATGGCATGCAGGTGAATAGTCTGTAACAGGCCAGCAATGATAGTGTCCACACAGGGGACATGGCTACAATCACATAGTAGAAGGTGTGGTACAATACAAAATCTGTCCAAACACTAGTTAAGCTGTAGCCATACCTAATGAGTTGTGTGTACAGTCTGTTGAACCTGATATGGTGGGGGGGGGGGCAGGGATGTGTATTACAAACTGTGGTAACCTTGCCGTATGAGTTGCTCAGACCTGTTTCCATTTTTATGTCGTTCAGCCAAGATGGCACATACATGGTTGCCCACCTATTCCAATGCTGAGAATGACGTGTTGATAGCACACATAATCCAGAAATATCCACTGCTGTTTCGCAGGCACGTCATGAGTAGCAGGAGTGGACTGCCCTGTTAAACGACCTAGTCAATGCACAGCCTGTAGCTGGTAAGTATGTTTTATGTAGATGCATGCCAGCACACTGGGCATGTAATGGTGATGGTATATTCCATGCACACATCTAACAAACCTACCCTGAATGCATGCTGTACATGTGTATGCATTGTTGCTGTGAAATGCATGGTCTCACAGGGGCGACCATGATGGGGTATTAAAATGGCATGTCAGGCACCTGCATAATAACTAACATCCTGTCATTGTGAAAGTGTCCACAGGGAGTAACATACCGGTGGCAGACATGGCCTACAGTAGTGACATGTTCTGAACAACACCCATATACAGTGCAACACCCATGTATATACTTGTAGCACAATAGCAACTGCTGCAGAGATACACTATGGCATACGGCATTACAATAGTCCACATTATCGGCTGGGTCTAGGCTGCAACATGTGGTGTTCAGTGTATGGGCCACTGCAAAGTGACACACATGTATAGGGCTTACCTGTCATGCATCTACATAAAAGTTGAGGGAGGGGGTTTTCAGCATGACACACCAGTGCACTGCAGCAGGGATCCTAAGGATGGTAGGAATGGCTCTATCTACACATAGTCAGGCTCAGGACCTGTGGCAGCCATAACCCTACCCACACAGCAATAGTGACGGCAATGTGTGAACACCATGGGATGTGCTCATGAGTTGACCTTGCAATCATATAGAATAGGGGGACATGTGTAGGGCAGACTGAACATACCCTGGCAAAAGCAGATGGCCCACACTGGTATACTCCTGCCAGGAGCAGTGACTGCTGTAGTACACAAAACAAGAGGTGTGATATACCGTCATGATAAGGGTGCGCACACATATGTTACATCCTGGGTCTTGGCCATTCTCCAATCAACCCAAGGCTGTCTCGTTGCCCTGTGTTGTGAGACCCTGCATCGGTGAAACACTAAAGTGCTGTCAGCTACACTAGTTCCCCTCAGCAAAAGTTACATCCTCTGTCTTGGCCAACCGCCAGTCAACCCAAGGCAGTCTCGTTGCCCTGCACTGTGAGACCCAGCATCGGTGGAACACTAAAGTGCTTTCAGCTACACTAGTTCCCCTCAGCAAAAGTTACATCCTGTGTCTTGGCCAACCTCCAATCAACCCAAGGCTGTCTCATTGCCCTGCACTGTGAGACCCTGCATCGGTGGAACACTAATGTGCTTTCAGCTACAGTAGTTCCCCTCAGCAAAAGTTACATCCTGTGTCTTGGCCAACCTCCAATCAACCCAGGGCTGTCTCGTTGCCCTGCACTATGAGACCCAGCATCGGTGGAACACTAAAGTTCTTTCAGCTACACTAGTTCCCCTCAGCAAAAGTTACATCCTGTGTCTTGGCCAACCTCCAATCAACCCAAGGCTGTCTCGTTGCCCTACACTGTGAGACCCTGCGTCAGTGTAGCACTAAAGTGCTTTCAGCTACACTAGTTCCCCTCAGCAAAAGTTACATCCTGTGTCTTGGCCAGCCTCCAATCAATCCAAGGCTGTCTCATTGCCCTGCATTGTGAGACCCTGCATCAGTGGAACACTAAAGTGCTTTCAGCTACACTAGTTCCCCTCAGCAGAAGTTACATCCTGTGTCTTGGCCAACCTCCAATCAACCCAAGGCTGTCTCGTTGCCCTGCACTGTGAGACCTTGTGTCAGTGGAACACTAAAGTGCTTTCAGCTACACTAGTGTATGTTAGAGTTGCATTTAATCTGTCCTCCAAACTTAAGACTGTTTCCCCTTTCACTGTACTTGTACACACTACTGCCCCCCCCCCATTTCTCTCTTCCTATAGTACTCCTACGGCAATTACTTAAAACTACTTTCTCTTGGAAAAAGTTTAACTATGTATCTGCAGCCCATACATCTTTTGTTTTTCCCTGCAGAGGTTGTGGTCCTTTTCACCACTCTGTACTAGATTAGTAGTATAACATTTGTAGTTATTAGGTAAATACTGCATCACACTTACCTGCAATTAATTTAGCTTGGTTTTCCTGTTTTCCTTTTAGCAGCTGGCTTAGTCCAGTTTTTCTGACTCTCAACCTTGCATTACTTTGTGTCTATCACTTCCCCCAATTTGAACCTGCACACCTCCCCACCCACTTCTGCTTAATTACAGAGATATCAAAAAGCCTGATGTAGAAAGTCACCATCATACTCTTAAAATTTTTGTACATTTAAGTGCATCCAGGTGTTTCCCTCCTTGCTGCAAAGTTAAAGACTAACCTCCTCCTTACCAGAAGATGCCCCTGAAGCTGACTCCTTGCCTGGCTTCACAAAGCTTGTACTCCTAATGTTTTCATAGGTTCATAGGTTCATAGGTTCATACTAGGCTATCTGCCCGAGGGCATTTACAAGCCTAGCCCATAGTTTTGTGGCTTACGCCACCCCTTTAGTATGGGGAACTATACCCATTATTTTGCTGTGCCTCTGTTGAGCAGTGACACTGAGGTAATCCCTGGGGTATATCTGCGATCTCCCATCCATTGGTCAAGATTTCTCTTGAACAAGGCCAGCAGTGCTCTGCCTCACATATACCGGGATTTTATTCCACAGCATAGGAGTCTTTGGGTGATGAATCTATCCTCCAGCACGTCCTATTAATAGCCGTGTCGAGGTTTAAGTCTCCGCCCTTGTGGCTCTGACGGATCTAGATTTTTGAGGTGAAGCATATTCATCAAATCTGGGTTTGACATGGCCTTGTATGTTAGGCAAAGGTCACCTCTGAGCAAGCGGTGGCGACTGAATAGAGCTGGAGTTCTTTCAGTCGGGCAGCATAGGACAGATGTTTGAGACCCTTTATCCTTTTGGTGAGGAACTTTGTGGCCTCTCCAGCTGCTGCAAGTGTCGGGTCAGATACATTCGAATGGGGCATTGTACTCAATCATTGGTCTGATGAGTGATGAGTATAGGAGACTATGACCTCCCTTGATTTAGATGAGAATCCTTCATGATAAGGTGGGCAATGTAGAAGGTCTTCCTAACTACTTTAGCTACATGGGTGTCGAATGACAGACTACTATCAACCTGGGTCCCCAGGTCCCTGATAACTTCTTCTGTACTCAGTGGATTGCCACCTATTTGGTAGCTAGGGGTAACCTTGTTTTCCCGAAGGGTATGACTATGCATTTTTGGCATTTAACTTTAGGCCATGGCTCTGGCACCAGTTATCCGTTTCTGTGAGACCCTTCTGAAGGATATCTGTGTCAGATGTGTTTTCTACTACGGCGCCCAGTTTGCAGTCATCTGCAAACTTTGTCAGCCATAACCCTCCTGTGTTTGCTTGTACTTGGAAAAGTAGATGCCAAACAAGAGTGGGCCAGGACTGAGCCCTGTGGTACACCACTTGTGACAGGCTTTGAGTCTGACATGCCAGCAACTCTGACCCTGTGGGTTCTGTCACTCAGCCAGTTTGCAACCCATCTTGTGATGTATGGGTTAACATTTAAGCTGATGAGTTTTTCAATGATACCCAGTGGGGTATTGTATCAAAGGCCTTCGCCAGATCGAGGTAGGCTGTATGGACTGCCTTTCCTCATCAATGGCTTTGGTGACTGTTTGAAAAAGTCAACCAAGTTTAGAAGGCATGATCTGCCTTTGACAAAGCCAAACTGGGATGGATCCAAAGTCTGCAAATTCCCTATGTCTTTATTTATGAGGTCCATTATGATCCTCTCCATGGCTTTGCAGATAAGGCTTGTCAAGCTAATGGGCCAGTAATTTCCAGGGTTGGAGGCACCGCCTTTGTGAAGTGGGACCACAGTTGCAATGCACCACTCCTGGGTACGTATCCAGAGGTAAGACTATGATTAAACAGCTGTCCTAGCTGTGGGTTTAATTCCTCATTGAGTTTGGAGCACACAGCCGGGGACACCATCAGGTCCCATGGATGCTGTGTTTTTGCTTTGGAGAGCAGTTCTCACTTGGGCATTGGAGATGTTTGGGGGCTGCAATCGCTTGGTATAGATATCTCTCCTTTTGGGGGAGGGGAGAAGTTTGCACTGAACCTGTCAGCCAGTATGTTGGCAATGTCTGTAGGATCAGTAATCTTCACATCATTTTGAACTAGTTCTGAGCATATCTGGGAGTTTCCTCCCAGGTTTCTAACATAGCTAAAGAAGGCCTTATGATTGTCTTTTGAGTCTTTAGCTATTTTTCTCTCAAAATTTGCTTTGGATGATTTTATGAGAGCTCTTAGTTTTTTACTTATAGTGATCAAGGGTGTCTTACCTTTTAAGGATTTTGCTCTATCTTGTAGTAGCTTCCTCCTTTTGTTGTAGAGTTTGTTTATGGCTGGGGTCCACCAGAGTGGACGCTTGCCTTTGGTACAAAGAGTCTTTGTTTTGCTTGGGATTGCCTTATCCATGCAGTCCTGCAGGTGCTGGTAGAAGGCATTTGTAAGTGATTCAGCGGCTTGAGTACTGTTTTCCGTTTTTGTATTTGTATGTTGCAAAATACCTTTATACTACCTTTCTTTAGTGCCTGTAACTGCTTGTTAATCCTCTGATGTGAGATTTAGTAGCCTACCGCAGACCCAAAGTCACTTCCTCCCTCCACCCTTTTGTCCCCTCATCCTATATATTATCCTTTTGGAATAGCTTCTTGTCTACCTCCTCCAGCTGCTATTACTCCCCTGACCACTAGGTGGCAGTCTTTACATACACTATATTCTAGCATTAAAACTAACTATCCCTCAGGTCCTACACCTATTTTTTGGCATTTCAGTACAATTCTAATCCCCTTCTCTGCACATGAGAACCTCACTCTCGCTTTACTAAATTATCTACACATCTGTTTTCACTTTAGTTACTTCTGTATTACGCCAAACACAAAAGACAGCTGATTTTCTTTTGGCTGAACTTACCTTACTGCTCCTGCCTGCTCTGTTCACCCTGCAGGCTCACTCCGCTCCCCTTCACTACCCCCAATTCCCTCACCCCTCTCCCAGGGCACCTATCCTTATACTGCTAGAAGCCACACCCCCACCCGACATCAACTAATAGTTCGACATATCTCGTTACATACTCAACCATCTGTTACTAATTTACTCACACCTTCCACTATCTATACTTTCCTCATTAAAAAAACTCACCTCATATTTTCCCTTCTATAACCCCTTATTTTCTCATTAATTACATTCCCATATTCTCTCATTATGTCAACCCCTGGCTTACTAAAACTCTCTAATTTCCTCCTCTTGCCCATAATTCTTTCCTCTCTATTTCTATCTCATAGCCTCACAGGCTATGAATTCCTAAGCTCATTTCAATTTCAACACTCCTTTAAACAAACTAACCCTTTCTATCTATCAGCCTCACAATCCCACAGTAACATTACATCCTCATCAGCCTACCTTCTCCCACAGTTTCACAGATTAAACCATATTAACTAATTCCAAACCAGAAAAATAGACCTTATTTTATGTAAACTAGCAAACCTTCCACACAATCCTCAGTACCTACTACTACACAATGACATTCACCCAAACCCAGGGCCTGGTAATACCTTCTCTGACTCCCATTCTTCCATCACCTCTATTTCCCATACCCCCTCTTCTTCCTCAAACTCCCTTCTCATTGCCCACCTCAATATTCATAGTTTAAATAACAAAATTACCCATGCCCTAAAAGACTTATATTCCTTTGATATCCTATGTCTCACAGAAATGTGGCTCAATCCAGTTACTAAAGGCAATGATATCATCCCTCCAGGTTATAACATCCTTAGAATTGACCATCCTAACAAAAAGAGTTGGGGGGGTGATATTGTTTAAATCTGAACTACAGGTAACCTCACTAAACACACAACCTCCCTCACCTAGCAATGCTGAAATCTTAATATCTAAGCTCCACATTAATGCTAATACATCTATATACATCATTTGCTCTTACATTCCCCCCAGGCAAAAATATAAGTACTCTTGAAAATATCCTTAACTGGCTTTCCACATCATTCCCAAAGAAACCATTCTCTTTGGAGACTTTAATATTGACTGGAACTGTTGTACTTCTGACAAACCTACATCTCACATTAATCTCTATGGCTTCTATCAAACTATCACTGACCCTACCAGAACCCATAAACCCAGCAAGAAACAAACTACCTTAGAATGGATACTAGTCAACAATAACCCCCAGTCTTACAAAATAGGCATACTTCCTGATGATATTAGTGACCACTCTCTTACCTTTATAACTAGACAAAAAGATTACCATTCCCACTCAACTAAACTTTAGAACCACCCGGAACAAAAAGAACCTGAACCTAGGTAACTTTCAAGCAGAGCTAAAAGCCTGCAATTGGTCACCCCTAAAATATCTACCTCTCAATGAAGCAGTCTCTTTTTTAACAATACATTCCTAAAAATCCTTTAGCACCATGCCCTCTCTCGTACTATTAAAATTAGGAACAAACCTGCTCCCTGGCTCTCAAATGAGACAAGGCAAAAAATGAGACTGAGAAATAAAATCTGGAATATATGGAGAAGTACCAAAGACCCTATTGATCATTTAAACTTTAGAAAGCTCAGGAATGCCACTAAAAATTAATATTCCTGGATAAAAAAAAACTTTTACCTTAAATTCTAACAAACCCAATATCTAAACCCACAAAACTTCTGGGCAGGATTAAATAAATTACTCCATCCTGGACAAGCCAAAAAACCTACCTCCTTTAACTTTGCTCATAATTCTCCCAACCAAATTGCTGATATTTTTAACATTTTTTTTTCAGAAACTGTTCAATCTTTAGCAAATACCTTACCACCTGTTACCACCACTGACTCATGCAAGCCAACCACTGACTCATCCTTGTCAGCCACCCTACCCCAAGTATTACAACTGCAGCCTGTCCCAACATTTCTCATACACTCCCTACTTCTTCAGCTTAAACCATGCACTCCATCAGCTGACCTCCTCCCAGCTGAATACCTTCAAATGGCAGCTGGAGTGCTTGCCTATCCTGTTTCCATTGTAATTAACAAAACCATTACAGAAAGTTCCATCCCATCCCTCTGGAAAGTCTCATATATTATCCCACTGCATAAGGGTAGGAACTCAAATGAACTCTCAAACTTCCACCCCATAGCCTTACTTTCCCCCTTAGCAAAAATTATGGAGAGATGTATTCAGCATCAGCTACTTGATCATCTCCTCCAAAACCACCTGCTAGTTGACTGCCAGCATGGTTTTAGGCATTTCCATAGTACTACAACTGCTCTACTATCCTCTTCTGACTGCATTAATAAAAATCGTAACAACAGCTTATTGTCCTCAGCCCTCTTTATTGACATCTCAAAAGCATTCAATATGGTTAATCATCAATTACTGTTAAACTCACTCAAATCACATTCACTAGATACCCAGACAGTTAATTGGTTCAAGTCCTATTTAGGAAATAGACAACAAGCAGTCCTCTGGGAAAATAAACTATCTACTCTTCTCCCTATAACTCTTGGAGTCCCACAAGGCTCTATTCTGGGACCCCTCCTTTTCACTATTTTCATAAATTATCTGAAAATCTCCCTTCCACAAACCACCTGCATACAATATGCCGATGACCCGACATTAATATGTTCAGTCGCCTCGCCTGCTGGACTTTATTCGAGTACCCAAGCAGTATTTACCTTAGTTGAAAACTGGTTCCATCAATGCTGTCTCCTCCTTAACCCCCAAAAAACTAAATTGGTACTATTCTCTCCCACTCAGAAGTCTCCTACTATCAACTTCACAATTACATCTAATAATGGTACTGTAATAACTCCGGACACAACCACCAAACTTTTAGGTGTAACAATTGATCATAATCTAAACTTCGACACACATATCAACCTAACCATTAAATCAGTTAATAAAAAACTTGGTTTCCTCTACAGACTTAAACCTTATCTCACACCTCTAGCTAGGACTGCTATTGCCCAAACTCACTTAATCTCCACCCTTCTGTATGCATCCCCAATCTAAACCAACTTATCCAAAAATAATCTTCATAAGTTGGAAACATCTTATAAAAACATAGCTAGATTTGCCAATGGTGCCACTTTTCGAACCCACCACTGCCAAAATCTTAAATTGCTAGGATGGCTGGAATTGCAAAGCCAGATTATTTTCCAGCAACTTACTACTATACACAAGATCTTACACCATCCCACAGATACACCCATACTCTCTACCCTTATCTGCCCATATAAAAATCTAACAACCCTTCGATCAGCTAATAAGGTGCTAGTAGCTTCCCTAAAGGCCAACAACAAATCTGGAGATAGCTTGTTCTCAAACTCTAATGGTACCTCTTGGAACACTCTTCCAACTGAACTAACAGCCCTTTCTTCTACCCCACTTTTCAAGAAGCAATTAAGAATCTTCCTTAAAGCCCAATGGCTTTGCCCATGCACAAATCCTGACTGACACTTTCTCCCCTAGCAGGACCATTCTTTACTATCTATCTTTAACATGCTATTTCAGGTGCTCTGATATTCTCTATTAATTCCTACTGTAGTAGCTCATCTCCAAGGGTTTAGTAAACTTTATAAACAATGTTACCCTCAAAAAAAATGTTTTATTAATCCTTTTACTCAAAATTTTTAACTTATTTAGTTGGGTATGTTGGCATGTTACTGTAACAGTAATATATAAATGTTCCTGTAGTTGAAATGTTTTTCCTGTCTGACATTATCTGTATTGTATATGGTCAAGATTTCTGTCTTGTAAATTGTATTAATGTGGAGCTTTTCTCCCCGGGCCTCCGCTGGAAATGGACATACATCCAGTCGGACTATCCCGGTCAACAAATGTAAAATAAAAACAATAAAATAAAAATCATCCCAGGTATGTTTCATGGAAACACATAGGGGCTGTGAGCATTAAAGCAGATATAACTGACACAGTTATACACATTCAGCAATGGTTTGTACACCTGTGCGGTTTTGTGCACAGTACATGGCAGGATGCAGAAAAAGTGCACAGCAATACTGTGTACATGGTTGCAGTGTTTTCCAGGGGAAGGAGCATCACCTACTAACACAGCCCATCTAACATACACATGTATACTGTTGCTAGCATGGGTTGACTATAGCTGAACTGCATGCTGTTCTGTACCATATGTTCTGCATGTTGGCAGATGGGTAATAGGAGGACTGTGTGTACTATCATTGTGCAACCTCACCTGTATGTCTGTGTGTGCATCCTGGTGGTTAGTTAGCTTGCCTGCAGGGTCACTCTGGTGAAGTGGAGGGAGATAGATGCATGTATGATGCATGTGTGCATGTGTGTGTTTGTGTGTGTGGCCATGTATGCACATGTGTGATTGTGGAGTGTTCATACGGCTGTACCTCCCTTTGGGATTGTGCAGTACATAGACTTGGACTGACACATTACACACCAGGAATACCTGTCATGTTTGTAGTCATAGGACAGAAAATAGTATAATATGGTCTGCAGCATAGAACGGGCATCCAGAGGGAAGGCAGACTCCACACACACACTTAATATTGCAGTCAGCAGAGAGGTCACCTACAATACACATATGCAGCTCTACAGATGCATTGGAGAAATACTAGTCAACACCAAGGAGTGTAGCCAAATATTACAGGTGTCACATGATGGGCTGATGGAGCAGCATATCTGGCATGTACTGAGCATTACATACACATGACACACCAGTGGGAGGTATTATGGATACAACATAGTAGCCCACACATATAGGGGCCATGCACATAATTTCCAGACATACAGTGGGTTCATACTGATTGAAAGCAGTGAGGCCATGTAAATCCACTACACAGAGGTCAGGCAGGTAAAGTAGCAACAGGCCTTGTGTTGTGGCCACTTGTGTGGGCATTTAGAGGACTGTGATGTTAATGAGTGGTATCAGTGTTTGTATGTTAACAAGTACGATGCAGGATGGGGTAACACATGGACATATATGTGGGACTGTCTGTAAAGCCATGGACAGGTAGGTATTACGTAGGTGTGTGTGTGTGCATGTATGTGTGTGTGTGTCTGCGTGCCTGCGTGTGTGTGTGTGTGTGTGTGTGTGTGTGTGTGTGTGTGTGTGTGTGTGTGTGTGTGTGTGTGCACTGTTAGGCAATGCTGTACAGGTTTTAAAGTGCGTTTATTGTTTTCCCCCCACAGGTTGCAAGGTGGGTCAGGGACCCTCCTGCATGCAATCTGATGTAGGTCTCCTTACAAACACTGATGATGATGATGTTGATGGTAATGTTGAGGCACAGGTGGGGTTGTCAGGGGCCGACACTGCTCCAACATTTAACATACCCCTTTTAGCCACCCCACCCCTGCACACAGTTTCAGTACCTATATGTACCCCATCACCAGTGGCCATAGCAGAGGGACAGCTGGCATTCAGTGGCAGTGCACATGAAAGTGTGGTAACCATGCCTACTGTGTCCGGTTGCAGCAGGCATAGCCAGATGTCCGTCAGGCCAACAAATAGGCAGATGTCCCAGGGTGCTCATGGTAGGGCCACTGGACATCATGCCCCTGGCAAAGGTGACATAGGTCCTACCAGCAGAAGCATGTTTCAGGCTGTCATGGCAGCACAGGCACGTATTGAACATTACCACAGACAGGGCCTGAGGCTGCAGAGGGCTGCTCTCACATTTTCAAATGACAACGCCTGTGAACTGGCTGGTGCCATCCTTGGATTAACTGAGTTCATGGATAGATGGTCTGGTGAGATGATGGCCCTCATCAGCCATGGTCTGTCCATGCTTGAACATGTGGTGGGAGTGCGGCAATGTCCACGTGGACATAGGCCAGCAACGCCAACTGCTGGTAGTCAGTGTGGATGTGCCAGGACACCAAGAGGCTCCTGTAGTGGCAGTAGCAGCCCTGGCAGTGCGAGGGGTGTGCTGTCCACACCACACCACATCAGGCTATGTGCACATGGTCCTGGCCAGTCCCAGGAGGAACCTGGTACCAGCGGACAAATGTCATCAGCAGGTGAGAGTAGCAGACTGAGGCCTGTACCTGGACATACCCGCAGAACCCCTGGCAGGCACAGTCCACGTGTCCATGGCTAGAAGCAGTGAACTGTACACCCTGCCTGGTATAGTCTGCAGCTGTCCATAAACACATGTATAGGGCAGCCACATGGCAGAATTGTGTGTATGCATACTCACACACTATGCAAACACACCTAGGGAAACACCATTCCTACACACACCACATCACCTTTGCCAGCTCCCCAGAGTACACCCCTCACCACACACATGGTGTCAAATGTATGGCCCACCCTCGGTCACTGGCAAACCAACACCACACCCTGTGCATATGATGATACCTGTGCCCCATCCCTGTCATCCATACCATTGATGCAGGGACAGGCTGATATGGTTCTGTTGCACACAGCGACAGTACAACACTGTACCACAGTCCTGCAGGGTAACAAGTTGTAGGGAGTAGAGTGTGAGGCATATTTGGCAGGTATTGTAGCCATCCAGCAATAATGCCTTATAGCTGTTAGTAACACTGGTTGGTTGTGGTCCCTATAATTTTATTCAATTGTGTTGTAGGTGTGCATGTTCATAGGTTCATAGGTAGGTACTAAGCTATTGACCCTGGGGCCTATACAAGCCCAGCCAAAAGGTATCCTGGCTTTTGCCACCCAAGAAAATTATTTTCCTGTGCCACTGTCGAGCAGAGCCACAGAGGTGATCCCCGGGGTGCATTCCCTATTTCCCATCCAATCATCAAGATTTTTCTTGAAGAGTGCTAATGAGGAGTTTTGTTTGATATAGATAGGTAGTTTATTCCAGAGTATGGGAAGTCTCTGGGACAAGAATCTATCCCTCCGCCATGTTCTGTTTATTGTGGTGACAAGGTTTAGGTCCCTAGAGCATGTAGCTCGGATGGATTGGGATTTCTTTTACTGGAGCATATCCAATAGCTCTGGGTTTGACATAGCTTTGTATGTTAGGCAGAGATCACCTCTGAGTAGGTGATATGTGACGGAGTAAAGCTGGAGTTTTTTGAGACGGTCTGCCAGCACTAGGATCCCCTGTGCATATGATGATACCTGTGTCCCATCCCTGTCATCCATACCATCAATGCAGGGACAGGCTGATATGGTTCTGATGCACATGGTGACTGTACAACAGTGTACCACAGTCCTGCAGTGTAACATATTGTACGGAGTAGAGTTTGAGGCATATTTGGCAGGTATTTGAGCCATCCAGCAATGATGCATTATAGCTGTTAGTAACACTGGTTGATTGCAGTCCCTATAATGTTATCCATGTGTGTTGTAGGTGTACATGTGTCAGCATGAGGATGATTTGCAGTCATACTGCACAATGGGGTTTGTCACTGTGTTGACACCATGGCTGTGACATATCTGGGGTACAGTCAAACAAATTTCACAGGTTACTACACCAGTTATTGCCTGTGCCACATGGACAGGTGGCCCGCTGAGGCATGTATACCCTGCAACCTGATGTAGACCCATCCACATGCATTCACACTGTTACTTGCCAACACTGGGTCTGGACCCCTACCGAGCTATGTCATGATACTGATGTGTGTGGCTTACATTGCACACACCGCACAGTGTTTAGAGTGAGGTGTGTTCCAGGTTACATGGTACATGCAGAACATCTCCCGGCATGTACAGTATGCTAATAGGGGATGAATGGTTGAATTTGGACAATACGTAGTGTGACATACCATCATATACGCATTTACACATAACAGTCAGACACACATGTAAGATACCAGGGCCTATCACTGCTAACTACATTGACCATGTTTCCAATGTATTACAGGTAGGCTTCACACATCACATGCATACCTGGCTTGGATTGTGGTAACAGTTACCATAACGTGGTACATGAGACATATAACTGGTGTACCTTGGTGTAATAACAGTGTACCTAGCACCCACATCCCCCAATGGATATTGTACTCCGTGAAACCCATGATGACTCTCTGCCATACCCATCATCACACATTGGCCACGACTGCAATACAACCCATGGTATACCCCAACATTGGTACTACAGGGATATGCATCTCATAGATTCATAGATTCATAGATTCATACAAGGCTAACTGTCCTTGTAGGCCATTTTAAGCCTAGCCAACTACCACTTGTGAGGATCAAACCCTGCACCTTGTGTTGTAAGGTAAACACCCTAACCATTATGCCAACCTTCCACCCATGCTCATGCATATGCCACATGCGTAGTAGGGCGTCAGTCAAGCGTAGGTTGCCTGTACATATTTCAGCTGGATACCTGCAATCTCCACATCTGTACAGGAAATGACAATCATCAGCTTGGCAGGTAGCTATACAGTAGCTTAAGTTCGTTGACAGATCAGTAAGGGGTATATACTGTGACACAACTCACACAACGGGGATACAACAGGGAGGCCTCAGTGTCCAGCCATGCTCACAGGTGTGCCTGTTGTCAGTACTACATTAAGCACTCTGCTCTAGACTGGGTTAGCAATGTTAACAGTAGTACTGCCATGATACACTACGTGCCAGTGTGACAGCATGTACCCTGGGCTACTACACCTGTATGTCACACAATCACATGGATAACAGTGTTGCACAGGCCTCATATATGTCTGTGTCCCACACATGACACTCACACCCCTTGCTACTGTAATGACAGCACATAGGTGCATGTATTGTACATGACATCACATACACTTATTAAAGGCTATCAGGCTGAGTTGTGTGTCCAGCTTACCAAGGCTAAGCTATGCTTAGCAAGTATCAACATTGCTGCAATATAATAGCTAAGCTGATTTGCGCACTATTAAGCGCTGCCTACAGTGTGTAAGCACCCATATGTTTACCCATAGCTTAGCACCGCTTAACTTCACACAAACCTGTGCAAATGTGCTTAAAGCTGCTCAAAACTTCCTTAACCACTTTGTATCCGACAGTCCTTGTTCTGCCCAGCAATAAAATGAACAACCCTTGCAGGTCTTGAACCCAGGATCCTTTACACTGAAGTCACAGCACTTAACCACTATGCCATGACCACTGTGAAGACAGCTGTTGTTTTACCAATATTGCCTTTAGTTCCTAAATTGTGTAGTCCTTGTTATTAATATGACTGCTGCAGCACATATGTTGTTTTATCATTATGTGCACATAGCAGATACATATGGTGAGATATATGTGGGTGGGTATACACAACCGTGATGTTTACTCATGACAGGAATATGGTTGTATACATATCATAGGTGTACATATGTCTACATGCACATACACATGTATACTCATACATATGCCTGTATAAACATCTGTATAGTGCTATATATATATATATATATATATATATATATATATATATATACATATGTGTAGATATAGGTATATGTATATGTATATATATATATATGTGTATATAGCTATATATGTATGCACATCCTATGTGTACCGATATGCCTAGTTATGTTGGTATATATAGATATCTATAACTATATGTGCATAGATATCTATTCTGATATACCTACTACTGTCAATATATCTGCAGATATCCATACATATATCTGCATATGTATCACTATCTGTATATGTGTAGACATATATTGCTCTGTATATGTATATATCTGGGTGTGTATATGTATATCTATGTACATATACATATCCATCTATATATGTCAAAATGTATATGTGTAATTATATATAGATATCTGAGTAATTATATGTACCTATATTTTCACCATATGTCCTGATCCTGGAGTGTAGCCCTACCCCAGCACCTATAGTCCCAACTTTAGAGTGCAAGGGGATGTCAGGTATGTATAGCAGGTATATTAGTAGTCTATTGCTACTGTAATTGGGATTTTCTTCACAGACATGGTGTGTGTGGGAGGTCACATCTGCTTTTCACATGTGCACCATTGGCTACTGACAGACATCCTAAGGACATCATAGTACAGTACCGCTGCTAGCATGTAATGCCCCTGTGGACTGCATCAGAGATATTGGCTAATATATGTGGACATTCTGACACACTCTGTACAGTCCAGAGGTATACACAGAACCACTTAATGCAAAACATGTGGACCAAGCCTGACAATATGGATGTTAACAGCTATGTAGATGGGTATAACACAAAATGACTGGTATAAATTTGCCACCATAGGTTATGCATTCACTCACCCCTGTCTGTCCTTACACATAATAACCACTGGTACAGGGTTGCCATGGCCACATACTACCCACTAGATATTGACATACATCTGTACAGCATCCCACTGCCCCGACATACATGACTGTTAAGGGAGGCCTGGCAGCAGTACATCTGGCAAGTATTTGGACATGACATCTCACTGGGTAGGTACACTAAGCTGCTAGGCATATAACAGTGCACTGTGCAGGCTACAGGCAAACTGTCTCAACACTGGCCTACATCTCCTATGGTGGAATGCACATGTACCTGCATATATAGCAGGCTCTACAGGCATGTCACAGAACAGGGTAAGATACACCTGTGTGAAAGTGCATAACCACAACCAATGTGAACACAGCCACAGCCACATATGGTAAGCTAGCAAAATATTTTAGTATATGGACTATCTTTTCAACACCAACTTCATATGTGCCACTCACAGACTAACCCTACATGTATGGGTCTATATCAGCATTTCGAAAATTTAATAATTCAAATCACAAAATATCAAATTGAAATGATCGAACTATTACATTTTTAAATGCCGATATAAAAAAACAAAAACAAAAAACCTAAAAACTTAAATAAGCCAACTCCAAGACCGCACTACATTGTAGTAAATGTAAATCTCCCCTTACAGAGATTTCCGTTTACCTGTTCGATGTTCTGCACTTTTGGCATTCTCGCATCAACAATATTGTATTCGATATTGTCAACGTTCGAGATGCAGATAGGACCCCATATATATTGGGCTGCTACACAGTTTGGTATGATGCCTGTCTGTGGTATGGGACATGTGTGTGTATGGCCCTACAAACATGTAAGCCAATACAGTAACATACAGTGAAGCAGCATGTAACATCAGATAGGACGGGACCTAGAACAATGACATCTACCACAGTCTGTACACAAGCCAAAGTACATATTAACATTGCACACATTGTCGACATTCACCATAAGTACACAGACCTCAGTACTGTACAAACAACAACAGAATTACCAGGTTATGTCATCAAATATAACCCCTACTGCACATAACATGTATAGCAGTCTGATATCTCACTGGCTTGTTATCAGATATGATGACGCTAATTATGGTGTACAGCACATATGCACCTCTTAATGCATGACATATGTACAAAGGTTGACAGAGTTGTGGCTGGAAGCACATACACAGGGCCAATATTGACATGTTGTTGTGATAACCTCATACATTTACTGTTGTAACAGGGTTTGTTGCAACATCTGTCCTGTCAGGGATATGAAGTCAGTAACTGTCATGGCTTTCACCATCTACAGACTGCAATCCTCACACTACCTTCTGCAGTTCACAGATAGATGCTCTGTGGGTAACACATGAACCAAAGGCACAACACACTGCCCAGTCTGCAGATGACCCTACAAATGGGGATTCCTCATAAACATAGAACTGACATGGCAGGTATTAAAACATGTAGGACAGCCATATCCACGCATACATTGTTAAACCAACACTACTCCAAATGCAGTATAGCAGCACTTACAGTCAGTAGTCAGGTCAGGCACATCCCCCTCCTGAGTGTTCACCTGTTTCCACAGTGTATGTTGTTAGAGGTAAATCCCCAATCCATCTCAGATGATGTTTGCCAAACAACAGATCTAGTTCCTGCTCACAGTGAATGAAAAGGGCCAACACCAACATGATGTTCCTAGATATTGGAGTGTGTTTCCATGCAATTGGCTATGGGAATGTTACCACAGCAATTCCACATGCAATCAGCTAGGGGAGGGCTGCAATTCATGTAGAGGCCATCAGCTGATCATTAGCATCACTTAAAATAAACATGCTGCTGCCTAAGCATAGCAGGTGTATGTCTCCACATCCACCAGAGAGGGAGTGAGAGAGGCAGACCGAGGCAAAGACAAGTCAGGGAGGGGTGGGAGAGTAAAACTTAAGCATGTTGTGTCACGCACCTACCAGCACAGGGTATCAAACCCCTGACGACTATGTAGTGCTATCACATTTCTATGCAGTTATTGGATGCACCACATAGGTTACATGTTTTGGAGCCCTTAGAATGTATATGTGATGGTGAATGACATCTACAACAGGGATATGATAGCTATATGGCAGGTGTAGTACACGTGCCTGTCCACATGAACAGGTGCCAGCGTCAACACAGCCACATTCTCACAGGGACGCACACACATTGACACACTTGGCAGGGCTAGGAATACAACCCTTCACTAGTGAGATTGCCACAACACATTACTGTGCAGGTATCACATGCACCACAGGGGTCATACAGAGGTTATATGGCCAAAGGGTATGGGGAGGTGTCTGACATTAGACAGCATGCTGCAGTATGCCAATGGGGGTTTTAATGAGTGTGAATGTGAGCATACACTTCATATAACACCCCCCACACACACACACACACACACACACACACACACACACACAGACACACGGAGCCAGTACTGACATATGTGGGTGCATTGATTCATGGGTGTGTAGTGATGAACTGTGCCAGATGGCTATACAAGGCTAGGTGATGGGTACACCTTGACATCAGGCCACATGACAATGGTGTGCATTGTGGCTCAGGGGTTTAAATTCTGGATTTGCCCACACAGGTGGGTATTGTATTCACCATCCAGTCCCTGGGTGACTAATACATGTGGGCAATGCTGTGCATTGCTTGCAATGTATGTGTCTTATAGTCCATGACATGGATGGTGTCTGTGTTGTTCACACCTCCCACATGCATGTACAGTGACATGTGGAACTGTACCTGGGGTGTCTGACCCTTGAGTACACAGCTTATGATCAGATGTGACAGTCCTGGCCTCATGTGGCAGGAACTGGTAATGGGCAGCAGGTTTGCCCTGCACCTACATTGATAGCCTGCTAAAAACTGGTGTCAGTGGCATCTGTCCATACAGGGCATGTTTTCAGGCATGGTATGTCCTTTGTAGGTTATGTTTGATGGCACCACAAGTGTTGCAGGTGTCCAGTGTGGAACATAGGGAAGGTGCACTGTCTGCATGTACATGACTATTGAACAGCTGGACAGGGTGCCATGCCCTCTGTAGGCCACTGCAATCACTCCATAGTTACTATCAGTGGACAATATGCAGTGTACTACCAACATAGCGGGTGTTGCATAGGCAACTGTGTGTGTGTATGAGGCATGGGTTGAGAGTGTTGTCCGTCTAATACTAGGGTTGATAACTTTGTTTGCCTGGCCTTGATGTCACATGTATGGGTATAGATCTGCACCCTAGCCTCTCTGCTATTTTACATCTGTTATCCCTGTATGGTGGAGATTGCGATATATACTAGGGCCACCATATAAGAAATTTTCAAATCCCACTCCACATTAGGCCCAGTTCTTACACACTCACAACCACCTTCACACAGGATACGAGTTACAAACACAGACACATACACACACACACACACACACACACACACACACACACACACACACACACACACACACATATGTCTGGGATTAGAACTCCTACCTAACTATTTTATTATGCTACAGCAGTACGCAGTTATAGTACATGCCATGGAGATTACTGGAGTACTCCTTCCCCAAAGGTGTATTTCACATTGGATGACATCAGCAGGATTGCCAAAGTAGGGCATTCGAATTGTAATGAGTGTGGCTAGGCTAAAATGCACTGCTCCCTACACAGACATTGAAACACACACAACCGACATGTGTGGGTATAGAACCCCTAACAGAGGTCTATATCACACTACAGCATGAGGCTGTTATAGGATGCACCACCGGGATTACTGGAGAGCTCTTTCCTCAAAGGTGCATTTCACAGTGAATGACAGCAGGATTGCCAAAGTAGGGCATTTGAAATGTACTGAGTATGACTAGACAAAAATGCATTGCTCCCTACACAGACATTGAAACACACACATATCATCCAGAACTGCCATGGATGTGATTAGAACCCTACGAGAGTTCTATATCACAATACTGCAGTACACACTTATGGCATGCACTATGGACATTATTGGGCCACATCCTTCCTAGAGGTGTATTTCTAGGTGGATGACATCAGCAGCCTTACCAAAGTATAGCATTCGAATTGTATGTAGTGTGACTACCCTAAGAAGCATTGCTCTCTACAGAGACAGACACACACACACAAGCACATGCTTGCCATGCCTTGAATTGTTACTCCTACTTAACTAATTTATCATTCTACAGCAGTACTCAGTTATGGCACACACTACGGAGATTACTGGGCTACACCCTTCCCAGAGGTGTATTTCTGGGTACATGACATCAGCAGCCTTGCCAAAGTAGAGCATACAAATTGTATGGAGTGTAACTACCCTAAAAGCATTGCTCTCTACACAGACAGTGTCAGACAGACACACACACAAACACACACAGACTTGCCATGTCTGGGACTACAACTCCTACCTAACTAATTTATCATACTACAGCAGTACACGGTTATGGCATACGCTATGGAGATTATTGTGCTACAACCTTCCCAGAGGTGTATTTCTGGGTGGATGACATCAGCAGCCTTGCCAAAGTAGAGCATATGAATTGTATGGACACACACACAAACACACACTTGCCATGTTTGGGGTTAGAACTCCTGCCTAACTAATTTATCATACTACAGCAATATGCAGTTATCGCACAAGCTACAGGGATTACTGGACTACAATCTTCCCTGAGGTGTATTTCTGGGTGGATGACATCAGCAGCCTTGCCAAAGTAGAACATATGAATTGTATGGAATGTGACTACCCTGAAAAGCATAGCTCTCTACACAGAGTCAGACAGACACACACACAAACTTGCCAAGTCTGGAATTAGAACTCCTACCTAACAAATGTATCATACTACTGCAGTATGCAATCATGGCACATGCTACAGAGATTACTGGGCTACAACCTTCCCAGAGATGTATTTCTAGTTGGATGACATCAGCAGCCTTGCCAAAGTAGAGCATTTCAATTGTAGGGAGTGTGACTACCCTAAAAAACATTTCTCTATAGACAGAGACAGACAGATACACACACAAACACACACACACACACACACACACACACACACACACACACACACACACACACACACACACACAAACACACAAACACACACACAGTTGCTATGTCTGGGATTTGAACTCCTACTAACTAGTTTATCACACTACAGCAGTACGCAAATATGGGACACGCCTTGGAGATTACTGGGTTACAACTCCCCCAAAGGTGTAATTCACAGTGGATGACCTCAGTTGGCTTGTCATAGTAGGGCTATGTGCTGGGCAGTGTGTATGTATGGGCCATAACCCATTCATCTAGAGGTTGACACACCACATGCAGACACACACAGGGTCATATTTCACAGGTACGTGTGTACAGCTGCTAGATGACTACTTCCTTGTACAGTCATGTTTCACAGCTGGAACATGCACAACATAGTATGTAATGCTGACAGATACTGGTGGCTAGTATCTGCAGTGAGTGACATCTGAACCTCATGCGGTTGGGGCCCTTTGGCTATGTACTGGTTGGGACAGGCCTGGATGGCTCCTTGTCACAGTCACCTTCTTCTACACATCTATGTACATCTACCTTTGGCTTATTATCATGTGTTGTCCTTACATATATGTCTGTATTCCTATCCACTGTGTGGGCAAGGCATGAGTGGTGCATACTGATGAGTGTCTGCACTAACAACTGCGACTGCCAGATATGTCTGGTCCACTGGTGTTTGCAGACATGGCCTTCATGTGTTGAAGTGTGTGACCATGTCCAGTATGACCTTTCAGTATGTTGTTGACTGACATTGCCTTCATTTCTCTGTGTGCGAGCATGCCCAGTATGCAGATCTGTATTTAATGTGTGGATCGAGTCCAGGTAGTTTGTACTGCAGTGCTGACCTTTGTGTTGTACACCGACAGGTAGCATGCTGTTTTTGCATGGTATCCATTGAGCATTTGGCATTGAATGTTGCTACATTTCTGCATAGGATGGGGGGGGGGCTCACCTGACTATTTCTACATTACTATACAGGATGGGGGGCACACCTGACTGTTACTACATTTCTATGTAGGATGGGCGGCACACCTGTCCATTTCTACATTTCTACACAGGATTGAGGGGGGCACACCTGAGTGTTATTACATTGCTAGATAGGATGGGTACACACACCTTTCACTTGTACACATTTGCTATGACTGTACTGGTATGTCAGGTACTCCATTTCGTTCTGTATTCTTACCTATCATGCTGACTAGAGGCATGCCAGTGTACTACAGATCATAGCTTTGGTTGCCCTACATATTATTATCTGACTTCCTACCCTTCAGAACTAACATCCCACTGCCTGACCTGCTGTAGTCTGTCTGTGTAGGCCAGAGGGGGAGGTTAATCATAGCCATCATTCAGGGGCCATAGCACAGGCTCTGTTTGGGTTTGTCTACACCTGTCCTGCTGGCAGAGACTGCTGGGTATTTGAACCGGCCTGACTGGCATGTGTGAGACATATGGACACACATGTCACCCAGCACATTTCCTGCAGTGGGTTTTGTCACCCTGTGTAGTACTGGCTATTATGGTGACTCCAATATGTGTTACAGATGTCATGTGCCACTATGAGTGTCTACTTTCTGCTGCCATAACATTCAGCCACCGAATTCCCTTGCATGCTCACATCCATACCATAGATACAGGTAATGACACATTCTACTCCATTTGGCAATTGGTAGGTTGATTGACTTACCTTGAGGGTGTGCCAGAATTGTGGATGGTGCTGGAGGGCTGCCTATGTCGGATGCTCATAGTACACTCCCTATACATGGTTGAGCAAAGGTAGTTTCATGTTTGGCATCCCTTTTACTGTATGTGCGAGTTAGAGAGAGGTGTCATTATCTGGGTCCCTAATATGTCAGTGTATGTACTATGCATTGTTTCTTTACCACAGCCTCTGCATACTGGGCACACCTCCATCTGCCTACTGGGGCAGGATTAGGTTGTTCTTCCTCTGAGTCACTCTGTGCCTGTGGAGGCCTTGGCATTGGTGGGGGGCTGTGTGGCCCTGCCTTATGCGATTCCTGCTGCAGCTGTTTCCACAGGATCATATTGTGTTGCATGGCACATACCATAGCAATTTGGGTAAATGTAGCTGGTGAGTACTGCAAGGCTTCACCGGATGTGTCCAGACACCAGAACCGTGACCTGAGCATCCCAAACACATGCTCTATTATACATCTCGTCTGTGCGTTTGCCTCATTATGGCATTCTTGTTCAGGTGTGTGTGCATTTCTGGTCATTGGCCACGGCTCCAGTGTGTAACCAGCATCCTCCACTAGGCGAACATAGGGGATGTCCCCACTGGAAAATCTCTGGTACAGCTGCATCATATGCTATATGTGGGAATTGTGATAGTTTCCAGTACAGCCAGCACACACATTCATTATAATGCCCTGGGCATCACAGATGACCTGGCAGTTGATGGAGGGGATGCCCTGCAGTTGATGTAGGCCCTACCCTGATCACCGGGTTTTACTTTGATGCATATGTGCGTGCAGTCTATAGCACCCACTACCTCTGGGTATTCTGCTATTTGGTGGAAGAGATGCATATTGTTGGCCAACACCTCATGGGTATTGAGGAAATATACGTACTCACCGGCATGTGCTGACATGACATCCAGGAACTGGTGGAATACTCTGGATGCTGGTGCCTGTGAGATCCCCATGATATCCCCAGTTGAGCTTTGGGAGATACTTGTGGCTAGTATTCCTAGGCCTACACATACTTTGGTATCCATTGGGATGGGTTCCCCTCTGTCAGTTTAGTGTGTCAGGTGTGGCCGGCACAGCTCAACAATTTGCTGTAGGAGGTCTCTGTCCAACCTATAGCACACAACTATCTCCAGCTCATATAGCCCCTGGTAGGTTACCCTGGGTCTGTACACTCTTCTCTCTCTCCTCACTGTGGGTTGATCGGCAGCATTCACATCCTCACCACCCTCAGCCTCTTGCACATGTTGTTTTATGTTGCCTGCTGAAGCCCTTCTCATTTTGTAGGTTTGTTTGTTAAAATTTTCTTGCTTGTATACACCGGTGGTGTAGAATGTGGGAAAAACCAGACCGGAAGGTGTTTTCATAGTTTATAGTAGTGTTCTGGGCTGGTCTGGTCTGCTGCCTGTGTAATTGGCTGATTCTGATACATTTCACCTGCCAGCTATGCCAGTTCTCCTTGATTACCTTCCTACTGCTGTTTTCCCTTCCCATTGCCTTCCTGTTTAGGCCCGGGGGCATACCACGCAAACAGAGTGCTCAAATGAGCACAATGCTGCTATTTCCTGGTTTAACTTTCTTTTTCTTCCTTTAAAACCCAGTGCGCAGCGCGCACACCCGCTTAGGCAATGTAAAGAGTGCTAGGCAGATTCAGACACACCCCCTAGTTAGCTGTGCTAAGCTAGGAGCTTACCCAAGCCACGAGGCTCCAATCCCCTTACAGTATGCCTGACACACACCCCCATGGTGTCACCTAACTCCTAGCCTTGCACCAAGCTATTCCTACTCTTACACTGTTTGGACCTGACTCACATGCTGGGGAAAACTGGGATTCACTATCATTCCCCTTATTTGCATAGGATTGCCTACTAATGCATAGTTACATGTCTCATACTGAGCCTCCCCCATTAGCAACCACTTCTCACTGGCCATGTT
Organism: Protopterus annectens; assembly: GCF_019279795.1. NCBI lineage: Eukaryota > Metazoa > Chordata > Ceratodontiformes > Protopteridae > Protopterus > Protopterus annectens. The sequence continues at coordinate 975,432,974 of NC_056731.1, forward strand.
GTCTTCTGCCTGCCATTTACTTACATGACAGAATTCTGCTTTTAGTTAGAATGCTTAATTTAGGTTCATTTTATTATCCCCCCCAATCCCATTTGCGCGCCACTGCCCTACGCTTAAAGATCCGAGATCAGCTAAAAAAAATAAAAGTTGATTTTTGTATTTTTTTACTGTTTGCAATGCCAGTAGCCTTATACTTGGCCATTGGCCTGCTTACTACATGATATGCAGCCTTTATTTGGAGCTGTCATGGCTCCATTTTGGATTTTGGAGAAATGTACTCATTACTAACCGAATACATTTCTGCAGATAGCACTAGTCCTGCACGGCCGGTTGCAAGCTTCCTGAATTGCAAAATCAACTCATTTGCATAGATTTCTCCTGCAAATGGGGTGATTTGCATACAGGGGCTTAGACCATGCAAGATTAGTGCAGGAGAGCTCATGCACGCTTCTGCAGCTGTTCCTGGATTGCATGACAGACATATTGCCTGCTTGAGCTTCTGTACCGATCTTGCATGCCGTGCAAGCTATAGAGAATCTGGGGGTATGTCTTTATGTATTTTTCTGTTTACATTTACACTAATGTGTCTTTTTTTGTCTCTTTATTCTTTTAAGATATGATTCAGGAGAAGACTCCAGTATTTAAAAAAAAAGGAATGCATACTTTTGTTATTTATCAGTTTATGTGCTGATATATACTTTATTGCCATACTTCTGAAGCCCTCCCATACCAATTTGGTTCAATCTAACCAGTTCTGAGTAAGGTAACATATTACTAAAGAGAAGAGGGTAATTAGAATATGCAGATTAAGTTTGGATAATTTTTGAGAGGTGATATGCAGAACTGCAAATTTTCATGATATTGTGGATGTTTGATATCCCATCTTCTCTACTCTGAATCTCAGTGAGCACCATCATTTATAAATACATTTACAGCTCTAGACAGTGTGGAATAGGTTGACTATCTGTGAGTAGCAGCATGGACAGATGGTGAAACTTCCGAGTTGAAGTTGTTGAGTATTTCTAGGGCAAAGTAACCATTGTTAGTTATCATTAGTTGAGTATACATAAGTTTCTTAAAATGGATTAATTTTAATGTTGATTCCATGGATTTAAATTTTTGTGTTTCAGTAAATTCTCTGAGCATTTCAATCCAGTATTTTGAATACAAAATAGATGCTTGATATCTAAGGGATACTTGTAGCCTATATGTATTAGACAGTATTTTTGTCCTTAAAGTTAACAGGTTCCATAATCTATTACACATATTTATATCTTTATTGTTTCTTTTCTTTTGTTTTTTCTGTTTATGTATGTACTGAGATTGATGCTCGGCACAAGAGTAGTAGCATGTTGACACTCATAATTTCAATTAGTTGATGTCAACCGTATGCATGTTGACATTTATGCTATTTGACCAAGTTAAATAAACGTATCTGACGTTCTGTATATCTATATCTATCTATATATATATATATATATATATATATATATATATATATATATATATATATATACATACACATTGATAGCAGGAAAAGCTATATAAATGTAACCTGACTACAGTAGGAGTTATATGCCTCAACTTCAATGAAGTTTGAGTCAAGAAAGACAAACATAAAACTGTATGAAGAAACCATGCTGAATGTGAATGTGCAAATTATATGGAAGAAGTTATAAACTTAAACTATGACGAATGAGTCTGTAAATAAGATCACATTTTACTCATGGTAACTTTTTATATTTCTGACAAGAAAAACTGGCTCAAATACAGCCAAGCTCTCCAGTATGTAGACATACAATTTAATGAAAGTTCATAAGTGCTTTTGCAGTCTGTACTGCTTCATCAGATGCTAATATAACTACTTGTTAACTACATATATATATATATATATATATATATATATATATATATATATATGTATAAAAACACTAATTATCTATTGTCATATGACGTAATACAATCTTGAAATTTAAACAGATGCCCACACTTCAATAGAATCTTATTTTCCATAATAATAAAACATATATATATATATATATATATATATATATATATATATATATAAACTTACATATACATAATACATTCATGCAATAGTACAAAACTATATTCTCAAGGGTCTAGAGTTCAACATAGGTTTAATAGGTACACTATTGTTCAGTCCATGCCCATAATTTCCCCTTCATCTAATTATCCACGTAGATTACATTTGCTCTATAGCATTCCTAACATCACCACCTCTTAAACTTTAATAAACTCTGCCTATAGCCATACATTTAAACATGTGGTCAGAATGTGTTACTTATACATGTTTTGCTAAGGGACTCACATTATTTATCCTTTGTTGACTGGGTTAGTCCCACTAGGCTATTAGCCTCTTTTCATGGGAGAGCCAAGGTGGCATTTATACCATATCATTAATACTAATACAGATGAGGAGGCGGAGGAAAAACTTGAAAAGTGAGTGAAGGGAGAGGTATTGGTTTCATGGGTGAATTGGTTACATTATTTAGGTGGTTCTCAGCAGTGGTACTGGCAGAAATTCTAGAATAAGAATTTTGTATTATGGTTATATTTTTTTAAACTTTCTGTTTGTCAGAGGGAATTAGGAAGGGAATTCCAGATTTCCATTATATAGCAAGCGTATTGTTAATGACCTTTAGAATTATGTGAATGAGGTATTTTTGCCAGGAATGTTTTCAGGTGAGTGGAGTATGCCAGTGGAGGTATACTAGGCAAGAAGAGTGTATTGTATTGTATTGTATTGGACATGCTTGTGGATGGTGGAGGATTTTGTTTGCAGTTCTGAACGGATTTTAAGCACATTGATTTTGGGGAAGTTAAGCCAGTTTATCTATCTGAAGAACACATAGTGATATATTTTATTGGGAAGACTGATGACAGACTTTCCACACTCAATATTATTATTGCTTAAGTTTTGTGAAATGGGTTAGTTGCATGTTGTTGAAAATTGGAGAGGTGTATATCACAGGATGTACAAGACAGACTGCAATAGTAACTATCTGAGTTTAGTCAGGAAACAGTCTTTTGGATCTATTGAGCATTCTGCCTTCTAAGTTTTTATGGTTACTTGATCAATGTGTAGGTAAATTTTTAGGTGCTCATAAATAGTAAGTCCTAGTAATTTACTATGCAAAACTAGCTCAACTGCTGTGACATCAGATGAATGAAGGGAAAATGGGTAGTATGAAGTTAGCACAAGCATAGGCTTGGGAGAAAAGAGCTTAGTTATGTTTTCTGAGGGGGGGGGGGGGTTGGACCAGTTTGGATTGCTGCAGCCCAGCATTTAATAGTAGAGAATGAGCTTTGAGAGGCTTTTTTTAGTTTCAAGAGAAGGGGATGAGCATACAGTGGTAAAGTCATCTGCATATTGGATAAATGTGGCATTAATTAGTACAGTAGGTAGGTCTTTGATGAATATTTTGAAGATGACTGGGCCAAGAATAGATCCTTGTGGGACACCAACATGGATGGGAAGGAAGGTAGATGAAGCCAATGGCCATTTCACACTTTGTGTTCTATGATGAAGGTGAGATTTAACCAGAGGACAGCTTACTTTCAGAGGCCTAATTTGGAAAGTAATAGAAGAGTAAAGAACAGGAGACAGTGTCAAAAGTTCTTGTGGGGTCAAGGAATGCAGAAAGTATAAGAGGTTACAGGAAAATGTTTGTTAATGTGCTCATTTATTGAATTCAAGATTGAAAGAAGAGCAGTGTCAGTGTTGTGAGAGGGTCAGAAACCAAGATAGGATGTTGTCAGAATGTTGTAATTGAGAAAAAAAACTAAGAAGTTGAGAGTGGATGCATTTCTCAAGAGTTTTTGGCAACGGAGATTATACCACTATAGATCCAAGTTATATATTTCAGAGGAAGGGCTGGCTTTGTGAAGTTACAAGATGAAAAATTGATTCCATGATAATTGAAAATAGGATTCTCAGATAGGACTGTTCTGTCTTAATTTAGTAAATTACTATATGTTTGCGGAAGATGACATGTTCAGGCTGGAAAATTTCCATACTTGCAGTTATTTACATTTGCTATACTTTCAAAACCCACACTTATGTAAGTCCAGCTTGGATGAAAATTGTCATTTAGTATTGCTGTTTTTCTTTCAATATTTATCTTATTACCTGAGAGTGTCACAAAGACTGGAATATCAAAAATGTATCCACATCATTCCGAGCATACAAATATGCCATCCATATAAGCTGCAGTTTTATGTTCCAATTCCATAAGGACCTAACCAACTATAGATGATTTTCTAATAGTTTCAGCTACTGATTCTAGGTATATAGAGAACAAATGGAAGAGAAATGGACATCTCTGTCTTGTGCCCCTTGTTATGTAAAACACTTCCACTAACCCCACTTGTGTTTATTTTTTGCAGAGGAGTCAGGATAAATAAACAATCCCCCAGATTCAACAAACTCCATGCAAGAATAAGACTATTCTTGCACAGAGTGGTTTGTGTCTGTTTAGAACAGCAGTGCACCTTGAATATTCATAAAGTTGCGCTGCTGTACTTCCTATATGAACATGAACCGTGTACAAATGCAGGGGGTGCACGGACACTAAACACGCCCCCTGCACTCAGAAAGTGCTGTATAGCACTTTCTAAGCTGAACTGGCATAATATTAGAGCTTTGCTCTAATATTCTGCCAGTATTTCAGTGTCCGCAGACACTGAAATGAAAAAAAAATATCATTTCATTGTCCGCAGACATGGAAATAACAATTGGCAACAGGAAAGCAATGCAGAGGGTGTGTGACAGGTTCTGTGACACACTCCCTGCATTGCTAAAGTGCTGTATGACACTTTTGCAACCTGCTAAACCAGGAAATGTGTGCAAATGCACACATAACAGTGGATAAATCCCCTAAAAGTGAAAAAGTAGAAATATAGCCCCACAAACAGAGAAAGTTGATAGAGAACAGGTCAGAAGGGTAGATGTCTGAAAGCAAATGCATGCCAATATTCCCTTACAGCAGTGCATGTTAACAAAGGCAAAAATTATGGGGTAATAAATACTACATTAGGGACATGTCTGTAAAATTGCCCTCACATACTTTGAAGAGTGATAGATAACAAGATATGTATTAACAGGAGTCCCTGAAGGATAGAAGCCTGAAAGCCAAATGAATGCCAGTATTTCACAATTACAGTCCCAAGTATAACACAATAATATAATAATAGTATATACTTCTTTTACTAGCCTAAGGAATGTTTAAGTGCAGCTAAGTGGGTGTGCATGTTCTGGCCATTTGCTAAGCATAGCTTATACATCCCATAGGAGCTAAATGCAAATAGACCGATGAAATTTCCAAGCTGAGATCATGTAGTGATTAGAGTCGTGGTTTTAAATGCAGGTGTTCACAGTTCGAGTACCAAAACAGACAGCTTATTTTCCTATGTGAAAGTAGTGTTAAAATTATTTTACCAAACTTAAATTATGTAGCAAATTTTTTTGTCAACCAGAGAAGTGTAGCAGTTCCAAAAGAGAGATGTCAGTGTAGAGAAGATGTGAAACCCCAATATAAATACAAGTGCCCCATACGGTATAGTCACACAAGAATATCATTTAATGAAAGCACATAGGAGGATGTCATGGAAGGTAAATGTAAAATTATAATGTGTATATAAATATTATTTTATAATATAAAATTATAAGTATAGTATGCCTAAATGTGCCATAATCACTCTGTATCCATCACACCTTGTTCTGCCCAGCAACAAAACAGTCAGTGCTGCCAAGTCTCAAACCCAGGATGCTCTCCTCTGCAATCACAGCAAGCGATCACTACACCATCTGTGCTGTGAGAATTGCTAATGCTTTAACAAGCATATCATGAATTCTGGTCATTTAACATTAATGAAAAAAACAGCAGTCCCAAGTGACAAACCTATGACCCTGAGCACTATAATGAGAGGAATGCACCACTATACCATCTGAACTGTAGGATTAAATGCTGCTTTTTCAAACATATCATGCAATAGAGGCATATAACATTAGTGAGGAAACTTTGTGGAATCATTCATGTGTTGTATATAGACATACACACAAACACACACTCACACACGCATACACACACACACACACACACACACACACACACACACACACACACACACACACACATATATATATATATTTATATGTCTGATGAAACATATATATGAAAAAGTAGTGTCATAATATAGATATATATATATATATATATATATATATATATATATATATATATATATATATATATATAAATATAAAGGAAGAAAAAAGAAATATATATATATATATATATATATATATATATATATAAAACATGCAGTGCAGTTATACCTCAGAACCATCCCTCTCAATCTGTTAGTGCAAGAAACCTGTACAAAGGCAGTAAAAGGGGGGGATGGGCCACATATAGGGACATATTTCAAATATTACTGTTACAAATGAAGGCATTTGCTACAGCAACAGGGTGCATTTCAGCAGAATCACTGAATGATATGAAGATGGAAACTGAAATGATATGTCATTATTTACTGACATAAATCCTTGGATCATCACTGTGATTTACCAGACAAATACAAATACATTATGAAACTGAACAAAAGTATGGGCCAATCATCCGGACATTCTGTAAAAATCCTGGCAGTGGAATGGTATGCTCAAAACCCCTTAGTGCAATGAATCTGGACCAAGCCTGACAAAGGGGGGGGGGTGCCTAAAATAGGGACATATCCAAAATACATGAGTAGATAAGCTGAGAAGGTTGATGTAGAACACTGTATGTCCTAACATATATCAACTGAAATATCACAATTCCAGGACTCAATTGCTTCTCATTAGTTAGTGATCTCAATCCCCACATCATCCCACTGATGTGTCAGGAATACACAATAGTTATGGGGACGAGACCAAAGATATTGGCTAGACCACTGGACATCCTATGAATATGTGGACATAACACAATATTAGGGAAACTACACTGAGCTACCGAGCAATGTCCAAACTACAATCAGACTGACATAATACTTTCCAAGTCCAGCTCTGGGGCTGTACACATGCATTAGCAAATATAACAGGCATTACAGGGATGTAATACTAGTGGAAAACAGACACTGGTGTGAAAGTGCATATCCCCAACCAATTGCACTACAGTCAAGGTGACATACCAGTAAGCAAACTGAAAACTACAGTATAATGACTGTGTGAGCATCGATATCCCATTTTCCACCCTCTACATATACTGTCCCAAGTCACAGTGTAGTGGGACTTTTGAGGTGTTATGGGACAAGTTACGGTATGCATGTACAAACATATACAGGTGATAGGGAACCAGAAACTGGAGCAAAATGCACGGTCAGATAGAAAGGGTCCATGACACTCACATGTACCCCCTCCCTACACAGCCCAAATAACATGTACACACTACACTGCTACACAAGTTTAACAATGGGCAGGTATACACAGACCTCTTGAATGTACAGTTTCCCACAGAATGTATAGGCACAGGACTCATATCTATGGCCGCTTCCCTGTTACATGTCTGGGGGTCTATGACATCACTGGGATGGTAGCAGGAATGAATGCAATAAATAATGATATTACATACCTCTGAAACTCTTAGTGCATGACATCTGGACAAAGCCTGACATAATTGGGAGACAGAGGTCCAAACACAGGGGTATATTGGACATATTGCTGTTATTAATGTAGACAGTTGCTGGTGTTACCGGCTTTGTTGTAACATATCTTTTCTGAGGGATATGAAGTCAGTATCACCAATGGATGTTAGCATTTACTGACTGCATTCCTCAGAGTAGCCTACTGATTAGCCAAGGACAACAACTGTCTGGGGAACAGAAAAAACATATGAGCCATGAATCTGGACAGTGTCTAGGCCTCTGGACAGTGTAGAGGTATGACCACAGTGATGTAAGAGAATGGAAATCTCCTGACAGCTGCCAAACATGTCACCCAGCACCTTATGAAGCACAGTAAGACCAACATGACACTCCCCCACATCACCTCTGGGCAATTACCAATGTATATTCAAATATAGCATGCACTACAGGGATGGAACTGTAGTGAAAAGCAGAGAGTGGTGCAAAATTATCCACCCAAAAAAAAATTTGCACCACAGTCACAGCAACATACCAGTACCTAAAATGAGTAACTACTGTCTGAACAAACATATTCTGATTGCCAATCATACACTACACAGACACATATTGGCCCAAATCACAGCGTACTAGGAATCCTGAGGTGTTACAGGACATTTCACAGTCAACCTCTACAAGCATACAGACCTAATAGACTGCCAGCAGTTGTAGCAGCATGTGGAGTCAGATAGGTAATGGATGTATGGCACTCAAAACTGCTACTCTTCCCTACCCAGCCCAACAAACATCAACACACAACACTGCTACACAATCTTGGCAGTCTGTTCACAATGGCCAGACATGCATAACTGTCATATGTACAGATTTCCACAGAATTACCAGGGTGTGGAACCATACTCCTGGCCACTGCTGCGTACCATGGTCAGGAGTCTGCCAGGTCACTGGCATGATAATTGGAGTGCAGTTGGTAATTAATGAAATACCATACCTCTGCACCTTGTAGTGCAGGACATCTGGACAATGCATGATGTACTTGTGGGTTGGGGGGGATGGAAAGAGGGACATATCACACATAATGGTGTTACAAACTGAAACAGTAGCTGGTGTTACATGTGTTGTTGTAACATAACATCCCTGAAAGATATGATGTCTGGAACACCAATGGATGTCAACAGTTACTGACTAAAATCCTCAAATTATCCTACCAGCCCCACAAAAACAGATGTTGTTTGAGGAACAGACCAAACATAACAGACAAACTTTTGGCTAGTCTGTGGATGACATGTCAGTTGAGAGGAATGTCAGAGGCATATCACTGTCAGATGTCAAGTCACCTAGTAAATGCATGTCCAGATGAATCCTGTCAATCTAGCAGCCCTCCATGTGTATAACAGCAGTAATGACATACAATCTGCACCCAAGTCTGGAGCTTTGTCCCCCATGCTGTTGGGCTGCCACCACATGTCCTATCCTGTGAGGTATGTCTATGAAGCTGTAGCCTCCACACCTCTGTAATGTCTCCTGCTCAGGCAAGGAAAAATGGCAAGGCCCACATGAAGGGTATCCCATATGTTGGAACTAGCAGCAGTGTCCAGGCCCACACAACAATACAATGTGGCACCTACATAGCTTTATGGGCTTAGCAATACCTGACAGGACACCCCTCAAGGTAGGTTGAATGCCTGTGGTGTACAGCAGCAGTACACAACTACCATCATAGGTGGAAATAATCACAGGATGGGCCAAGAATGAATAGGTGCCTCATTGGAAGCCATGTCGCATAGTTCTGCACAAGCAAATACGGTCACAGGTAATGCAGCCTAAGGCTGTCTTTGACTGCAAACTGGAGAAATCCACCAAGGTCAATCACAAGGCCTTCCAGATGTGTGTCTGCAATTCCAGAGGCAACACATATCTGCTCTATAGTGGTGGTCAGTAACACCACATACACATATGCCATGGATACAGGCAACTGGCTGCAGACAGGTGAATTGTAAACATCACCCCCTGTCCCCCATAGGTACACATGTGCATGTACAGCACCTGCCCCCTCCCCTCATGATCAGGAAGCAGGTCTGTAATGCCCTCTCAAAGGCAGCACATAGAGGTCTCCATAGGCCTGATACCATTCCTGGATGCATCCAACATGAACACAAACATGGGCTCTCAGACCCGTTCTGCAGTCTAGTCAACCACAGCTTGAGCACTGGTGTCATCCCATCTGCACAGTAAACAGACAGAATGTTGATAGAAAACAGGATATCCATTAACATTAATGTTCAGAAGGAAACATGTTTGAAGCCAAAATGTATGCCATTATGTCATTACAGCAATCCTCAATAACATGGCCAAAAACCTCAATATTCTCAATTTAATATAGTAATATAATATTAATATCCAATAGGTGATAAATAAAAATACACAGCTCAAATCCCCAAAGCAAGATAGTGTAGTGGCCTGAGTCCCAACTTTGCCTGCAGCCATACATGGTTTGAGTACTACAACAGGCAATCCAACTTTACATAGGAAAGCAGTGTTAAAAGTGTTGTTCATATTAAAATATGTGGTAAGTTATTTTTGCCATCCAGGGTAGTGTAGCTGGTATAAAATGGAAGTGTGAGTGCATATAACATGCAAAAACACCCATGTATACATATGTCCAATACAGTATAGCTACACCCCTTGCTATTGTAATGAAAGCACATACTGCCATGTCATGCAATAGAAATCATATACACTTATGAAATTAAGTCATTCATGTGGTATATTATGAGAATGTACTGTGAGAAATGGTTAGCAATGCTCAGCTATGCTTAGCAGGTTTAACACCACATTTCTGTTGTCCTCACACCTCTCTCTGAGGTTTGAGTTTTCAAATTCACCTCCAAATTCTGAACAAATGCACAGCTGTTGCTGTATAAGAAATGGACAGCTATGGACCTTCTGTACACCGGTCCTGCACATTCATAGTTATCTTTCATATTGTTCTTCCCTCTGCATGCCCCCTTTTCACCACTTTCCTATCACCCCTTTTTCTTTTCTTTTAAAGAATTAGTGCAGGTGTACGCATGAGTAAGAAGTTGTATGAGCAACAAAATTATCAGCCCTGCCAGGTCTTAAACCCAGGGCCCTATACACCAGGGCTAGATCAATGTACCAGTACACCATTTGAGCTGTAAGGATTGGTAATGCTTTTTCTGACATATGCTCATTCAACAGAAGGGAAAGTATTCCGTAGAATCAGTCAGGTTTTGTATTTATACATATACACATGCATATATGTATGGAGATGCATATATATGGACAAATATATATATATATATATATATATATATATATATATATACATAATATAAATAGTGCTATACATATAAAATATACACAATATATATATATATTTATAAAGAAACTCTACATATATAGAAAAAATATTTCTCTCTCTCTCTCTCTCTATATATATATATATATATATATATATATATATATATATATATACATATATACATACACTCATAACATGTAGTGGAGTCATACCTCAGAAAATTACCTACCAACCTCTTACTGCTGGAGGTGGGTGGCACCCAGAAAATGTATAAGGAGAGTGCAGGTAAGGCCCCAGTGGAGATTACTAGACTAGTGTAGCAGACATACTTGTCTTTGAGAGTATCTATGTGCATGTGTCAATTCAGATTGCAGTTGTGGATGGGGTTTTCTAATGCACAGAAGTGCACATCCATGGTGAAGGACAGCAAATTGTGTAGCATTGGGGGTTGTACTGTAAATGTGCAGAAATGCTGCATCCAACCACTACCAATGACACATGCGAGTTTGCTGAAAATACTTTTCTCCCACAACTACTTAAGTCACTCTGGTCAGCATGTGGGATGGCAGCCTGAAGCTGGTGAGTGTGGAATTGCTCTGTTGTGGTTTCCCAATACCACAGGCATGTGAAGGCCATGCAATGTATCATGCACACAAGCATCACTCATAGCCATATTGCTTTACATGCATGTTCACTTGTGGTGGGGTTAACTGCATTGCATCACAGTGGTCATCATAGGGGCCTATCTGAAGAGAATGTAATATTCCTGTAGCATACCTCGCAACCTGTCATTGCAAGACTTCTGGACAGAGACCAACAAAATGGGGGGACAAATGGCCTAAGGTAGGGACATGTGTGAAACATTACTCTCATACAGTGGATATAAATGTGTACACACCCTTGTTAAGATGCAAGGTATTTGTGATATATATACAGATTGTGATCACAATATGTCAGTCCACACCTTTTCCAACCTGTAATGTGACCTATGACATGAGCAATTCACCAATCAATCAAACTGTTGGGCACCAAATATGGAGGATATAAACCTTACAATAAGCTGGATGCATATGTGTGCACACCCTTCAAATAATATTTTATTGCAGAAGCTTGTGATTTACTGACAGCATTCAGTCTGCTTGGGTACACACCTGCCATCAAGTAAAGGCACTCTGAGTAACAGCAAATAACAGGCTGCTGTCCAAGTAGGATATTCACAGTGGAGACAGTTGTCAAAAGGTGGAATGAATATGGGACAACAGTGCTGCTGTAAAGAACCTGATGTCTCTCCAGAAATGATGACAAGACATGTCAAAACCTGGCCAGTGAGGCTGGCAGGAGACATACAGCAACACTGAGGGAGTTGCAGGAATCTCTTGCAAGCACTGATGTTGTGTACTACATGTGAGAACATTCTCCCATATTCTGCATATGTCTGGCCTATGGAGTAGGGTCAGAAGATGGAAACATTTCCCCACACCAAAAACAACCAGGGTGGATACAATTTGCAATACAGCACATCAAGTCTCCCAAAGGCATGTGTGAAAATGTGTTATGGTGTAATGAGACTATGGATCAACCTCACAGTCACAAAAGTATGTGTAGTGCACAAGCAACACCTCTCTTAACCCGAAGAGCAACATCCCAATGGTGAATCATGGTGGTGGCAGTGGCCTGCTGTGGAGATGCTGCTCCAAAGCCAGAACTGGGCCTGTAGTCATGGTGGTGGGAATTCTGAACAGTTCCAAATAACGCCCACATCTGGCCCAAATACATCAGGCATCTGCAAGAATGCTGAGGATAAGGAGGGATATCAGCCTTCACCATGACAAAGACCCAAAGCATACATCAAACGCTACCTAAGAATGGCTCCACCTGAACACACTTATGTTTATGGGTTGGCCCAGCCAGAGCCTAGACCTACACCAGATAGAGGAACCCCAGTGTGACCTGATGAGGGCTGGGCACATGAGCTGCCCTTGCAATCTGAGAGAGTTGGGTTACCTTTGGAAGGAAGAGTAGCCAAATAATGCCAAGTCAAGATGTGCCATGCTGATAGACACCTTCCCAAGAAGAATGACTGCTGTAAGTCACTTACAAGGTACTTCAACAAATTATCATTTTAAGGGTGTGCACACTTAAGCAAGCGCCATATTGTACATATTGCAGTCATTATATTTTACATGTAACACATTTGTTTGTTTATCAATTTGATTGCACAGGTCATATACCACATGAAAGGTGGGTAACATATTTGAATCCATTCTTGTGGTCTCATCTTATATATTGCAAGAACATGGCATGTTAACAGGGTTGTATACACTTATGTATTTCTGGTGCTCTGTTAGTAAGTTATGCTATTATAGTCCTTCGTCTCTTTAAGATTGAAGCTTCAGTGAGATTTACGTCATCAATGGGTGGCTCCTGGGTTTAGGATGTTAATAGCAGTGAGACTGAGTTCAGAGTAGTTTTTTATAACATGGGTTATTTTTCTTTAGTTTTGAGTATTGAATTTGTTATTCATTTTGTTTTCATCAAAATTTTTCTTTTGAGTTGACAAGTTTTTTTAAATGTAAGTAGTTTTTTTTTTTTTATTTTATATCTTTTTGTCTTTGCTGGAAATGGGGTTTTTGCTTGAGTCTTTGTTATCTAAAGGGCCCATGTGATGGTTGTGACTGAATTGCTTGCTTAATTGTTCTAATTATTGCTTAATTGGTTTGCTAGGATGCTTTTAATTAGGTTGATTTTAGCATTTGCCAGCAGGATCTGAAAAAAGGCACACGCCAAAAGCGCCTATCCTGTTTTTTGTTTTGTTATTAAAGTTCTTAGTTGTTTTTATGTCTATGGTGTGGCACTCCTTTTTATCTGACTCTATTTATACTATAATGTTACGTAGTTATCAGATGCACCACAGAGCTTACATGATTTCATCTAGTCCCAATGTACTTCTATGGTGAATGACATCAGCAGGCCTAGTAAAGTAGGGTGACGGGAAGTTTACAGGGTGGTACATAACTCAGAATGATATAACCCACACAGTATATGCCTGTCACACAAAGACACACAGAAACAGTTGCCAGTATTGAGATTAGACCCCCTACCTATTTAGTTATGTCTACTATAGTGTTACGCAGTTATCAGACATGCCACCGAGCTTACATAATTTCACCTAGTCACAATGATCAGTAGGCCTAGTAAAGTAGGGTGACAGGAAGTTTACAGGGTGGTAGACAACTCAAAATGGTATAACCACACAGTATATGGCTCTCACACAAACACACACACACACACACACACACACACACACACACACACACACACACACACACACACACACACACACACACACAAACAGTTGCCAGTATTGAGATTAGAACTCCTACCTATCTAGTTATTTCTACTATAGTGTTACACAGTTATTGCACATGCTACAGAGCTTACTGGATTGACAACTGGCCAAAGGTGCTGATAACTGCACAGATAGGGTAAACTATTACAGGTGCCAGAAAGTCTGCCTTCAGTTTTCCCTTAGATCTTGCTATTTCTTTCTCTCCTACACTTCACATAGCCTAATACATTTGCACTTCAACAGTTTTTTTATCAATTATTCTAGCACACCTGAAAGCCATCAGCAGTAGTCATTCCTCATGGAATTAGCCCCTGTACTTAGTAGTTATGACCATCCCTCCCGGCATGTTTAAAGTGCAGTTCTCTGTGTTTTTTCCCATTAACCTGGTGCACTTGGCCATTCTGAGGCATTGTTGCAACTGTCTCATGTACACAGACAACCCTCTCCTCTACACTCCCAACACTCAGACTTGTGAGAGATACACCTATATCACTGAATTGGAAGATATGCACTCTCCAGTGAATGCTGGACTAGTTGGTCAAGAGGAGAAGGGTCAACACCTGCAACACACCACATGGAGCACATATCCCTCCAGAGCACCCACTATCACAGCTCTGAACCAAAAACACACACCTTCACAGAGGCACTCAATAGGCATTTGCCAAAACAGCAGAGACCACCAAGACAGGCACCCACTCCACCACCAAAACACAGCACAAACCACAGGACACATATCTCACCTACACAGTGTGTCCCTCAACCTAATCCCATAAGGCTGGCCACCTTGCCTGATAGAGTTATCATAGGTGACTCAATAGTAAGGCACACAGATGTCCCACTCACTGCAATGAACATGGAGGAGGTAACAGTCAGCTGTCTATCAGGTACCAGAATCCAACACATAACACACCCAGTCAGGTCACTCCACAACAACTACAAGTATCACTCTGTCATTGTCCATGTGTGCGTGAATGACCTGAGATGCACCTCCGTGGACTACATGAAAAAACATTGTAGAGCTCTCAGATTATGTTGGCCAGGCAAGTATGACAATAGCCCTGAGCAGTATGCTAGTGTCACCTAGAATGATACCACAGTGCAAACAATAAATGATTGACTTCAACAATTGGCTTAAGCGTCTGGTGTCACTCTCATGGGATCCAGTATCTGTCTGCTTGGGATGACATGATTGACAGACTGAGATGGTTTGCCAGAGATGGCCTGCATTTGTCACCCCTGGGTTTCTAGATACTGGCTAAGTGTCTTGTCACCCCTATAGTGCCTTTTTAGACAGTGTTCCAAATCAAATTACCACTGTAACAGCTATACATATATGCAATCTGAGGGTCATGCTGCTCAACACTAGACATCTACATCTTGAGATGCAGCCACTCGAACCACTCCTCAAAATGGAGAACATTGACATTTATGCTGTAACAGTGACCTGGTTTACAGCAGCAGACAGCACCCCTGCATTACCAGAATATAACTCATTCCACACCTGTCAGCCCCAAAACATGGAAAACAGCTGCAAAGGTGGTGGTATCTCCATATTGATGGATATGCACACATCCAGAGTAGTATACCAGCATAATGCATCTGAGATACTTCAGGTACAACTGAGATTGGGTAATAGTGCAATCCAGGTCATAGCCTGCTATAGGTCCTCATCCATGTCCCTAGACTCTTAATCCACATTCTTCAACACCATGGAATTTATCAAGGTCCAACCCAAGACTCTCATACTCGGAGAGTTCAACTACCCCCCCATCAACTGGGAAAGATACTGAAGCAGCAATACACTGGCCCAACACTTCCTGGAATTAATAAATAACCAGTATCAGGTATATCCAAACGTAGCCCAAACAAACTTGAAAAGAACTGGAACAAATTAATTAATTAACCATTCAACGTTAAATACATCTGTATTCAATGCATCTAAAAAGCAGATGAAACTCTTCCGACTCCTCTCTATACCATACAAAGCATTTGCACGTTCAAAAACATTTAACAAACAATCAAGGTTAAAAATCAAGGTTAAAAATTAATCCTTCAACAAAATCAATAATTACTAGTGTAGCGCAAGTTAGTACAATTAGCGACAGTGTTGCTAAACGTTCTACAAAGTGTATATGTAAACATATGAGTAGCGTGAATGCGTAGAACCACGTCACTTCAGTTAAGCAAGAGAATGCATAAATTAACTGATCAACGTTAAATACATCTGTATTCAATAATCTAAAAAGCCTCAAAAAACAGATGAAACATTTCTATTTGCATTTTGAAAAAGTCTTTGATAAAACATACAAAATTACTACATATACACTTCGTAGAAGATGTATAGCAACATCGTTGCTGTTTTTATTAATTTGCACTATTTAGTAATTATTGAGTTTGTTGAAGGATTAATTTTTAATCTGTATTATCTATTAAATGTTTTTAAACATACAAACACTTTATATAATATAGAAAGGAGTTGGAAATGTTTCATCTGTTTTTTTTGCCAGACATGTCCTGGTCTCCCACATAGCTGTCAGTTGTGTGCTGCTATCTCTGTAGGCCACCCCATTCCCTTGCATGCATGCAGCATTACCATAGTTATGCTAGCAGAACACCCTATTACATTCATTTATTGTTAAGAAGACTGACTTACCTTGTGCTTGTGGCAGTTGTGAGGACAGTGCTTAAGGGCTGCCTATGTTGGATGCACACAGTACACTGCTTATACATGGTAAGTTACAAGTAATGTGATGTGTGTGTCATCCATTTCACTATGTGTGCAAGTCAGAGAGAGGTGTCAGTCTCTGGAGTCCCTACAGTGTCAGTGTGTGTGCTATGCATTGCCTGTTTGCCAAGGTGTGAGCATACTGGGCATGCCTCTGTCTACCTACAGGAGCAGGCTCAGGCGCCTCCTCCTGTGAGTCCCTCTGTGCCTGTGGGAACCTTGACAATGGTGGTGGGCTGTGTTGCCCTTCCCCATGCTGTTCCTGCTGCAGATGTTTCCGCAGGATCATATTGTGTAACATGGCACATATTATGAGCATGTGTGCACATGTGGCTGTAAAGTACTGCAACCCTCCACCAGCTATGTCAAGGCAGCGGAACCGTGACATGAAAATCCCAAACACATGCTCTATAATGATCCTGGTTTGTGCATGTGCCTCATTATGGCATTCTTGTGTGGGTGTGTGTGCATTTCTGATGGGTGTCATCATCCATGGCTCCAGTGCATAGCCAGCATCCCCCACCAGTTGGCCATATGGGATGCCCCCACTGGCAAATGCCTGGTAGAGCTGTGATGAATGCCAGATGTGAGAGTCGTGATAACTTCCAAGGCTGCCAGCATATGCATTCATGATTCATGATAATGCCCTAGGCATTGCACATGACCTGGCAGTTGATGAAGGGGAATCCCTTGTGTTTATGTAGACCCTAACCTGTTCACTGGGTGGTGCTTTGATGTGGATGTGCGTGGAGTCTATGGCACCCAGTACCTCTGGGTATTCTGCTACACTGTGGAAGAGACGCATATTGCTGGTCCTTTCCTCATGGGTGTTGGGGAAGTAAATGTGCTCACCGGCATGTGGTAGCATGGCATCTAGGACCTGATGGAGTACTCTGGATGCAAGTATGTCTCTGTCCACCATGTAGTGCTCTACTATCTCAAGATCATGTAGCACATGGTAGGTTACCCTGGGTCGGAACACTCTTCTCCTCCTTGGTCTGTGGTGGTTTTCAGCATTATCCTCCTCTCTGCCGTCATCCTCTAGAACATACTGATGGATCAAAACAATGGCAGCCTCTAACATTTTCCCAGTTAAAATTCCCCCGCATGTATACAACAATGGTGCAGTTTGTGAAAGAACGCAGACTGTAAGGTGTTTCCATACTTTATACTGTTGTACTGCAGATGCTGCCTGTATGATTGGCTGACTATTATACATTCCAGCTGCCACCTACATTACTCATGGCTTTGATTTGGCCACTGTGAATGTTAGAGGCATTAGTGGTAAATCTCCTTTATTGTGCTGTTGTTCTTTATTTCCTTTTTTTACATCTCCTCCCATTTTCAGTTACGCGGCCACTTGCCAGCTGTATTATTGTGTGCTTTGCATGGCCCATTGTGAGTTGCAAATGTCCCATATTATTGATTTCTACTTCATTTCTCCTTTATTGTGCTGTTGACCTTTATTTCTTCTTTTTACATCTCCTCCCATTTTCAGCTATGCAGCCACCTGCCAGCTGTATTATTGAGTGCTTTCAATGGCCCATTGTGAGTTGCAGAATCTCATATTGCTGAGTTGTACTGCATTTCCCTTGTTCTGCTATTTCCTTTTTTTTCCCTGTATCCTTCCTATATAAGCCACAGGGCATGCCTCGCAGACCCATTTAGCTAGTGTAAACAACAAAAAATGGCCCTCCCCTGGTCACAAGCATGCTCTTCAGTTCATGGAATAAGACTATACAGCCTCAGATACACCCCTCTCACTTAGCTGTGCTCAGATAAGGGCAAACCTGGGCAACAGAGGTCAAGTGTGCTTACAGCAAGCATGACACACCCTCTTTTAATGTTAGTTGCTCCTCCTGCCTACACGATAGTGTTAGAGCAACTACACAGTTAGGTGCAGTGTGACACTTAGAAGAATTTTGTGATTCAGTATAAGTCCCCTCATTACCATACCCCACTGCCTTAATCTGTAGTTACTGCACTACACAAGAGCCTTCCCCCATAGCACCCACTGTTTCCTGCCATTGTTTTTGATTCTCCTTGCCATATAGTATAATGGCAAAATGCAGGTTTCCCTTAAAATTGACTTTTCACTATTTTTTCCCCAGAATCCCATTTATGCGGCACTGCCCTATGCTACAATGGCTAAGATAGGCCACAATAAAATAAACTCTTATATTTATAAAAATGATAAGGTTTTCCATACCAGTGGCCATATATTTGGCCATTGGCATGCCTACAGATTAGAGTACATGCTTTTATTGGAGCTGTCATGGCTCCATTTTCATTTTTGCAGAAATGTATTCGGCTAGTAGCCAAATACATTTCTGCACCATTCACTGTTCCTGCACGGTTACCTGCCTGCTTCATGGATCTTTAATTCACCTCATTTGCATGGTTTTCACCAGCAAATAAGGTAATTAGCATCCTGTAATGGTTTCCATGCAAGAACTGTGTTGGCTTGCTCATGCACGTCAAAACTGCATGTACCTGGATTGCTCGGCGGCCATATTCCATGCAAGAGTGGCTACACTGCTCCTGTACGGAGAAGTAACATTTGTGAATCCCAAGGAATATCAACTTTACAAATCTCTATCCTAATCTAAATTTCTCTTACATAATCTTTGGATATTTACATTCAATGTGGTCAAATGCCTTTCCTGCATTAAGAATATGTAGGGCCACACTCTTTTGTGAATGATTGGCATGCCCAGCAATTAGAGCCACACTCATTATGTTATGAAATGCCTGTCTACCCACAACAGTCAGTATAGGGTTTATGGATAATTAGAGGAACCATATCAGCTAGTTTTGTGGCCAGTGTGATAATGAATGTTTTATATCACAGTTTGATTGATATCACTCTATATGAGGATGTGAGCTCTCTACTTCACTTCTCTTTGAGTATCAAAAACATAACTGCTTCCTTTCATGAAATAGAGGTTGGCCTGTCTCCAGACTCTGATTATAAAACTGACACAGACAGTTATTTAGCATTTCCCATGCTTTTCTTTCAGACTTCTATTTGGTACTCAATCTAATCTTGAGGACTTACCATGTTTTTGTTTGCCAGCAACCGCCACTCACTTTCAGCCATGAGATTGGCTTCAGCAAGCTAAGGTCTTGGTCCTTGATTAACTTCAGATGTTCTGCCATATTAAGAAACTTTTCCATTTCTTGTTCTGCTGTGTGGGATCTCCCGTTGGACTCATAGAGTGTTGCAAAGTAAAAATTGTATTCCTGCATGATGTCTGAAGAGCAAAAAAGGAAATATATGCCTTACTGTGCTTTATTGTATATATTGTACTACAAATATATGTTGATAGCACTGTGACTGCTTAAAAAAAGCCTTATTTAATTCCCACTTTTTTAAAATATAGTCCCCTTATCCATTCCTTTATCTGATCCATATTTTGCTCATCTATATTACTCATATGTTGAACTCTCTCCATTTTCTGTATCTTTAACTATAAGCTCACCATGATGCCTCTATTATTTTGCCAGTTTGATTATGTAAATGTTTTTATTCAGTTAGCGACTCTCTTTTTCATTGAGACACAGCAGTTCAGTGGATCCAAACATCTCACTCATTGCCCTTTTAATTCTACCTTCTAAAGTTACATTATCCAAAACCCACATATTTTTTGCTTTAAATAGTATCTTTAGAACATCCAGTGTCTTAGTATCTTCCCCTCATCACAGTTATATATTTTTACAATGAGAGGTACATGATCCAATGTTACTATTGCCAGTACCTCAATCTCAAATCCACTTACCAAAAATACATATTCAGTTAATGTATATCAGCCATCCAGTGTGACCTCTATATGCATTTTACTGA